>NW_028227259.1:133608988-134051488 GCF_978045245.1 Mus caroli | reverse complement strand
AGATCTCGTTACAGATGGTTGTGAGCCACCATGTGGTTGCTGGGATTTGAACTCTGGACCTTTGGAAGAACAGTCGGGTGCTCTTACCCACTGAGCCATCTCACCAGCCCGTAAATATTTATTTACATTTGTGTGTATGAGTGTGTTATTATCTATATGTATATGCACCATGTGTGTGCTTACAGAGGCCAGAGAGGGCATCAGATCCTTTGGAACTGGAGTTACAAATGGCCATGAGCCACCATGTGGGCCCCAAAACTAAATCCTGAGCCTTCTGCAAGAGAGGCAAGTGCTCTTAACCACTGAGCCATCTCTCTAGCTCCTTCCCAAATATTTTTCTTATTTTTATTTGTTTCCATGTACGTATGTGTGTGTGCCTCTGTGTGTGACTGTGCAGGTGCCCCAGGAGGCCAGAAGAGGGCACTGGCTACCCCAGAGCTGAAGTCAAAGAGTGTGTGTATTTGGTGCTGAGAATTAAGCTGGCTCTCTGCAAGACTAAATAGTAAGTGTGCTCAACCACGGAGCCCTCTCTTTAGCCCTGGTCCAGATTATTATTATTATTTTTTTTTTTTTTTTTTTGGTTTTTTTTTGAGACAGGGTTTCTCTGTATAGCCCTGGCTGTCCTGGAACTCACTTTGTAGACCAGGCTGGCCTCGAACTCAGAAATCCGCCTGCCTCTGCCTCCCGAGTGCTGGGATTAAAGGCATGCGCCACCATGCCCGGCTTTTTTCTTTTTTTTTTTTTTTTTTTGATTATTTTTGACCCATGTTTAATTTTATAGATACAGGAGGAGGAAAAAAGAGACATATTGGGGCTGGTGAGATGGCTCAGTGGGTAAGAGCACCCGACTGCTCTTCCGAAGGTCCAGAGTTCAAATCCCAGCAACCACATGGTGGCTCACAACCATCCGTAACGAGATCTGGCGCCCTCTTCTGGAGTGTCTGAAGACAGCTACAGTGTACTTACATATAATAAATAAATAAATCTTTAAAGGCGTGGTGGCGCACGCCTTTAATCCCAGCACTCGGGAGGCAGAGGCAGGCGGATTTCTGAGTTCGAGGCCAGCCTGGTCTACAAAGTGAGTTCCAGGACAGCCAGGGCTACACAGAGAAACCCTGTCTCGAAAAACCAAAAAAAAAAAAAAAAAAAAAAAAAAAAAAAAAGAGAGACATATTTGCCAGGCGTGGTGACGCACGCCTTTAATCCCAGCACTAAGGAGGCAGAGGCAAGCAGATTTTGGAGCTCTAGGCCAGCCAGGTCTACAAAGTGAGTTCCAGGACAGCCAGGGCTATAGAGAGAAACCCTGTCTCAAAACAAAACAAAACAAAACAAAACAAAACAAAACAAAACAAAACAAAGAGAGAGAGAAAGAGAAAGAGAGAGAGAGATACACACATATGTACACTATTACTAGCAAAAGCTTAAGTCACTGACCCAGAAATGCCAGTGCTAGGTCAGAAGTCAAAAAAGGACACAGTCATAATCATAAAGGAATGTCATTGGTCCTGTCTCCGTTGTACATACCTTCTGGAAACACCCTAAGGCATGAGTCACACATTTCTTGCCTGTCCCCAATCGGATCTTCCTCAGATATGGCAGCTTTTTTTTTTTTTTTTTTTTTTTAGATTTTATTTTATTTTACTCATGTGAGTACACTGTTATTCTCTTCAGATACAGCAGAAGAGGGCATCAGATCTCTTTACAAGTGGTCGTGAGCCACCATGTGGTTGCTGGAATTGAACTCAGGACCTCTAGGAAGAGTAGTCTGTGCTCTTAACAACTGAGCCATTGCTCCAGCCCTACAGTGGTCCTTTTAAATTACATTTTGACTTATTTACTTTTGGGGACGATGCACACATCATGGCTCCTGTGTGGATCCTAGTGCCCTGGAGGCAGGGGCAGGTGGCTCTCGTTTTAGACCAGTCTGGTCGACATAGTGAGTTCCAGAGCAGTCAAGACTACAGACTGAGACCCTTTTTTTTTTTTAAACATTCTTTTTTTTAAGATTTATTTTTTTATTTATATGAGTACACTGTAGCTGTCTTCAGACGCACACTAGAAGAGTGCATCAGATCTCATTACAGACTGTTGTGAGCCACCTTGTGGTTGCTGGGAATTGAACTCAGGACCTCTGGAAAAGCAGTCAGTGCTCTTAACCGCTGAGCCATCTCACCAGCCCCCCGAGACCCTTTCTTAACAACAAGAATATGGCCTTTTCAAGAGATAGAGACAGGGCTGGAGAGATGGCTCAGTGGTTAAGAGCACCGACTGTTCTTCCAAAGGTCCTGAGTTCAAATCCCAGCCACCACATGGTGGCTCACAACCATCCGTAATGAGATCTGGCGCCCTCTTCTGGAGTGTTTGAAGACCGCTACAGTGTACTTACATTAAATAAGTTAATAAAAAAAAAAAAAGATAGAGACAGACACTCTCTGTGAGTTCAAGACTAGCCTTTTCTACATAGTGAGCTCCAGGCCAGAGCTACTTTAGCTACACTAAAGAAAAAAAAAAAGAATATTGCCTTAAAGGAGGTATGATAATACATGTTTATCATCTCAGCATTCAGGAGGCAAAGGAAGATAAAAAGGTTTGCTGAGGGTATACCTCAGATAGAGCACTGAGTTAATTCCCAGAGTCATAAATTAATATTTAAACACTAGCATCTACATGTGGTTCTCAATCTTCCTAATGCTGCAAGCTTTTTAGACAGTTCCTTTTGTTGTTTTGAACCGCCTCCCGCATCTACAAAATTGTTTTAATTGCTATTCCCTAACTGTATTTTGCTGCTGTTATGAATCATAATGGAAATATCTGATATATAGAATATCTAATCTGCAACCTCTATGAAAGGGTCTTTTTTTTTTTTTTTTTTTTTTTTTTTAGATTTATTATAAGTACACTGTTGCTGTCTTCAGACACTTTAGAAGAGGGCATCAGATCTTGTTAAGGATGGTTGTAAACCACCATGTGGTTGCTGGGATTTGAACTCTGGACCTTCAGAAGAGCAGTCAGTGCTCTTAATGGCTGAGCCATCTCTCCAGCCCTGAAAGGTTTTTTGACATGTAACAGGATCATGACTCCCAGGTTGGGAACCATTACTTTATGCTAATTCAAGAAGCAGCTACCATTCCTAAACTGAGAAAGAATGTCCAAAAAGAGATTCATTTCGCCGGGCATGGTGGCGCACGCCTTTAATCCCAGCACTCCGGAGGCAGAGGCAGCCTGGTCTATAAATTGAGTTCCAGGACAGCCAGGGCTATACAGGTTGGAGAGGACACAGTCCTAAGATAGAATGTCAGACGAGTCACTATGAGTCAGGAAGATCATCCGCTCTGTGAAATTTACCAAGGCTCTGCCCCCAAAGATGCTAGATTAAATTGCACAAATTGTTTTTGGTTTTGAGACAGCCTAGCCTGGCCCCATCATCTTGCTACGCAGCTGAGGATGACCTGGAAAACCTGATCCTCCTGCCTCTGGGAGCTCTGGGATTAACGGGTATTTGCTACCACACCTGACTTCTCTCTTGCACTTTCTGGCCTTGAATTTAGGTACTGCCACAATGTTCCCTTCTGTTGTAACCGAAGGCCAGGAGGGGGTGGGGGCGTGGCTTAGTGGGAAGACCTTGTCTAGCCTGTTAAAGATGTGTTCCCAGCACCGGGGGGTGGGGGGTGAGGTGGGGTGGAGGGTGGGATGGGGTGTGGGGGTGGTGCGGGGAAGCAATTCCTTCCCCAGGAGTCTCCTCTCTCCCTGCCTTCTCCCATATTCACCAGTTTTCCTCTCTGCTCTATCTTTAATCACCCCCTCCCGGCCCAGTGGTTCTTTCTTGCCAGCATTTAAGCTACTCTTGTTACTTCACATTTAAAAGCCTTTCCTAAATCCCAGCGTACTCCCGTAGGTCTCCAGCACACACACTGAGCCATCTGCTCCTGATGTCTTTCCCATACAGCCTGAATGAGGAAAAGGAACGCATCTCTCTTCATTGAAATAGCAAGAGGGAAGAACTCCAAACTCCTTATCCATTCCCGCTCTGCCCTGTCTTCATAAGAGTGAGAGCGTGTGTGAGAGGGCTGGAGAGATGGCAATGCACTTGCTGCTCTTGTGGAGAGACCAAGGGGAGGATCAATGTGGCATATGCTCCAATGATGACCCAGACCTCTACTTCCTGGGGAGCCGGTGCCCCCTTCTGACTCCCTTGGGAACTCTCACACATTTGCCTAGACACACACCTACACATGGATTAAAAATAAAAATAAGGCCGGACAGTGGTGGCTCATGCTTTTAATCCCAGCATTTGGGAGGCAGAGAGGCAGGTGGATTTCAGAGTTTGAGGCCAGCCTGGTTTACAGAGTGAGTTCCACGACAGCCAGGGCTTGGGCTACACAGCGAAACCCTGTCTCGAAAAAAGCCAATAAACAAACAAACAAACAAATAAATAAATAATAGAAATAAATCTTAGGCCTAGAGAGTTGGTTCAGTAGTTAAGAAGAGAACTGGCTGCTCTTCCAGAGGACCTAGGTTCAACATGGCTGCCACTCACAACCCTCAGTAACTCCAGGCCTTATTTCATAGATCAGGCTGGCCTCAAACTCAGATATCTACCTTCCTCTGCCTCCGCCTCCAGAATGCTGAGATAAAGGCCTGCAGCACCAGACCCAGCGAAAAGGTATGGTAGAAAAGTGTAGTAGACTGGTCTAGAGACGAACAGAGGAGCCACGTGGGTCTTAGTTCCTAAGGCCAACGGACATAGTCTTAGGAGCCTTCTGTGGAAAGATCAACACACAAGGGGTCGAGACCCACAGGTTGAGAACCACTGCTCTTAGACATTAACAATAAGCTTTAAAAAAAAATTTTTTTTAATGTACGATTATGACGTGTGGAGCATCATCACACTGCTTGAAGCTGAGAGCTGTGATGGGTTTTGTTGGCACTTCCAGAGCTTGAACCTAGGGCCTCACAAATGCTGGGCAAGTGCTCTGCCACCCAGTGCTGTCCCCAACTCCTGGAACTCTTTTTGGGTTTTATTCTTTCTTTGCCATGTGATGTGTTTGCATCTATGCATGCACATGTGTGGAAAACAGGTAGAGCCTGTGGGGAACAGAGATTGGAGTCAAGTGTCTTCCTCAGCCTACACCTTACATACGGAGGAAGGAACTCTCAGCTGAATCCAGGGCTTGCTGATTCTGACCAACCTAACTCTAGTAAACCAACTCTAAGTAAGCTAAGCAGCTTGCTGCCTCTTAGCTGTCTCCCATGCACTGGGGGATAAGAGGAAGGCCAGACTGCCCCTCAGCCATTTACACGGATGCTGGGGGTCAAAACGCAGGTTATCAGGCATACTGGACAGGCATTTTGGTTTCCACTCTAAGTACTTTTTTAAAAATATGGATTCTGTAAAATAAATTCACACAAGACAGTTTTAGGCCTAAATTTGGAGTTATATATGTTTCTCTTGTCTGTGAATGCAGTTTTTTTGTTTGTTTGTTTTGTTTGTTTTTTCAAGACAGGGTTTCTCTGTATAGCCCTGGCTGTCCTGGAACTCACTTTGTAGACCAGGCTGGCCTCGAACTCAGAAATCCGCCTGCCTCTGCCTCCCCCCGAGTGCTGGGATTAAAGGCGTGCGCCACCACGCCCAGCTCGTGAATGCAGTTTTAAGGCTAAATTAAGACAATTCCTTTCATTTATCACGACCCATTTCAGCTCTTTTTCAATATAGGATTTTGTGGAGAGCTCTTGGTGCCGATTCAAGAATATTGGCAAGAATTTGATATTGGGCTAGAAGAAAGAAGTAGGCTTGAGATCTCAATCATCTTGAGTCCCTGAGTACCATGGGACGTTTGTTTATGCCTTGCTTGTTCCTTGACTACTTTGTTCTTGGCCTGGATCTGACCCTTTTCTTCCCATATACCTTGAATAACATAACAGCAGACCAGGAAACATTAAAGTCACTTCAGCACTTGCTGGGGTCATAGCACAATGTTGTCTAATTATCTTTTTTCCTTAATCCTCAACTCCCCCTCCACCATCCCCCACCCCCACCCCCACCCTTCTAGACCCTATTGACTGAGCTGCCTTGCACAGGGCTTGTGTTTCAAGTTAGGCTAGTATCCACTGATAATTTTAGAAGTTTATTAAAGTCAGGTGTGTTTGTAGGGCATACGTGTAAATCCTAGCACATGAAAGGCAGATACAGCTCACTACAAATTCAAGGCCAGCCAAGGCTATATGGTCAGCCCCTTTTCACAACCATAAACGTTTTTATTGGATGGCAGCTGTGATGATTTGGAGCTACAGTAAGCAAATAAAACAAGGTTATTCCTATACAATTTAAATTTCAAGGTAGGATATTGAGTGATTTTTTTTTTCCATAGAACATCTATGTGTCCCAGACAGAGAATGTAATGACATGGTTTGGTGAACTAAGTTCCCTGGAGTCACCTCGAGGAATAAAAATGGGACATGAGAGGGAGTGACAAACCATGACACAAAAAGCCCACTCTAGCCAGGCATGGCGGTACATGCCTTTAATCTTTAATCCCAGCACTTGGCAGAAGCAGGTGGATCTCTGCGAGTTCCAGGCCAGCCTGGTTTACAAAGTGAGTCTAGGACAGCCAGGGCTATTACACAAACAAACCCATCTCAAAAAACCATGCATAAAATAAAAAGCCCACTGCAAATGTGAAGGGTGGTAAAGGAAAGCTGAATCGCTGGATTCCCTGAACAACTTCCCGGCATCCTCTCCACCCAAGATCTCCACCATACTGTTTCTCCAGCCCCCAAATTAATGACCCATCCCCACCCCAGATAGGGTTCTGTTTGCCCAGGGTGGCCTCAAACAAGCATAACCTTGATCTTCCTGCCACCAGCTGCGAGCACTGGAAGTAAGGGGACCAGATTATTAACCTCAAGGGGGAACCTGTTTCTCTGTATAGCCCTGGCTGTCCTGGAACTCACTCTGTAGACCAGGCTGGCCTCGAATTCAGAAATCTGCCTGCCTCTGCCTCCCAAGTGCTGGGATTAAAGGCGTGCATGCCACAACTTGCCAGGCTGAACCTGTTGAATCTTGTGTTTGGCAGGCTGCCTTGCCTGAGACTTGGAACCGTCCCTTCTTCCTCTGGGAGGGGATGTTGCAGTTTAGAGGGAACGGCTTTGCAAGGGGAGACACAGGCTGATCTAAATCACATGGTGTTGACGTGAAGAGAGAGCTGCCTGAGGTGGGGAGTTAGGAGAGTGAGTCAGGGGGCTGGAGAGATGGCTCAGAGGTTAAGGGCACTGGTGTTCTTCCAGCGGTCCTGAATTCAATTCCCAGCAACCACATGGTGCTTCATAGATACTGGGATCTGGCATGCAGACAAAATAGTGTATATATATTAAAATTAGAGAGAGAGAGCGCAGGTCAGGACTCTGTTTGGTTTTTCGAGACAGGGTTTCTTGGTATAGTCCTGGCTGTCCTGGAACTCACTCTGTAGAGACTAGGCTAGCCTTGAACTCAGAAATCTGCCTGCCTCTGCCGCCCAAATGCTGGGATTAAAGGCCTGCGCCACTACTGCCCGGCTAGGTCAGGCCTCTTAAGAATGATATCTGTGAGGTGGTTGTGTATGCCTTTTAATGACAGCACCTGTGGGCAGGTGGATCTCTGAGTCACACATGTGCAGACAGTACTTGTGGAAGTCAGAGGGCAAATTTTAGGAGTCTTTTCTCTCCTTCGATCATGAATGAGGGTTCCAGGCATTGACCTCAGGTTTGGCAGCAGGCCCCTTTATCCACTGAGCTGCCCATGTTAGCCCAGGGCAGAACTCTTCAACAGGACCAGTTGAATAGAGTCCTTGATGAATCAGGGAAGCAAGCCACATCTTTGTTTGCTTGTTTTGGTTTTGTGTTTCAAGACAGGGGCTCTCTGTGTGACAGCCTTGGCTGTCCTGGAATTTACTATGACCAGGCAAACCTCGATCTCACAGAGGTCCAACTGCCTCTGCCTCCTGAGTGCTGGGACTAATGGTGTGTACCACCACTGCCACTGCCGGGCTCCCAGACTCCCTTTTAAGGTTTATTTTTATGTGTATGAGCAGCGGTTCTCAATGTGTGGGTGGCAAACACCACCACCTGGCTGCTCTGTTATTAAGGATGTGAGCATTTCAGGAGGAGGGAACAGCAGTTATAAAGACACCCAAGAGTCCATGATTTTGAAGTGACAATTGGGATGAAATTCTCATCTTGTTTTGGGTATGTGGTGTTAGGGATTGAACATGAGGGACGAGGCACCCATTAAACAGCATTTGTACCAGCTGTGTTAGATAACCTTGATTTCTGGGATATTATGCTTTTAGCATACCCACAGGTTGAGGACCAATGATCATACACATAAAAATAAATAAGCCTTGTGGGGTTGGGGGGAGCAGGGGAAATAGCTCAGTGGTTAAGAGCTAGTGGTTGCTCTTCCAGAGGTCCAGAGTTCAATTCCCAGCAACCACATGGGGAGCCATGACCAACTATAAAGGGATCTGATGCCCTCTTCTGGCAGTCAGGTGTACTTGCAGGTGGGGGGTGCTGTTAAAGTGTGGGAAGCCAGACAATGGTGGTTCACACCTTTAGTCCCAACACTTGGGAGGCAGATGGAGGAGGATCTCTGTGAGTTCCAAGCAACCCAGTCTACAGAGTGAGTTGCAGGACAGCCAGGGCTACACACAGAAACCCTGTTTGGGGGGGGGGGGGGGGGGAGAGGGAATGAGTCTCTGTTAAAAATTTTCATTTTCAAAAATATTGTTAAGCCCAGCCTGGTGGTACGTGTCTTTAATTCCAATATTTATTAGAAATGGGTGGATCTCTGTGAGTTTGATGCCAGCCAGGGCTACATAGGAAGGCCTTGCCTTATACAAAAACAGAAACAAAAGAAAAAGAGAGGTGGCGTACGTCTTTAATTCCAGCACTTGGGAGGCGGAGGCAGGCGGATTTCTGAGTTCGAGGCCAGCCTGATCTACAGAGTTCCAGGACAGCCAGGACTACACAGAGAAACCCTGTCTCGAAAAACCAAAAAAAAAAAAAAAAAAAAGAGAGAGAGAGAGAGAGAGAGAAAAGGTTGTTAAAATATGGACTGGCTTAAGCATACTTTTTATCATACCCCAAAGATAAACCCTAGGTATAACTGGACATGAACTCATCACTGTTGCCCTGACAACAGGAGCATAGTTGCTAGGACCAGGTCACTTGGTTTACTCCTGGGTGATCTCTGCATGTTACTCACACCGTGTTTGTTCTAGTTTCCTTTCTGTTGTGAAAATAATCTGGGCAGGCGTGGTGGCGCACACCTTTAATCTCAGCACTTGGGAGGCAGAGGCAGGCGGATTTCTGAGTTCGAGGCCAGCCTGGTCTACAGAGTGAGTTCCAGGACAGCCAGGGCTATACAGAGAAACCCTGTCTCGAAAAACCAAAAAAAAAAAAAAAAAAAAGAAAATAATCTGGAAAAAAAAAAAAGGCAACAGGAAAGGGTTTATTTGGGTTACACTTATAGGCCAAGCCATCTTGGAGGGAAGTCAGGGGAAGAACTTAAGCAGGAGCTTAAAGCTGAAGCCACAGAGGAACCGTGCTGGCTATACCACCTCAGCTACCTATCATCTGTTACATTTGAGGGTTTCACTAGGTAGCCTTGGCAGGCCTGGAACTCAGTATGTAGACCAGGCTAAGCCTCAAACCCATAGTAGTCTTCCTGACTCTGCCTCCAGAGTGTTGAGATTAAAGCCATTAAAGACACCAAGACAGGTTCAGCCAGTTTCTCCAGTCCAATGCCACCTTCCCAGGGAACGGTGCTGCCCACAGTGGACTGGATTCTTTCTACTCAGTTATCAAAAGACCCTCCCACCCACCACTGCCTTTGTTGGTGTGACAATCTTACCTAGGGACTCCTCGCTGGGGCTTCCTTTGTCAGCTAACTCCAGACTGTGACAAAGTGAGCATTAAATCTAACTAGAGGCCTGGAGAGACGGCTCAGGGGTTAATAATAGTGTTCTGCAGTTTCAAAACCACATGAAGTTTGGTTTTGAGTACTCACAGTGGACAGCTTACAACTAACTGTAATAATTCCATCTCCAAGGGGGATTCAGCATTCTCTTCAGGCTGCCAGAATACACCTGATATATCTAGACAGACAGACACTTGTTTTTTTAAAAACTAACTTGGAAATTATGAGAATCTCATTTTTTAAGATGGGGACAGCAGCACCCATGTCAAAGAACTGTTGTGAGACCAAAGAGAACCCAGCGACTGTTGAATATCGCCTACTGTTAGTGTTGGCACAGGGGCTCACCAACTCCAAGCCTGGACCTCAACTCACAATCAATGACCATAAACTTTTTTTTTTTAAAGATTTATTTATTCATTTATTATATGTAAGTACACTGTAGCTGTCTTCAGACACCCCAGAAGAGGGCATCAGATCTCATTACGGATGGTTGTGAGCCACCATGTGGTTGCTGGGATTTGAACTCCAGAACTTCGGAAGAACAGTCGGGTGCTCTTACCCACTGAGCCATCTCACCAGCCCCAACCATAAACTTCTAATCTTTGAATCTGTAACTCCCAAGTCCTGGAACTTTAGGCACATGCTACCTACCACATGCCCAATTAATGCAGATGCTGTGGCTTGAATCCAGAGCATCGTGCATACTAGACACACTCTCTACCAACTGAACTATATCTCCAGTTCTGACAATATCTTATTGTAACACATATTAAAACCTTCAGCCTGATGCCAGGCAGTGGTGGCGCATGCCTTTAATCCCAGCACTTGGGAGGCAGAGGTAGGTGGATTTCTGAGTTCAAGGGCAGCCTGGGCTACACAGAGAAACCTGGTGTGGAAAAATCAAAAAAGAAAACAACAACAACAAAACCTTCAGCCTAGGGTAGTGGTGTGTACACACATTTAATTTCAGCACTCAGGAAGCAGAGGCAGAGGTAGGCAGATCTCTTGTGAGTTCTTGGCCACCCCAGTTTAATAGCAAATTTTAGGATAGCTATAGTTATATAGAGAGGCCCTGTCTCATTCCCTCCCCTAAACCAAAACAAAAACCAAACTTTCAGAAATGATGTTTGTGTAGAATTCTTTCTTGTACAATATCCTATCTTGGGTCTCCCCATTTCACTGTTTGTGGTGGTGGTGGTGGGGTGTGTGTGTGTGTATATGTGTGCGCATGCATGTGCATGAGTACCTGTGCCCCCCTTCATCACTCCTCCCACCCCACCCCCGCATTCAAGTGCATGAGGGTGCCCATGTAGAGGCCAATATCAATATAGATATTGCTTCCTTAGGGCACATCTATTCTTTTTTGTTTGTTTGTTTTGTTTTTTCGAGACAGGGTTTCTCTGTATAGCCCTGGCTGTCCTGGAACTCACTCTGTAGACCAGGCTGGCCTCTAACTCAGAAATCCATCTGCCTCTGCCTCCCGAGTGCTGAGATTAAAGGTGTGCACCACCACACCCAGCTACATCTATCCTTTTTAAAGGCCTGGAACACATAAATTAGGCTATGCTGACTAGCCAGTGAGCCCCGGGAATCTTCCTCTACCTCCCAAAGGATAGCATTTTAAGTGTGGGCCATTACACCCAGCTTTTCAAAAACATGGCTTTTAAGGATCGTACTCGGGTCCTTGGGCTTTTTGCTGCAATTACGTTAGCAAACCAATTACCTCCTGAGCTTGTGATCGCCTCTTTATATGTCAGAGCCCAGTGAGTTGTGAACTGGAGACCAGTTACCTCCACAGTAACTGGAGGTCGAGGAGGAGAGGGAGAAAAAGCCAGAAGAGTTAAAATACATTCTTGCTGTGCTCTTTTAATTGAAAAAACCCTAAAAAGGCATACACACTAGGAAACTACTTACTTAATAATTAATTAGTGAAGAAAAACACTAGAGCAGTAAACTTAAAACCCTGTCAAAAAGTCCAGTTGACCAGCTCGGAGGATCTTGGTAATAGCTGGAAAAGACTTTTTAACAGGTCTTTCAGGTTTCCTGTAGGAAATAAGACGGAGACAAAAATCAATGACTTCCCCAAGTCGTAGGAAGAGCACTAGACACTAAAAGGGATTTGTTTTTTCTCCTCTGGAGATGAGGTGGCTCACTCTTGCTCGTGGGATTCTGAAACTCACAATAATGCCCAGGCAGGACTCCAACTCAAGATCCTCCTGTCTCAGGTTCCTGAGTGAAAGGAAAAGAGGTCATAGTCACTAGTAGGTTGTTTTGTTTATATATACATATATATATATTTATATATAATTTGTTTATTTTATATGTGAGTACACTTGCTGTCTTCAGACACACCAGAAGAGGGCATCCTATTACAGATGGTTGTGAGGCACCATTTGGTTGTTGATAATTGAACTCAGGAACACTGGAAGAGCAGTCAGTGCTCTTAACCACTGAGCCATCTCTCCTGCCATCTATAAAGATGGCGTCTGGCTGGCCTCCAGCTCTGGGACTAAGGATAAGGATAGCCAGGAACTTTCATGAACCTCTATCTCCCGAATACTAAGATGAGGGTCCTATATGCTTACTAATTGAAAACTATCAACTCAACTGTGCTCTCAGCCTCCCCTTTCCTGTCTCCTATAGGTCAGCCTGGCCCCATACTATGTAGCCAATGGTCTTGAACTTTTTTCTGAGTCAGGGTTTCTCTGTGTAGCCCTGGTTGTTTTGGAACCCTTCTGTAGACCTGGTTGGCCTCAAACTCAGAAATCTGCCTGCCCCTGCCTCCCAAGTGCTGGGATTAAAGGTGTGTGCCACCACAGCCCAGCAATCTTGAACTTTTAAATGTCTTGTTCATTTTTATGTGTTTAAGTGCGCATATGTCTGTGTGATATACATGCAGCGTCCTCACAGGGCAGAATAGGGTGTTGGATCCCCCTTGAACTTGAGCTATGGATGGTAATGAGACATCTAATACAGGTGTGGGGATCCTAAAAGGCAAGAGCTGCAAGTGCTCTTAATGGCCGAGCCATCTCTCCAGCCTCTGACCTTGAACTTCTGACCCCCTCTTTCACTTTGCTAGTTCAAAGAGGCATAGAGGTGGGCACTATCATGCCCAGTTTCTGTCTGCTGGCTTACTGGGTTTTGGTTCTGTCAACTCGACATAAACTAGAGTCATCTGGAAAGATACCTCTATTGTCAGACTGGCCCGGAGACAAGTCAGTGGGGGGATTTTTCTCAACACTCAAGCTGTGGGGCGGTATCACCTGGGGTTGATAGTCCTGGGAGGTACAAGAAAGGTAAATGACCATGAACCTCTGGGAACTGTGCTTATGGTTCCTGCCTCTGGGTTCCTGCCCTGACTTCAGGAAGGGCTGTAAGCTTTAAGGTGAAATAAACCCTTTCCTGCCAAGTTGCAAGCAAAAGTTCACGGTGTTTATTACAGCAATTGGAAGCAAACAAGGAGGAGGGGCAGTTTTGTTTTGGGACAGTGCCTCAAAGAGTGTTCCTGGTTGGCCTCCAATTCCAGCAGTCTCCTGAGCACAGAGGCCGGAGATGGATTTCAGGTGTGAGCCACCCTGCCAAGATAGATTTCCTCAGACATTTCCCTATATTTCCAATGTAGACTTTTCTCACACAATTGCAAACTTCCTAATGGTGGAGACTTTCACCAGCAGCCAGGAAAACCCTGGGTCGAGGATCGGGAGCCAGCACAGTTATGATTAATGCTGGGAAGTTTCAGAAGCAGATGACAGGTGAATATGGTGGTCAGACCTGTCATCTCAGGAATAGAGAACCTGAGGCTTGCCACACACCATGGAATCCTGGGCTACGGGCATCATCAATAAAACAAAACCACACACCAGGGAATCATGGCCCATGCTTGAAACTTCAGCATTTTAAGGTAAACGCTGGAGGGGTGATGAGTTCGAGATCAGTTTAGGAGACAGTGTCAGAAATGAGAAGAAAAGGAAAGGAAAAGAGAAGAGACGAGAAGAGAGAGAAAAAAAGAATTGGACATTGTGGCGCATGTCTTATCATCCCAGCCCATGGAAGCTGGATGGAGGACAATCTGGAGTCCAAGGTAATCCTCTGCTACAAACTGAGTTCGAGGCCGACCTGAGATATAAATTCTACTCCCTACCCAACACCAATGGGCTCGGCCTGCCCATACCCGCTCAGGCGTGACGTGTGCTCAGGCCAGGCGTGTGCGCGGCCGCGGTTGCAGCTGGCGCTGGCGCCGCTTGCGCTGCCCGTTGAGCAGTATCTGCGCCACCTTGCGCTCGTGGCCGCCCGGCACCGGGTAGTTGGTGCGTAGCTGCTGCTCGCGCCGCGTTCGGCCCTTGCTGCGTCCGGCCCCAGAGGCCGGGAAGTCACGCAGGTAGTAGTAATCCAGGCAGTCGTACACCTCCTCTTCGAAGCCGACGGTGGGCAGCGCCTCCGGCGGCAGCAGCGGCGGCGGGCGGGCTCGAGTCCTTGGGCGGGAGACAGAAGGAAGAGCTGGAGGGTCCATCGCCGATGCGCTCCGCCCGCCGCCGCCGCTGGCTACTCCGGCCGGAGGGCCCCGCCCAGTGCTCCTATTGGCTCCGCTGTAGGGAGCGCTCTGTGACCTCACAGGGGCGTGGCTTCCATGCTTCTTTGTTCCAGATGAGGAATTGTGTTTCTTCGGGGTCCGAATTGTAAATAAGTATAGTAAACCTGGTTCCGCAGGACGGTACAGGGGAATGTGACTCAGTAGAGTGCTAGCATGCACAAAGGCCTGGGTTCCATCCCCAGCACTGTATAAGTCAGGTGTGGTTGTGCACACACCTATAATCCTAACACGGGGATAAAAGACGAGGAGCTCTGGCCAAATGTATTTACTAGCCCAGTTTGGGTTCATTTTTTGCAAAAAGAAAACTGGCTTGCTGAATTGCTTTAGCTTTGTTCTTGTGACAAGAAAATTCTCTTCACGACATTACTATTTCATTGTTATAACCAAATGTTTGGCAATAATCTGTTTAGGAAAGGTTATTTTTTTTGTCTCAGTTTGAGAATACAATCAGCTAAGAAGACACGGTGGGCAGGATCTTGAGGCTACTTATTCATATCTGCATTCATCCATCAGGAAGCAAAGAAAGGGGAATTCTAGCATTTTGCTTGCGGGTTTTTTGTTTTTTTTTTTTTGGTACCTCCCCCCTCCATTTTTATTCAAGTTCCCAGCCTACTTACTGATGGTGCTGCTACATTCAAGGTGGGTTGTCTCTCCCCAATCTATAATCTCTGGAAATTCCCTCAACAAATCTACGCAAAGGCATGCCTCATAAGTTGAGAAGACAGACTTACTAAACACCACAAGTAGCATGTTAGAGCCAAGGGGCTGGAGAGGGTTTAGTGGTTATGATCTTGCAGAGGATCTGGGTTCTACTCTCAACACTCACATGGTAGCTCACAACTGTCTACAACTCCAGTCCCAGGGGACCTGAAGCCCTTTTCTGGCTTCCTGGGGCATACATATAAGCAGGCAAAACACTCATTCACACAAATAAATGCATGTAAATTTAAAAGCACATGGATGTCAGAGGATAGTTTTTGGAAATCTATTCTCTCCTCCCACCCAGTGGGTCCTGTGGGTTGAACTCAAAACCTCAGGCTTGGCAACACGCACCTTTATCTGATGAACTATCTGAATGGCCCCCACATGATTTTTTTAAAGAAAAACAATCATTAATAGATATCATCCTTAAAGCAACACGGATATCAGACTTAACAGACAAAGTATCTTGAGGATTAATCCCAGGCTCTCAAACTTATTAAGCACTACCACTTTGCTAATCCTCAGGCCAACAAAGTCCAGCCAGGCTTATCAGTGTACAACAGTAATTTTAGCATTTAGGAAGAAGCAAAGGGAGGCAGGTCTCTGTGAATTCAAGGCCAGCTTTGTTTACATAATGAGCGCCAGGCCAGCAAAGACTACATAAATGAGCCCATGTCTCAAAACAAATAAACATAATGATGTTAGTTAGACTCAGTGGGGTCGTGGTGGTGGTGGTAGTGCTAGTATAAACCTATAGTGCTAGCTCTCAAGTGGTTGACACAGAAGGATTACCTCAAGTTCCAGGCTAGTCTGGGCTGCAAGGTGAAATCCTGTTTCCAAAAAAAAAAAAAAAAAAAAAAGGACAATCCTTCACACATATAATCAAACCCCAAGAATGCTGACTGACAAAGCTAAAGTAAAAGCATGGACAGAGAGTTAAAGGTGGAGCATGTTTATAATCGCAGCACTCAGGAGGGAAAGGCAAGTGGATGTCTGAGTTCAAGGTCAGCCTGGTCTGGTCTAGAGAGTTCTAGGACATCTAGGGCTACACAGTGGAAATCCTGTCTTGGAAGTCCAATGTATGAGCACCTGTGAGGTCCATGCCAGCCAGGACGACATGGGGAGGCTGTCTCAAAAACCGCAGTGCCATGACACATGCCTGATGGCAAGAGAACAAGTTTAAGGTCATTCTTAGTTACATATCTTGAAACAAACAAGTCTTCCGAGATGGCTAAGTGAGGAAGTGCATTTATTGTTCAAGCATTGCTCGAGCGAGCGTGCACGCGCGCACACACACACACACAAAAATAACAAAAATAAAAACAGCTCTTTGAGGGCTAGCAAGATGGCTTAATAGATCTAGAAGCACTTCTATACAGATCTGATGACCGAGTTTCATCCCCAGATGGCATAAGGTGGCAGGGCACACACCCATACCCACATCAAACTTACTCGTTTACTCTAAGTGGTACTTTGATTTGAATGCAGCCCCCAAGAGCTTTCCTCAGAGCTATACACACAGATGCACAAGTACACACACTCACATACAACTCACTCATTTACTGTTTATGGTAGTTAAAGTCTCTCAATAGAAGTTTGTCTTTTTGTTGTTTTTGTTTGTTTGTTTGTTTTGTTTTGTTTTTTCGAGACAGGGTTTCTTTGTATAGCCCTGGCTGTCCTGGAACTCACTTTGTAGACCAGGATGGCCTCGAACTCAGAAGGCGTGCACCACCTTGTCTGGTTTGTTTGCTTGAAACACAGTTTCTCTATGTAGCCTAGTGGAACTGGCTTTGCAGAACAGGCTGGCCTGGAACTCAAGAGATCCGCCTGCCTCTGCCTCCCAATTCAAGGTTGGGATTGAAGGTGTGCTCCACAATGGCCAGCCCTTTTTAAAAATTCTTTCATTTGCTTTGAGGCAGGGTCCCACTCTGTAGCCCTGGCTGGTCTGTACGACATGCGTCATCCCATCTGGCACTGGAGGTGGGCTTTCATTCCTATCCTGTCTCGGTTTACCAACTCCTACTCACAGCTTCCTACTTACAGTCGAGGCTGTGAGCTCTCAGCATCCTGCTCCGGTCACCCTGCCTACTGCTTGCTGCTTGCAAGCCCTGAAGAAGTTAACCCTCTGAAACTGTAACCCCAAATAAAGGCTTCTGTAAGTTGCCTTGGTTGGGCTGGTGAGATGGCTCAGTGGGTAAGAGCACCGGACTGCTCTTCCGAAGGTCCAGAGTTCAAATTCCAGCAACCACATGGTGGCTCACAACCATCCGAAACGAGATCTGGCGCCCTCTTCTGGAGTGTCTGAAGATAGCTACAGTGAATTTACATATAATAAATAAATCTTTAAAAAAAAAAAAAGTTGCCTTGGTTATGGTGTTTTATCACAGCAACAGTGCAGTGACTAACACAGTCGGTTTCTAGACAGGGTATCACTATATGGCTATGATTAGCCTTGAACTCAAGAGGCCCGTCTGCCTCTGCCTCCAAAGAGAGAGAGAAAGGGGGAGGGGGAAAGAGAGAAGGGGCAGAGAGTAAGAGCGACATTTTCTGATGGGATGTGACTTATACAAGGTCCTCCCAATGCAGGAAAGAATCAAGGCTAATACAATGTGCTAGCTAGCTTTTGTCAACTCAACACCAAAGAGAATTATCTGAGACAATTGAGAAAATGTCTCCAGAAGATTGTCTGTGGGGCATTTTTTTTTTTTTTTTTTTTTTTGATTTTTCGAGACAGGGTTTCTCTGTATAGCCCTGGCTGTCCTGGAACTCACTTTGTAGACCAGGCTGGCCTCGAACTCAGAAATCCACCTGCCTCTGCCTCCCGAGTGCTGGGATTAAAGGCGTGCGCCACCATGCCAGGCTTGCAATCCTTTAATAGGGTTCCTTATGCTGTGGTGGTGACTCCCAGCCCTAAGATAATTTCTCGTTGCTACGTAGTAACTGTAATTCTGCTGTTATGAATAGTGTAAATATGATATGCAGGATGTGTTTTCATTATTATAAACTGAACATAACCAAAGCATAGTGATTAATCACAAAAACAGTTATGTACTTATATATTGTAAAATCGTTCTTGATTTTGTTTTTTTTTTTTTTTTTTGAGACAGGGTTTCTCTGTGGAAATATTTATTACTAATTACAAACACATGAGATTTTGTCTTGAAGCACGGTGTGGCACTGTTACCAGTCTTAACATCATGTCATAAACTACACTGCTACATTTCAGGACACTGTGCGTAAAAAGCCAACCTCAGTGCGAAGGCTGAGACTGCTTCTTTCTCACCAGATCAGAAATTCTCGGGGCGGTCTTTGCAAGAGCACAGCGAAGATCATCTTCCACCACAAGTCTACTTCTGTATTTAGACTTGATAACCAACAAGCTGGAGAACCCTGTTTCACACAGATACGTTGTTGGAAAGGGAAGGAGGAGGCGCAACACGGTCTCAGACAGAACCGGGTATGACTGCAAACACTTGACCCAGAACTGTGTGACTGGCATTGTGGAGAAATCAGCTCTCGCCGCGTCGCTGTTGGTAAGTCTGATGAACTCCTCTAGCACTGTCTCGGGAACATCTTCAGCTTTGACTGCGAACGGGCTCCTGGCGAGTGCAAACGGAACCTCGGGTAGATTTGGAAAGTACCAGGAAATTTCACTTGCAAGCATGTCCAAGTGTTCTTTCACGGAAATCACTACTGTAATCCTTTTGTGCTGTTCAATGTCATGTTCCTCAAAGAAAGCGGATAAGGTAGGCAACATGTAAATTTTATTTTCATCCAATTTTTTTTGCCAGAGTTGAAGTTTCATTTGGAATGAGTGGATCTTTTCAGACAGATCCAGGCAGGTTGAATTTGGTCCTTGCAGTGGTAAATTCAACTCATTCAAAATGGTAAAGATGTCAACCAAATAAGCTACCTTCTGCAATGCACTGTTATCACTGAAAAGTGCTTCAAACTGCCGTATTGCTTTTTGATTAAAAAACATCTTGAGTTCATCACGGAGCTCAAAGATACGTTTTAGAACTTTTCCTCTTGACAGCCATCTCCCTTCAGTATGAAGTAGCAGGGTTTTGCTTGGCCCATCTAAGTCATTGCAGAGCTGCAGAAACAGTCGACTGTTCAAAGAACTCGCCTTTACGAAATTGACAGAACTCAGGACACTTTTCATTACTTCCTGGAAGTCTTGGGGCAGCGTCTTCATTGCTAATGTTTGCAGATGAAGCATACAATGAGCTCCAATGGCTTTTGGGGACTCATTTAGGACCAGACGCTGAAACCCAGATTGACAGCCCAGCGTAGCTGGGGCACCATCTGTGCAAACCCCACAGATGCTTTCCCAAGAGATGTCATGCTGTCTCAGAAATGAGTCAACTGCCTCAAATACATCAAGGGCAGTAGCTGTCCTTTCAAGAGGTTTGCAGCAAAGAAACTCATCTTTAAAGTCACCATCATTAATATACCTCACGTAAACCATTAACTGTGAACAGTTTGCAACGTCTGTCGATTCATCGAGCTGGATGCTGAATATTGGAAGTGGAGCAGATTTAATTTCCTGGACCACCTGATCAAGAATATCAGCAGACATGTCATGTATTCTTCTTCGGACAGTGTCGTTAGATAAGGAGACTGCACTCAGTTTCGTAACAAATTCGTCTCCGATCATGACGCGAACGCTGTCCTTGGCCACCGGGAACAGTAAGTGCTCAGCAAAGGTGTGCGGTTTCATATCTCTGGCAATTCTGAGGGCCACCAAATAGGAAGTTTCCACGGCTGCCACGTTCTGTTTGTTGGACTTGCTGCCAGTGTCAGGTCTGGCTTTCTTGAGTCCATCAGCTTTGCTTCTGAAATAGTTGGTATCCTTGCCAGCGAAGCTGGAATGCTTGCTCTCAAAATGGCGTTTCAGTTTGTTGGGTTTCATCGACTCCGCCGACAGAACCACCCCACAAATGACACACTGTGGTCTCTCAATTCCTACTGCGATGGTTGAGGTAAAACCATACTGCAAAAAACCCTCATTATATTTTCTTCTCTTAACGTTCCTCTCTCCATGATCCACCAGCCTGGGATGGTCCACTAATGAAAACAATCCATAAAAATAGCTTTAATAACATAAAGGACAATACTTAGCATAGCTCAGCCAATGGAGTACATTAACGTTTCCTATGATGTACCATTCTCTATGTGTTCCTGTGGTTTGGTTTGGTTTACGTACCTGTTATTATCACAAGGGGGAAATATTCAGCAACCATAGCTGAATATATTTTTTTCCTTTTTTTAATTAGAATTTTTTTAAAGATTTTTCAATTTATTTTATGTGACTACACTGTAGCTGTCTTCAGACACACCAGAAGAGGGCATCAGATCCCATTACAGATGGTTGTGAGCCACCATGTGGTTGCTGGGAATTGAACTCAGGACCTCTGGAAGAGCATCCAGTGCTCTTAACCGCTGAGCCATCTCTCCAGTCCCAGATATTTTCTTTATTTACATTTCAAATGTCATCCCCTTTCCTGGTTTCCCCTCCAAAAATCACCTATCCCTTCCCCTTTCCCCCTGTTCACCAAGCCACCCACTTCCACTCCCTGGCCCTGGCATTCCCTTCTATGGGGGCACAGAACCTTCACAGGAGCAAGGGCAGCTGAATATATTAAAAAAAAAAAAAAAAAAGATTTCGTTCCAGGTGGTAGCAGCTACCTTTAACCCCAGCACTCAATCCCAGAGGCAGGCTGATCTCTGTGAATTTGAGGCCAGCCTGGTCTACAGAGTGAGTTCTAGGACAGCCAGGGCTATACAGAAAAACCTGGTCTCAAAAGTCAAACCAAGCCGGGCGTGGTGGCACACGCCTTTAATCTCAGCACTTGGGAGGCAGAGGCAGGCGGATTTCTGAGTTCGAGGCCAGCCTGGTCTACAGAGTGAGTTCCAGGACAGCCAGGACTATACAGAGAAACCCTGTCTTGAAAAACCAAAAAAAAAAAAAAAAAAAAAAAGGCTGCTTTTCTTTGCCGGGCGTGGTGGCGCACGCCTTTAATCCCAGCACTCGGGAGGCAGAGGCAGGCGGATTTCTGAGTTCGAGGCCAGCCTGGTCTACAGAGTGAGTTCCAGGACAGCCAGGACTACACAGAGAAACCCTGTCTCGAAAAACCAAAAAAAAAAAAAAAAAAAGAAAAAAAGTCAAACCAAACAACAACAACAAAAACACCCCCTACCCCCCAACAATCAGCATCCAGACTAAGCTCCTGTGATCTGATTATTTCCTACAGTGCTTGATGACTCTACCCAGTAATTACGACTCCCAAAGTGTCCCTTTACCTCCAGTATTCCTGCTTTCAACACAGAAGCTGCTCTCTTCACTTGGGACTGGTCCACTTAGTACATTATGGTGCCAACCCTGTCATATTCACCTGTAACTGATCATGGTGTATGTGACGGGGTTGGTGAGCTGATGTCATCTCGCTGCTGAGTAGCCGTGGATGAACTCCTATGAAAAAAGGTCTTTCACCCCCAAAGAGGTCTCAACCCACAGGCTATATAACCTAACCACTACCCTACAGGGTTCGGGACCATCACCCCGAGCAGAGGGATAAGTCACCTACCATTTGCAATCCTGCACTGCCGCAGTACCTCGTTGAAGCCCTCACAGAGCTTGACATCGCTCTGGTTCTGAGCACACTCCAGAAACTGCCTGATCTCTAGAGAGCAAGGTCCAAAAGACTGCTGGTTCTGCAGCTGGGCTCCCTGAGGCTCCTGCAAAGACACAACATCTTGTGTTGAGATGAGAAAGCACAGGGCACCACCCAAAGGCAGCGCTCACACACTGGGAGCTGGGGAAACAACTGGAGAAAGGTGCAAGTTTAGTGCCAGCCAGGAACATGGCAGTGAAAACGATGTTAAGTACAAAGATGTCCTCGACAACTCAGAAGCAAAAGCAACAAACGCCAAATCACATCATCTGGAGCGTAAATGGAAGTGGGTTTGGGTCACACAGTGACGACTCTGTCTCCAAAAGCAACAACAGGAACCCAGTATAAGTGTAGTCAAGATAAATACCCAGGGGCTGGTGAGATGGCTCAGTGGGTAAGAGCACCCGACTGCTCTTCCGAAGGTCCAGAGTTCAAATCCCAGCAACCACATGGTGGCTCACAACCATCCGTAACAAGATCTGGCGCCCTCTTCTGGAGTGTCTGAAGACAGCTACAGTGTACTTACATATAATAAATAAATAAATCAAAAAAAAAAAAAAAAAAAAAAAAAGATAAATACCCAAAGCCCAGGAGGCTGGCCATGAGTTCAAGGCTAGCTTGAGTGAGATACTCTCAAGAAGTGCCCATGGGGAGACTGACCAAGCATCGGCTGTCTTCCCTTCACCACTCCTTATTACCTGGAGACAGGGCCTCTCACCAAACCAGAAACTACTTATTTCGTCTCAACAGGCCAGCCAGCCTTTCTGTGGGAATTGCCTGTCTCTGCCCCACAATGCATGTGGTTACAGTTATGTATGGCTATGCCTGATTTTTTTGTGGGCTCATAGGATTTGAACTCAGGTCCTCATGGTATCAGAGTAAATGCTTATTCATAAAAGACACTCGCCAGCTGCCAACACATGTCAGAAAAGAAAAGCAAAGGAAGGAGAAGCTGCCCCAGAGCTCACCTGGTAAGTGATGTCAGGCTTTGCGGGCTCAGCACTACCACCTCCGCTGAAGCCCCCAGTGATGGCGTGACCCAGGGTGTGCCCCACTGCAGAGCCCACAGCCACACCGGCCGCAGTGGTAGCCATCTGGGCCATCAGGTCTGGCTGTCGGGGCGCAGCGGCAGGTGAGCCAACTGCAGATGGTGTAGCTGCTGCTGGAGGCTGAGCTGCAGGTGCTCTTCGGGGAGCAGCCCTCATCTGAGGGGCCCGGCTGGAAAAGAACAAAACTCCTCAGGTCCCAGACAAATGGCTTTGCAATCTACTCAAGAGAACAAACGGGCCAGGTTTGGTGGCACACACCTGTTATCCCAGCACTGAGAAGGCAGAGACAGAGAGAAGTAGCAGATGAAGGTCACCCTCAGTGACACAGTGGCTTATTTCCTCTTCTACGTGCTGTATTATTTTATTGAGATTATAATAGCTACAGCATCTCGCCCTTCTGTATCATCCCTCCAACACCCCGGCCCACACATATACCCCTCCTTGACTGCTGATTTCAAATTTGTGGCTCTTTTGTCATTGTTACTAAATGCATACATGTGTATACCTACACACTCCTAAATATACTCTGCCTCAGTGTGTATGCTCACTGCATGAGTGTGTTTTCAGGGCTGACCGCTTGGTATTAAATAACTAACTGGTGTTCTCTAGCTGAGGGGAGACTATTTCTCCTGCTCTGGGCAAACATTGTTTTCTTTTTGCAGGGCTGAGGACTCTGGCTTTCCACTGTACACTCTGGCATATCTATTCTCATCCCTGTTCTTCTACACAGTCATTTTAAGGCCAGCCTGAGAATAAATATCCTCCTTACAAAACAAAAAAACAAAACAACCAACCTACTATACTACTATATTCAAACTTCCTATTCCTACATCAGCCTCAACCAGTGCTGGAATTACAAGACATTTGTTGTGGGAAGCCACATGTGCCATTGCAGGGTGGCGCTGGCTTCCGCTGGCCACCACGCATACTTAGGCAGTAAAGTTCTTTTGCCAAGATGAGGTTTTGAGACTTAACCAAAATTAACCAATCAGATGAGAGACAAGTTAACCAATCAGATGAGAGACAAGTTAACCAATCAGATGTAGGCATGCAAATGAGGTGAAAAGCATAACCCAAGCACAACCAATCCGGGTGTGAGACATGCCTCTCCTAGGCCTATATAAGCAGCACCAGTTCTGGGCTTGGGGTCTCTTCACCTCTGCAATCAAGCTCTCTTGCTGGTGAGTTGGGCGCACACAAGAATTTGTCACTCTGTCTGGCTTAATTATCTATCTTTTTACTTTACTGTATTTCATGTGCATGATTATTTGCCCGCACCTGTATCTGTGTACCACTTGCATTACAGAAGAGGGCATTAGATCACCTGAAATTGGAGTTACAGATGGGGTTGACCCACCATGAGGGTGCTGGGAATTAAACCTGGATCCTCGGGAAGAACAGTCAATGCTCTTACTGTAGAGCCAACTTTCTAGCCTCTTGTTGCTGCTGTTGTTGTAGACAGGGTTTCTCTGTGAACACTTGGCTGTCCTGGAACTCACTCTGAAGACCAGGCTGTTTTGGAGGTTGGAGATCCTCCTGCTTCTGCCTCCCAAGTGCCCCAGGAGCTTGTGCCCTTAAAGGCCTGTGCCACCACCTCCTGGCATCA
The DNA here is from genome assembly GCF_978045245.1 of Mus caroli. Lineage (NCBI taxonomy): Eukaryota > Metazoa > Chordata > Mammalia > Rodentia > Muridae > Mus > Mus caroli. Next base: position 134,026,911 of record NW_028227259.1, on the reverse strand, counting down.
TTCTAAATCTTTAAACACCCATAACATACACATGCAAGAAGACTATAGAAACTGTTTCTATTGGTTACATATGTATATGTATGTTATATATATATATATTACATATAATATACTTTTTTGGAACTATTTTCATGACTCCACATGGCCCACAGTATCTCTAAAGGACAGTTATTCCAATACTTCATAAAAATCATAGACTTATTAAAAGTTAGAAAGGATGACGGAGAGATGGCTCAATAGCTAAGACCACCAGATACTGGCTTTCACAGGGCCCATGCTCAGTTCCCAGGAGCTCTTAACCACCCGTGATGAAATTCAGCTAGCTCTAGGCCATTCTACACTTCTGGCCTTTCAAGGCTGACACCCCCACTTCATGTATACATACCCACTGACAGACAACAAAGCTGGAAAGATCCCCGAAGGGTTTATTTATTCCAATGTAAACAGCTACTTTGTATACCAGACTATTTCAGGCCACAGGAGGCAAAGGCAGGAGGATCTCTGTCAATTCAATGCTATCCCTGTCTATGTAGTGAGTTCCAGGACAAGAACTCCAGAGTGAGCCAACAGCTTTCATTTTATTCCTATATCAGTATCAAATAAAATGTCATAGTATTAAAGAAGAAATATCAGACAGGTACTGCCATGGACTCCAGTGGGTCTCAATCTTCCTGATGGTATAATGATCCCTTTATTACAGTTCCTGATGTTGTAGTGACCAAATATAAAATCATTTTCCCTTCTATTTCAAAACTGTAATCTTGCTACTGTTATAAACCACCATGCGGGCTGGCGAGATGGCTCAGCGGTTAAGAGCACTCACTGCTCTTCCAAAGGTCCGGAGTTCAAATCCCAGCAACCACATGGTGGCTGACAACCACCCGTAATGAGATCTGACGCCCTCTTCTGGTGCGTCTGAAGACAGCTACAGTGTACTTCCATATAACAATAAATAAATTTAAGGAATAAAATAAAAATAAATAAATGAACCATCAGGTAAACACTTTTTGGAGCAGGAAGGAGTAGCAACCCACAGGTTTAGACCAAGGTGTCTCCCTAGCCTAGTTAACATCTGAATTAACATTTCAGGCTGGGGGAGGGAGAGGGGGATGCTGGTGCTGAAGTAGAGTGTCCTTGCAACCCACTCCTGACAACCTGAGTTTGAGCCTTAGAAAGATCAACAACCAACTCCCATAAACTGCCCTGTGACCTTCACACAGGCTCCCAGGTGGGACATCTGGAATCTTGATGCTATTGAGTATTTCCTACTTCATGTGGACATAAGATGATGGCTCAATGGAGCAGCAGTTGTCAACTTGTGGGTCAGGATCACTTTGGGGGTCGAACGACCCTTTCACAGGGCTCGCCTAACTTACAAAATTACAGTTAACGATGTTGCAACAATTTTTTTTTTTTAAATGATCAGGGGTCACCACAACATAAATTGTAGTAAAGGATGGCAGCATTAGGAATGTTGATACCCCTTGTAGTAGTGTAATTACAACTAAGTGTTAGCTATCCTGGACCCAAACGGTGGAAGGAGAAAACTCTAAAATTCTCAAACCTCCACACACAAATAACGAGTAATTTTCTTTTATCCTTTTTTTTTTTCTTCTATAAACCTTTAAACTCTGTAATCCCATCCCCGGAGAAGCGGAGTCAGGAAAATCAAGGAAGGCTACCCAGGACTTATGAAGTCCAAAGCTAGCCTGACAGACTCAAAAACACAGAACAAAACAAAACAAACAAAAACCACCCCTAAAAGCTTTTAATCCCAGCACTCGGTAGGCAGAGGCAGGCGGATTTCTGAGTTCGAGGCCAGCCTGGTCTACAGAGTGAGTTCCAGGGCAGCCGGGGCTACACAGAAAAACCCTGTCTCGAAAAACCAAAAAAAAAAAAAAGAAAAAAAAAAAAAAAAAAAAAAAGAGAAAAGAAAAGAAAAAACACCCCTAAGAGCTTGACACCTATCATTCATTCTTTCCTCACCTCCTCTTAGACTATGCCCTCGACGGCCCTTCCCTCAACCTGTCTAGGGAAAATGTCACATTTCAGAGTCCTCTCTGGGAGTGCACAGAGCGTGTCCCCGTTCTCGGGGAGTCCTCCCCTATAGCGGATCCCTTTCCGCTCCCTCCATCTCACCATCGGCTTCGCAGCCCTTAAGCTACAGAACCTCGCCCTGCCCGCCCGCGCTTGGTCCCCAGCCCCGTGGGTCTCACCGGGCCAGAAGGGTCACGCGGGAAGTGCGGATTCGGCTTCCACGTGGCATCCTCGGTGTCTGCACCTTAAGCGTCCAGACACAACAAACTCGGGAACGCCCACGGGCGTCCAGCAAGGAGGGAGGAAGGTGGAAGGCGGAACCTCCACAAGTAGCCAATTAGAGTCCAGTAGAAGCACGATCGCTGCAGGTTATTGGACGAACCAGACATCAGTAACTGGCAATGCGGTGCCGCTGCGTAACACGCGGGGAAGTTGCTTGGAGACGAGGCGCTATAGCTAATGGGAAGTTCCTGAGGTTGCTCTCTCAAATCTTGTTCTTCGGTTCTGAGATGTATGGTTAGTTTTTTTCTTCCGATGGACCACTGGATTCCTCCACTGCCAGGCTGTCCTTTGATTTTGAGACCCTTCTGCCTCAGCATCTCAAGTGAACTGGCTTGGGAGATTACCCGCATGTGCTGCCACGCCCACTGTGTTAACACGTGTTAAACCTGAAAATTGAGTGGATGAAGACTAAACTCTATTGTCTAATCAAAAGCAAGCTTTATTTTAGAGGTGCATCCAGCATCCAGGACTGGATATCCAGCTGTCTTAATCTGTGGGGATTTTAGAGAACAGGCCCTTACTGGCCTTTTGGGATGCCTTTTATGGGGGAGCGATAAAAGATTAATAGAAAACAGATGTAAGCATGTTTACAGGGCCCAGACTATTGACTGTTAGAGATTGTTAGAAAAATACAATGAAACAGGAAGACAAGGATATTCATCATATAAATGAGGTCTTTTTTTTTTTTTCCAGATTACATCAGATTTAGGAAACAAACTTAAATAGAACCCTAGACTCGTAAAGTATAGGGGCTTAACACACTGGGTTCCTTAATTTGCAAGGTATGGGTACTTAATACAATGTGGTCCTTAATTTCGAAGGTATATGGATTTGACACATTGTACCCTTTGATTTATGGTCTCATAGTCTCATCTTGGCCTGTTTAACTCTTTCAAATCTTTGACAAGAGAGCAAGCATTGCTTGATGTTGTAGTAGGGGGAACAGGATTCTGGTATTGAGTATCTGGAGGGTGATTTAGGTTAATAATGCACCAAAAACACAGAGCTCAAGTATTATGACTAATACGAGAACCATCAAGGGGGGCAATGAAGGGAGAGACCCATCTTAGCCAGGAGGGCCAATCAATATGTGCCTTGGAGTTATTCTTTCTCCAATATAAGTTATCAATTAGGTTATCGACGGTGTTAAAGAAATCTGATATGTTAACACATTTCAGGGAACTGTTGACATCCAAGATTATGCGTGAGCAACTGAAAGACTACGGTAACTCTATTTTGTAGGATTGTCATTCTTTACTCTCTAATTTCTCGGTTAATTTCTGTCAATATCTTTGTTATATAGTGTTCGGCTAGTGAGCCAGCTATTTTAGAAATCTCCCTTTTCATCCCCACAACCAATGAGGGGCAGGTTGTGACTGCTGCTGAGGCGGGGTCTAGCAGATGTGGGGAGCCTCCACAGTTAGAGCTCCCTGACCTCTTAATCCTATTAGAAGACTTTAGAGACTTTCCGAATAAAATAGGTGTGATTCTTTCTATCCCACGTATGCCCTTATAGCACGGGGTGGGAGCAGGAGACGTGTATTCTCACGGATAAAAATCCATCCCAGGGGAGAATCCTTTTCCCCCGGGGAGTGCATGATTGGAAATACTGCTGCAGTGGGGAGGGACATCAGTACACTCAAAGCATAGACAGTGAAGGAAAAAGGCGTTATTTAGACGGCCATCAGCTCTAACCCCAGAAATGTGTATGGGGGCGTGTTCCATTGAGTTCCCTTCTAGCCTGGTATCCTGTGATAATGTTTATGAGTGACTTCTTTTTTCAAAGATTTATTTATTTATCTTATGTATATGAGTACACTGTAGCTGTGTTTAAAGAGTTATTTTATTTATATAAGTTCACTATAGCTGTCTTTTGATACACCAGAAGAGGGCATCGGATTCCATTTCAGATGGTTGTGAGTCACCATGTGTTACTGGGAATTGAACTTAGGACCTCTAGAAGAGCAGACAGTGCTCTTAACCACAGTCGTATATGTGACTTCTATTCAGTCTAGGGTGTGTGTGTGTGTGTGTGTGTGTGTGTTTCAGGAAACCAGGAATTGAAGGATCCCCTTTGGGGATCTCACAAGGGAATACTTGATCTTAGGTGTCAGCTAGGTATCAAATCAATTATCGGTAGACAGTGGCAGTGTAGACATGTTAATTTCAATGAAAGTGACCGGGAGCCCTGTTTTCTCTTTTTTATCTCAATACATTCATAATTTCCATTATCAGATCTTATCAAAGATAATCCTACTGAGGTCTGTATGGTTACCCTAATACAATCCATTCCTAATTTCCACGATCAGATTTTATAAAGAATAGTTAATCCTGCCGAGGTCTCTATGGTTCCCCAGGGACTGGTCAGTCAAATTAGTCCCTCCCACTTGCCCTCCTCCCATTTGGGTAAAACCGGTTTGTTATCCTTCCTTCAGCAAATACTGGGACCTAGCAGGTGGGACCAGTCCCTGGCCTTACAGAGTGAGATAAAGCTATTTCCTATAACCAGTGTACCTTCCATTCTTCCTGTTAAAACGACAGTCAAGATCAGATTCTAAAGCAAATTGGAGCATAATCGTGAACCAGAGGACAATCATAGTAACAGGCAATGACAGCTACAAAGATGTAGGAACAGTCTTACATCTCAGAAATCTTAACTTTTAAGGGGCCACAGACAGTCACTGTCTACCTCTTGTTTGTTTGTTTGTTTGCTTGCTTGCTTGTTTGTTTTTGGAGGCACAATTTTTCTGTGTAGCCCCGGCCGTCCTGGAACTTGCTCTGTAGACCAGGCTGGCCTCGAACTCAGTAATCTGCCTGCCTCAGCCTCCTGAGTAACTGCTGGGATCCAAGGTGTGCACCACCACCACTAGGCTTTCCTTTTCTTTTACTTATGGAAGTCAGAGGACAACTAAGTGATCAGATTCTCACCTACCATGCCTGTGAGAAGTTCAAACTCAGGCCCTAGACCTTAGCAGTGTTTCATCTCACTGACAGTCCTTCCTTACAGCATTGTTAGACACTTATTTAGAAAGAGAAGTTCATCAGACTGTCACATATTTTTTTCAAGACAGGGTTTCTCTGTATAGCCCTGGCTGTCCTGGAACTCATTCTGTAGACCAGACTGGCCTCGGACTCAGAAATTCTCCTGCCTCTGCCTCCCAAGTGCTGGGATTAACGGCATGTGCCACCAAGCCGGACCAGACTGTCACATATTGTTGAGCCAACCACAGCCCAATCATCTGCCCTTGTGTAGGAGCAGCTTCTCCAGTGGAGTGGCAGCTGAACTCCAGCTTGTTGGACTTCGATGTTGAAGTGGAAATTCCTGGTTCCTTTGGAGATTCGGTTGTGTCACGTGATGTTTTTCTGGAAACCATCTTATGGGAAGAGGTTTTTGCTGAAGCAGACACATGGGAGGATGTTTGAGAACATGTGATGTTTGGAAAGAGTATAAATATAATCCAGCAGACAGTGGATGGCGGTGTCTGGTATTGGTTCACCTTGCCGGCTTTGCTGACGATTGTTGTGACTGTATTAGTCAGGGTTTTACTGCTCTGAACAGACACCATGACCAAGACAAGTCTTATAAAAAACAATATTTAATTGGGGCTGGCTTACTGGTTCAGAGGTTCAGTCCATTCTCATTAAGGTGGGAGCATGGCAGCATCCAGGCTGTCATGGCACAGGCAGAGCCGAGAGTTCTACCTCTTCATCCAAAGGCTGCTAGTGGAAGACTGACTTCCAAGCAACTGGGGTGAGAGTTTTCAACCCACACCCACAGTGACACACCTATTCCAACCAGGTCACACCTATTCCATCAAGGCCACACCTCCAGATGGTGCCACTCCCTAGTCCAAGAATATACAGACCATCACACCCACCAAAGAAATTCAGGTGGTGCTCCAGCAGCAGCTGCTTCTTTTTTTTTTTAAGATTTATTTATTATTATATCTAAGTACACTGTAGTTGTCCTCAGACACACCAGAAGAAGGCGTCAGATATCATTACGGATGGTTGTGAGCCACCAAGTGGTTTCTGGGATTTGAACTCTGAACCTTCAGAAGAGCAGTCGGTGCTCTCAACCACTGAGCCATCTCTCCAGCCCTCACTCCAGCAGCTTCTTGATGCTTCCCCAGAATAGGGCTGACTGGTAGAGCCCCTCAGTTTCTTTTGTGTCAAACTGCCCTTGCTGATTCATGAATGGTGTTTGCAAGTGGACCAAGCTACCACTGCTGACTTGTATGAACTGAACTGCTGAGTCACCCTGAAGAACTATTTCTAAACCGGTCCACATTTTCTTTTGCCCTGTTCATCTTTCCTTTCCACTAAGTCTGGTGGGTGGTGGGCTAGAAGGGAGGTTAAAGCATTTATGTATACTTATTAAAGTAAGATTTTGAAAAATATAAGCCTACAACTTGTGATCTAGGCATACATGTACAGATTTTTCATGTATGGCATCTTCTTTAGTTGCTTCTCTATTTCATATTTTTAGGATTAAAAAAAATAAATTAAGCCAGGCATGGTGGTGCACACCTTTAATCCCAGCACTCGGGAGGCAGAGGCAGGAGGATTTCTGAGGCCTCCTTGGGTTCTCTTCAAGCACAGTGCATGCTATTTATTTTCAAGATTTATTTTCATGTGCATTGGTGTTTAACCTGCAATTATGTCAGTGCAAGGGTGCCAGATACCCTGGAACTGGAACTACAGACATTTGTATGCTGCCTTGTGGGTGTTGGGATTTGAACCCTGTTGCTCTGGAAAAGCAGCTAGTACTCTTAACTGCAGAACCATCTCTCCAGCCGCTCCACAGTATTTTTTTTTTTTTGAGACAAGACTTCTCAATGGGAGGTGGAGCTCTCCATTCCTAGGCTAGCCAGGACCTGTCTCTCTCTGTCCCATACCATTAGCTTACAGGTGCATGCCACTATGCCTATTTTTAATATGGTTCTGAGGATATGAACTTGGGTCCTTATGCTTACAGAGTGAGCTCTCTTCCCAGTCCCTGGGCCCCAGCTTTGATCAGAAGGAACTGTAAGACCCCCGAAGCTGGCCCAGGATGAGCTGGCCGGCACCCCAATGACTCAGAGAAAACCACACCTTATGCAAACTGCAAGAGGTTTTATTATCAGCTAGCTGAGGATGAACTCCTTCTGCTGTGCCCCTGCACAGGGGGCTTTTAACAGCTAGCTGAGGAATTGGGAGGAGTTGAGAGGAGAGTTGGGAGGAGTTGGGCTACAGCTCTTCTCTGCCGGGTGTCCTTGGTAAAATTACAATTATTGCATCTCTAGTTGTAAGTTATAGAAACAAAAAGGCTTTTTGCTGGCTATAGAGAACAAAGAGCTTCTTTCTGGCTGTATTTTTAGAGATCAGGGAAAACAAGCTTGAGGAACGTCCAGGGGCTTTACCTTCCAGGGAGAAATGCTCTAAGTCCTCTAAGTCAGGGTCTCATAGAACCAATCACATGAGCAAACACAGGTGACTTTAAATAAAGTCAGGAAAGGCAATGGGAGAGCATAGGCTCCAGTGGTTCCTTTGCTCCAGGGATGGAGGAGCTGGATGCGCAGAGACAGCGCTCTTTCCAAAGCACCATGGTTCCAGGACAGCCAAGGCTATACAGAGAAACCCTGTCTCGAAAAACAAAAAACAAAAAACAAAACAAAACAAAAAAGCACCATGGAAGGGAACTGAGGTCCCTCTCCCCCCATGAAGCAGCAGAGTAGAGTGACTCTGGTTGAAAGACCCACAACGTGAGGACTCCCCCACGTTCTGACTCAGGAGAGGCAACACCCCAAATCACTCACGAGTAACGGTCTTGATGCAAACTGCAAGAGGTTTATTCGGGGAAGACCAGTGCACTGGGGACGACTTGTATCCCACGCAGGGATAGAGGAGTTAAATATGAGCTCAAGGGGTGTGGGGTTTATAAAGGCAAAAACCGCAAACACCTGGCATTGGGCTAACCGAAAAGACCTGGCATCCTGGAACAATGGGGCAAGTTCTCTATTTTGGACACAGGTCTAGGGGCTTAAATAATTTTTCACTCTCTCTCAAGATCTTTCATGGTTTTCCTCTGGACAGACAGGAGCACATCCTTGGGACAGGCTGATAACTCTTTGACTTCCATTGTCCTTGTCACAGATTGTTCCCCAGGAGTAACAGAGCTGAAGATGGTTTTCACGGACTGTCACCAGTGATCGCTTTCCCACTGCCACAGAACAACTATGGTAAGATCTCCTTTCATACATAGTGCCTGACAAGGTGGCAGAGGAAAACTCTTCCCCCATTCCCCTGAGCATTTGGTGGGGAGGAGAGAGTCCCCTGCTTCTCCATCTGATGGCCCACTGCTACTCTGTAGGACTATATGACCTCATGGACAATGTGTGGGAATGGTCTTCATCCACATTACCAGGACCCGAGTGTTTTCCAGGAAGCATCATGGATTGACACAGCAGATATCTCTGCCAATCAATGGGCTCAGGTCACCAACAGCCTTTGTTGCGACAGCTTATGGGACTACAAGTCTCTGTGGCCACAGTTGAGGAGTCTTCTAGATTCAATGATTCTCAACTTTCCTAATGCTGCGACCCTTTTATACAGTTCTGGATACTGGAATGTGGGCATCTCTGCATTTGAGCAGTCTTATGTGGAAAAGAGCAGTGTCTCTGTTCCTAAATCAAAGTCTGAAACCCACAGGTTGAGGACCACAGCTTTAGAGGCCTGTTCTTTGATATGCAGATGATCTTACTGGCTAGTATTAAGTCATGATGGTCATCTTTTATTATGGAAATAGCGCCTAATTGAAGGCGAGCCTTGGTAAATAAACAAGAGCAGAAAATTTCTCTGCAACAGAAACTTGAATTATGTACAGAATTTTCTTTTCCATAGTTTCTTTTTTTTTTTTAAGATTTATTTATTTATTATATGTAAGTACACTGTAGTTGTCTTCAGACACACCAGAAGAGGGTGCCAAATCTCGTTATGGGTGGTTGTGAGCCACCATGTGGTTGCTGGGATTTGAACTCTGGATCTTTTGAAGAGCAGTCAGTGCTCTTAACCGCTGAGCCATCTCACCAGCCCCCTTTTCATAGTTTCTAACAAGCTCGGCTAGTTCACTATGTTCCAGACATGTTGGGAGCAGAACTCCTTTAGCGAAATTCTGCTTGTGTAATTTAATATTTCCAAACACGTTTATTAGTAAATCCTTTATAACAGAAAAACAGAGTTTTTCCTGCGTGACCAGTACTAGGAGGCTGAGACGTGAGAACAGCGAGATCCAAGCCAACATCCATTACCGGAGGCATTGTCCCAAAACAAAACAGAGAAGGGTTAAGTAAACAGCCCAAAAGCAGACCCCAGTAAGCCCCTAATCCAGTTTACTTGAGAGGCTAAGGCAGGAGACAGTGAAAATCAAGGTCAGCCAGGTTGTGGAGTAGGCCGGCCAGCCATCGGAAGCAAAAACCTAACCTCCACCATTGAATCGGAGGACAAGATTTGAGAGTGCAACCCCAGGAACTTCCGGTTAGCCTCAGCTCCTCCTCGCTAACTTCGTAACTTCCGGGCCTAGGACGCTGAGCCCAGGCTCTGCCCATTACTGACGTCTTCTTTGTTCAATAACCTTTAGCGCCCGAGCTTTTCCTGGTTTCTTATTGGCTGCCGCGTGAGGTACCGCCTCCACCCTTCCTCTCTCCTTGGTAGAAATTGCTGGACGCTTCTGGGCGTTTCGCAGTTTGTCTTCGCTGATCGGTGAGACTTCTAGCAGTTAGGATGCCGCGTGGAAGCCGAAGCCGCACTTCCCGGGTGACTCCTCCGGCCAGGTGAGACCCTCGGGGCCGGGAACCGAGCGCAGGTGGCCAGGGCAGGGTTCTGTAGCCTGAGGGCTGCGAAGGCGACCGGGGGTGAGACAGCTAGCGGTCGGGAAGGGATCCGCTGGTGGGGCGGACTTCCTGAGAACGGGGACATGGTCGGTGCACTCGGGGAGAGGACTCTGAAACGTGACCTTTTCCCTAGACAGGCTGGGGGAAGGGCTGTCGAGGGCGTAGTATACGAGGAGGCGAGGAAAGAAAGATGCGTGCGAAACGCTTGGCCAGGGGTGGGGGTGGGGTGGTTTTTGTATTTTCTTTTTTCTACTTACTGCGTTTTTGAGTCTCAGGTTAGCCTTGAACTTTATAAGGCCTGGCTGGCTGGCCTTCCTTGATTTTCCTGACTCCGCTTCCTTAGGGCTGGGATTGCCGGCTTTAAAGATTTTCTTTCTTTCCTTTTTTTTTTTTTTTTTTTTTTTTAAGGAAAAAGAAAGAAAGAAAATTGCGGGCTGTGTGTGGAGGGCCGAAAATTTAAAGTTTAGATCTTTTCATCACTTGGGTCCAAGATGTCTTCCATTTTGTGGTAAACGATCTATTGAGCTACCTTGCTGGCCGACCTAAAAAACAAATAGGAAATTGTTGACATCCCTTTCCCCCAATCCAGATTCTGAAGGTCCCTCTTTGGGGTAATAAAATCGTACTGGGAGTGAACCTCAGGACTGCATGTTGTAGCGCATGCGTCATCTGCCATCAAGATAGTCCCTTTTGCCTCCTTCTCCCGGAAGGCAAGCGGGGGTTGCGACCAGTTCAAGGCTAGCAAGGCTACCCATAGAGAGATTCTTGTCCAGAACCCCCTCAAAAAAATGAGTCAAAGTTGCAGCTCAGGCAGGTCACTTTCCCTAGATTTTTCTTTTTGGATTGGCGTAGTGGTTTGTTGTTTCCTTGAAAGGGGCTTTCACTGTGGCCCTGGCTGGAACTCCAAAGAGGCTGCCCGCCTTTGCTTCCCGATTTTTTTTTTTATGGGCTGGCGAGATGGCTCAGCAGGTAAGAGCACTGACTGTTCTTTGGAAGGTCCTGAGTTCAAGTCCCAGCAACACATGATGACTCAAAACCATCTGTAGTGAGGTCAGATGCCCTCTTCTGGGGTGTCTGAAGACAGCTACAGTGTACTTATGCATAAAATAAATCTTTAAAAAATTATTTTATGTATATGACGAGTACACTGAAGCTGTTTTCAGACACACCAAAAGAGGGCATCTGATCTCATTACAGATGGTTGTGAGCCACCATGTGGTTGCTGGGAATTGAACTCAGGACCTTTAGAAGAGTAGTCTGTGCTCTTAACTCCTGAGCCATCTCTCCAGCCCAACCCTTTCTTGATTTATTTATTTATTTATTTATTTATTTTTGAGGCAGGGTTTTTCTGTGTAGCCCTGGCTGTCCTGGAACTCACTCCGTAGACCAGGCTGGCCTCAAACTCAGAAATCTACCTGCCTCTGCCTCCCAGGTGCTGGAATTAAGCCCAGCCCTTTCTAACTGGGTAAAATGAAGGCACTGGACTGCATTCCTAATATCACCTCATGACTTTTGTTGACTTGTGACTGTCTTTCTCCATTGTCAACACTGGTCCTAAATCCTTCTTCTAAATGGCCTTGTTCACTAACTGAATAGCCGGGATGGCCAGTGTATTTATGCCTCTGTGTGTGCTGGAGTGAAGGTCCAAGGGCACCTTATGGGGGTTGGTTGTTTCTTTCCACCTTCTGGGTTCCAGGAGTCAACCAACCTCAAGGTGTCAAGCATCCTTCTCTAGTGAGTCTTTGACCAGCCGCCTGTCCTCCTTCCAGCTCTAAATCTTGGTTCAGATGTTCACTAGGTTAGTCCTTGACTGTCCTCAATTTTTTTTTTACATGGCAGCACCTGTCTGATATTTCTGATACTGATAGACTAATAAAGGAAAGCTGTTTGCTCATTCTATTTTTGTTTTTGTTTTTTTTTTTTTTTTGTTTTTTTGAGACAGGGTTTCTCTGTGTAGCCCTGGTTGTCCTGGAACTCAACTTTGTAGACCAAGTTGGCCTTGACTCAGAAATCCGCCTGCCTCTGCCTCCCAAGTGTTTGCTCATTCTATAGCTTCTAATGCCTTGGAGCTCAGAGAGGTCCAACTGTCATTTAAATAAATAAATCCTTTGGGGAACTTTCTAACTTTAATTGTCCATAAGTGGACATAATGCAAATGAATGGGCACTAGAGCCTTGGAAACTCAGAGGGGTCTGATGACCTGACCCTGAGTTTCCACTTGACTGCTTCCTGAGTGTGCACTACCACGCCTAACTGTATGACAGCGTTGTTCACCATTTTGAGACAAGGGTATTGATTGTTAGGTTGGCCTTAAAATTACTGTATAGAGCAAGGATAAGAGTAGATATGCCAAACTGTACTGTACTGTGCTGTACAGTGAAAAGTCCACAGACCTCAGCCTTACATAAAGAATACAGCAACTTGGGCTGGAGAGATGACTCAGAGGTTAGGAGCACTGACTGCTCTTCCAGAGGTCCTGAATTCAAATCCTATGAGCCCACAAAAAATCAGGCATAGCATACATAACTGTAACCACAGCATTGTGGGGTGGAGACAGGCAGTTTCCACAGCAGGGCTGTGGCTCACAACCATCTGTAATGAGATCTGATGCCCTCTTCTGTTGTGTCTGAAGACAGTTACAATGTACTCACATACATGAAATAAATATTAAAAAAGAATACAGCAACTAAGGGACTCTTAAGAGTCGGAAGCAAGGAGCACACCAGGTGGTCAGCAATGTGCAGAAATGTGTGTGTACACAGGTATGCATCTAATAAAGATGATGAAAAAGGAGGCTATCAGCTTGAAAATAGATCAAGGGCTGGTGAGATGGCTCAGTGGGTAAGAGCACCCGACTGCTCTTCCAAAGGTCCAGAGTTCAAATCCCAGCAACCACATGGTGGCTCACAGCCATCTGTAATAAGATCTGACTCCCTCTTCTGGAGTGTCTGAAGACAGCTACAGTGTATTTACATATAATAAATAAATAAATATTAAAAAGAAAGAAAGAAAGAGAGGAAGGGCCAAGTAGCCCCTTTAAAAAAAAAAAAAGAAAATAGATCAAGGAAGGGTATATGGGAGAGGGTTAAAGTAGAAATAAGTCACTGTATGGTGAAGATGGCCCTGATCTGGTTTTTCCACCTATGTGCCTCTGAACATGGCCTGTTTGGTCTCTTGAGTAGATTGCAAAGCGATTTGTCTGGGACCTGAGGAGTTTTGTTCTTTTCCAGCCGGGCCCCTCAGATGAGGGCTGCTCCCCGAAGAGCACCTGCAGCTCAGCCTCCAGCAGCAGCTGCACCATCTGCAGTTGGCTCACCTGCCGCTGCGCCCCGACAGCCAGGCCTGATGGCCCAGATGGCTACCACCGCGGCCGGTGTGGCTGTGGGCTCTGCAGTGGGGCACACCCTGGGCCACGCCATCACTGGGGGCTTCAGCGGAGGTGGCAGTGCTGAGCCCGCAAAGCCTGACATCACTTACCAGGTGAGCTTTGGAGCAGCTTCTCCTTCCTGTGCTTTTCTTTTCTGACATGTGTTGGCAGCTGGAGAGTGTCTTTTATGAATAAGCATTTACTCTGATACCATGAGGACCTGAGTTCAAATCCTATGAGCCCACAAAAAATCAGGCATAGCCATACATAACTGTAACCACATGCATTGTGGGGCGGAGACAGGCAGTTTCCACAGCAGGGCTGACTGGCCTGCTGAGATGAAATTAGTTTCTGGTTCAGTGAGAGGTTGTGTCTCCAGGAAATAAGAGAGTGGTTGAGGGTATGTTTGGCCTATCTCCCCTTGGGGACATCTGTCCACACACTCATGGGAGGATCACGTATAAAGCCACATAGGGTGGTCCGAGTTACAACAGGAGTTACTGTACAACAGCCTTTTTCCCTTTAGGTGATGCTTGTTTTTGAGAGCATATCACTCAAATTAGCCTTGAACTGGCAAGCCTCCTACCTTGGCTTTAAGTACTTATCTTGGCCACACTTTTACTGTTGCTTTTGAAGACAAAGTCTTCACTGTGTGACCCAAACTGACTTCTAACTTGTAACAGTCTTCTTGGCCTCTCAAGTGCTGGTGTCACAGGCAGAGCCCTGAGCCCTGAGGCCTGGCCTTCCTTACACAATCAGTCCCTTTTGTGGCTTTATGACCCCTTACCTAGTTTGGGTTTTTGGTTTTGTTTATATGTCTTTTACTATTTCTTTCTCTGGGGTAGATGTATTTTCTAAGGAGCATGTATTTCTGGTATGTCTGAAATTCTCATCCATCTCTTGCCCATATTTTCCCATGATCCAGTTTTCCTTAGGAATGGTTCACTATACACACACACACATACACAATACACACACACACACAGTACACACATACACCAATATACATATATAAACATATGTATACATATATATAATACACACATGCGCGCCTGAGAGAGAGAGAGAGAGAGAGAGAGAGTGTGTGTGTATGTTGTGCTGGGATCAAACCTCAAACCCGGGGCAAAGAATACAGTCTTAACTGTGGAGTCCCTAGCCCGTTTTTAAAGTTTTGGTCTTAATGTTTACAATGTTAAGGCCCAGCCCAGAGCCTTGAGTGTACTGAGCAAGTTCTTCATAGGACCTTGGCTCCCATTTACGCTCCAGATGATGTGATTTGGCGTTTGTTTCTTTTGGTTCTGAGTTGTCGAGGACATCTTTGTTCTTTACATAGTTTTCACTGCCATGTTCCTGGCTGGCACTAAACTTGCACCTTTCTCCAGTTGTTTCCCCAGCTCCCATTGTGTGAGCGCTGCCCTTGGGTGGTGGCCTATGCTTTCTCATCTCAACACAAGATGTTGTGTCTTTGCAGGAGCCTCAGGGAGCCCAGCTGCAGAACCAGCAGTCTTTTGGACCTTGCTCTCTAGAGATCAAGCAGTTTCTGGAGTGTGCTCAGAACCAGAGCGATGTCAAGCTCTGTGAGGGCTTCAACGAGGTACTGCGGCAGTGCAGGATTGCAAATGGTAGGTGACTTGTCCCTCTGCTCAGGTTGATGGTCCTGAACCCTATTTAGTTTTGGAGTTAAGTCCTCCAATAAGACCTTTTTGTTTGTTTGTTTTTCGAGACACGGTTTCTCTGTATAGCTACTCACTTTGTAGATCAGGCTGGTCTGGAACTCAGAAATTCGCCTCTGTCTGCCTCCCGAGTGCTGGGATTAAAGATGTGCGCCACCATGCCCGGCAAGACTGTTTTTGAGGCAGGGTTTCTGTACATATCATTCGCTGTTCTAGAATTCACTGTAGACCAGGTTGGCCTCCAGAGATCTGTGTGCCTCTAATTAAAGGCATACACCATGGCTGCCCTGCCCTTGTAGAATTCTTTTTTTTTTCTCCAAAAAAATTCTTTTATTAGGTATTTTCTCATTTACATTTCAAATGCTATCCTGAAAGTCCCCTACTCTTCCCCCCTACCCCCCCCCCCCCCGGAAGAAATCTTGTAGTATTTACAGTTCAATGCTTGTTTTTGTTTTCCAGTTTCAATTAGAGTACTGGTTCTCAACCTTAGGTCCTCATGCTGTAGTGACCTAAGGAGACCGTCAGGGTGAAAATAGCTGAGTTAGATGGGAGGGTGGTGAGGTATTTAGGAATGGAATTAAGAGGTACTTGTCCTAGCCAGATAGAGGTCATGCACAGTTTTAATCCAGCACTCAGGAAACAGAGGAAAATCCTGTCTCTCAAAAAAACTAGAGAGGAACCACTGCTGTTTAAAAAACGTTATTCGCCGGGCGTGGTGGCACACGCCTTTAATCCCAGCACTGAAGACAGCTACAGTGTATTTACATATAATAAATAAATAAATATTAAAAAGAAAGAAAGAAAGAGAGGAAGGGCCAAGTAGCCCCTTTAAAAAAAAAAAAAGAAAATAGATCAAGGAAGGGTATATGGGAGAGGGTTAAAGTAGAAATAAGTCACTGTATGGTGAAGATGGCCCTGATCTGGTTTTTCCACCTATGTGCCTCTGAACATGGCCTGTTTGGTCTCTTGAGTAGATTGCAAAGCGATTTGTCTGGGACCTGAGGAGTTTTGTTCTTTTCCAGCCGGGCCCCTCAGATGAGGGCTGCTCCCCGAAGAGCACCTGCAGCTCAGCCTCCAGCAGCAGCTGCACCATCTGCAGTTGGCTCACCTGCCGCTGCGCCCCGACAGCCAGGCCTGATGGCCCAGATGGCTACCACCGCGGCCGGTGTGGCTGTGGGCTCTGCAGTGGGGCACACCCTGGGCCACGCCATCACTGGGGGCTTCAGCGGAGGCAGAGGCAGGCGGATTTCTGAGTTCGAGGCCAGCCTGGTCTACAAAGTGAGTTCCAGGACAGCCAGGACTATACAGAGAAACCCTGTCTTGAAAAAACCAAAAAAAGAAACCTTGTCTCGAAAAACCAAAAAAAAAAAAAAAAAAACCAACATGTTATTCATGAATCTCGATAAGGTTCTCTGCCTGATAAAACTGATATCAGACCGTCCCACAACAGGGAAGACCCAGGCCTGAGGCCGATCCCCAACCTGAGAACTCCCAGACAGAATGCTGGGGATGTCTGTGAACTGGTCCACGGAATATCTATTTCCAGGACAGGGTTGTTAGGTAGAGACAGGCACTACACTGCCGTGCCCATTGAGGAAACCCTCCCCTTAGCTTCTGACAGAGGGTTAGTAATGGAATTGAGAGAGACAGATACATACTTGTCTTAATTCATAACTTCTTGGTGGTTTAACATCTACCAAGTTGGCTAACCCTCTGCTTCGGGCCTTTGTCTGTAGACACGTGCACCATGTCTTAGTTATGGCAAAGATAGAATTGAGGTTTGATTGAATGAACCCTGAAATGGTGGTGTTGGGTGTCTTCTAACTTAAACTTACTTTTTTTTTTAAACAGGTTTAATGTAATCAAGAAATTCAAGCTGAAGAGATGTAACATTGGTTCTGTATAACTGATAGTACAATAGTACAAGTGTGGACCCTTATATTTCTAACAGCTCCATTGCTTTGGAATGGCCATGAAAGAGATCTAACTATGGATGCTTACTGAGGCTTGTATGTAGTGTTGGTTACTGGGCACGTGTTTGGCCTCCTTGGACTGTGTTGTGATTGTGAGTTAAAAAAAAATAAATTGGTTATTCTGAAGTGTGTGGTAGCGTCCTTATTGTGTGTGCCTGCGGAACATAGTAGCATCCTAGGAGAAGCCATTCTCTGTGCCTGTCATTCGTCTAGTCCAGAGGTGCTCAGCCTTCCTAGTGCTCTGGCCTTTTAATACAGTTCCTCATCAAAACACAGCTTTCTGATCCGAATCTCCAGGCATAGAATTTAGGAAAAGCTTAGGCCCAGGTAAAGTGATACATGCTTTTAATCCCAGGAGACACAGGCAAGTGGATCTGAGTTCAAGGCCAGTCGGGGACAGTCAAGTTCCAAGTAAGGAACAGTTTATGTCCTAGCTGTGCTACACCTTTAATCCCGCCATGCCTTCTGCCTGCTGGAGGCCTGCATAACGACAATGAAGAAGGAAGGGTTCTCTCCTGCTAGCACTTGTCAGCATGTATCTGTTGGAGTCTATTTCTTCAGGATTCCAGCTTATGTAGAAGACCAGCTGAAACATCTAGTCTTGCGGGACAACTAGATTCTTAGACTTCCCTTTCACAGCTGGCCATTGTTGGGTTAGTTGGACTGCAGAGTGTCATTCCAATAAATTCTGACTAGAGAACCTTGACTAATCGTGCTGCTTTTTAAAATGGTTTTAGCTGCTCCAGGTCCAGGGTCCCACGAAAGTGTTAATTCTGCAGAAGACTGGAATGAGCTCTTGGTTTTTATTTGCAAAGGGCGCTGTGCCTTGGTGGGGACAGAGCATGGTCTCACACTGTTAAGAATAGCACAGACCAGGGTACAACCTTGAGCACATTTTTTCAAAAGTACTATTTTTCAAAAGAGGTTTTAGTTTCTGCCAGATGGCTTTCTTTACAAAAAATTTTTGGTGTTTTATTTGTATTGGATGTGTGTGTTTCGCCTAGATGGAAGACATCATCCCCTGGAAACAGAGCCATAATAGGTTGTGAGCAACCATGTGGATGCTAGAAATAACCCTAGTCCCAGACCAGCCAGTGCTCCTAACCACTGAACCATCTCTCTAGGTCCTCCATTTTCATATGGGGTCCTATAGTTTTGGGGGTGTTATTTTTTGTTTTGTTTTTCAAGTCAGGGTTTTCTTGAACTCACTCTGTAGACCAGGCTGGCCTGGAACTCAGAAATCCGCCTGCGACTGCCTCCTGAGTGCTGGGATTAAAGGCTTGCGCCACCACACCCGGCTCAAGTCAGGTTTTCTTATGTAACAGTTCTTGGATGACATGAAACAGATTCCCCCCCCCCCCCCCACACACACACACACACCCCGCCTCTACCTCCCACGTGCTGGGATTGAAGGCATCCACTATCACATCCTGTCATGTGGGGTCTTAACCCATATATATATTTATTTATATATATATATATTTATATATATTATATAATATTTTATATATATTTATTTATTTTAAATTTTGATCACATGCTAATTGTGATGTGTCAGGATGCTGGTGTGATACTCAGCTGCGGCAGGCTTGTCTAGTATTCACTATTCACAAGGCTCTGGGTCCTGTCTTCAGCCATGCCAACAAACCAAGTAGGTAAGTAAGTGGTAAGCAGGTAGACATTACTGAGATCTCCGATGGCCACTTGACACTGCGTGTCTGCATGGAGGCAGTGTACGCAAGCCATTGGGTCTCCCTGTATAGTCCAGATCTATGGCCTATCCTGCCTCAGCCTCCCAAGTGCTGGGATTAGAGGCTTGTGCCACCATACCCAGTTAAAAACCATCCTGTAGCCAGGCATGGCAGTGCACACTTTTAATCACAGCTCTGGGATCACAGCGGGTGGATCCCTGAGAGTTTGAGGCTGGCCAGGTCTACAGGATGAGTTCCAGGACAGCTAGGGCTACACAGAGAAACCCTGTCCCACACAAAAACCAGCCAAACATCAACAACAAAAACATGGAGTTCAATTCCCAGCAACCACATGGTGTCTCACAAACCATCTGTAATGGGATCCGATGCCCTCTTCTGGTGTGTCTAAAGACAGCTACAGTGTACTCACATACATAAAATAAAAAACTTTAAAAAAAAAAGGTCGGGCTGGTGAGATGGCTCAGTGGGTAAGAGCACCCGACTGCTCTTCCGAAGGTCCAGAGTTCAAATCCCAGCAACCACATGGTGGCTCACAACCATCCGTAACGAGATCTGGCGCCCTCTTTTGGAGTGTCTGAAGACAGCTACAGTGTACTTACATATAATAAATAAATAAATCTTAAAAAAAAAAAAAAAAAAAAAAAGGTCATGCTTGGTGTTGCACACCTATAGTGCCAACACAGAAGCAGGAGTGCAAGTGTGGAGGCCTCTTGGTCTGCACGGTTTCTGGGTCCTCAGAGTTGTGTAATAAGACTCTTGTCTTCACTGGGCAGTGGTAGCACACGACTTTAATCCCGGCACTTGGGAGGCAGAGGAGGCAGGCAAATTTCTGAGTTCAAGGCCACCCTGGTCTACAGAGTGAATTACAGGACAGCCAGGACTACACAGAGAAACCCTATCTCCAAATAAAAGACTCTTGTCTTCAAAAAATAACAATGTATTCCTTTCAAAGCTGGTGTTGCCAGGCTGGAGAGATGCATGGCTCCTGTGAAGACACTTGCTACTCTTTCAGAGGACCTGAGTTCAGTTTTCCATACTCATAGTGGCTACAATAGTCTGTAACTCCAGTTCTAGGGGGATCTAATGCCCTCACTGATGTCTGAGCATATAAGACATTCCTGTATTACACATACATACTGCCAGCAAAAGACTCATACACATAAAATCTAAAAAAAAACAGGGCTAGAGAACCTGGTTCATTCCTTAAGATCATAAACTGCTTTTCCAGAATTCGGTCTCCAGCACCCATGTAGCAAACAAACAGCTATAATTCCAGCTGCAGAAAAACCCAACACCTCTGGCTTGGGCAGGCACTGATACTCATATCCACATACAGATATGCTGTGATGGTTTGTGTATGCTTGGTCTGGGGAGTGGAACTATTAGGAGGTGTGGGAGGGGAGAGGGGGGAGAGAAAAAAAAGTTGCCTTGATCATGGTGTCTGTTCACAGCAGTAAAGCCCTAACTAAGACATACACACTCGGGGCTGGTGAGATGGCTCAGTGGGTAAGAGCACCCGACTGCTCTTCCGAAGGTCCAGAGTTCAAATCCCAGCAACTACATGGTGGCTCACAACCATCCGTAACGAGATCTGGCGCCCTCTTCTGGAGTGTCTGAAGACAGCTACAGTGTACTTACATATAATAAATAAATAAATCTTAAAAAAAAAAAAAATTGCTTGTTTGTCTTTGGTTTCTCCAGGCCAGGTTTCTATGTCTAACTCTGGCTGTTGTGGAAATCACTCAAATTCAAAAGATCTACCTGCCTCTGCCTCCTGAGTGTTCTCCACCACATATAGCCAATATTTAAAAAAAAAAAAAAAAAAAAAAACCAAAAGGCTTTGTCTCCTCTGAGCCATTTGCTTTATCCCTGCCACGTGTGCTTTCCCCAGGCTCCGCCAGGTGTCACCCCTGATGTAGTTTTGCCCCAGGCCTATCCCTGCTGGACCTCGGCCTGCATCCCATTTGCCCCAGGCCTATCCCTGCTGGACCTTGGCCTGCATCCCAGGTTTGCAGTTGTGATTTATTTTTGGCAGGCCAGCCTTCCATCACCAAGTACCAAAGTCTCGCAAGAGGAGCAAGACAGCAACTCCAATAAGTGTCTGCTCAGGACACAGCTTCAGTCCTTTGTGGTCTGCTGTCTCCCAAGGGCTCCAGTACCTTTGGAATTCTTGTCACTTCCATTCAAGGGCCTACAAGGACCTCACGGTGAGTAGCCAGGCAGTAGATGGGAGCAATGGGCTTGTGAGGCAAAGACAGGAACCCCTTCCAGGTCTGTTTGACCCATTTCCCCTTAATCCTGGGAGAGCACGGATTCTCAGAGCACCTGTCAGGCAGTTACCTACAGATCATGGATCTGGCTGTGTTCTCTGATTAGCTTTCTGGAATATCAAATTCCAAAACATTAGACTATCTATTCTCATTTAGAACATCTCCACACCCCTAGGGAGTCTTGGAACAAGTGTCAGGGGATAATGAAGCAGTAAATCCAGATCCATGGTTGGCTCAAGTCAGGCCTTAAGAACAGGGAGATGGACACACGTATATTATCAGAAAGGGTAAACACAGCCAGAATTTGACCAGCCTGGCTCAGGCTGGCAACCTGGTGTGGACCAAGAATTGCTCTGAACTAACTCACGCAAGGGATCTGCTGTGCCTAGATAATAAGTGAGGGGCATACATGCCCATCTTGGGACTTTAGAATGGCCTTTCAGCAAAGAGGCTTGTTTTTCAAGGCATACTAACACCTTCGGGCTCTGTTGGCTGTTGATAGGGTCAGCACACAGGCCTGGTTCCTGCTATTGGCAAAGGAGACAGTTGTTATTCTAAACCTTCCTCTGGTAACCAGGCACCCAGTCTCTGGACACCAGGCTTCCTGCAAAGGTCAGCTTGAGGCAGCCAGCACTGCCGCTTGGCTGGTCAGCAAATTGGGCCCCTTGGGAGACCAGACTTTCTTGGAAGTGGACATGAAGCATGTACCCTTTGCCTGCTTGCCTCTTCCTATTGCTGGGTGATTTTCTGCCTTTCTCAAACCCTGGGTCTGGAGCAGGAATTCAGTTTCCTGGTAGGAGCCTCTATGTCCCTGGAACAAGATAGGCCAGCTTAGCTTCTCCATATCCAAGATTGAGCACCCTGACTCAGGGCTGTGGGGGATGTGGTGGGGTGGCGGTGAGGGTGGGGCGTAGCTCAGCTCAGTCAGTGACAGAGTGCTTGCCTAGCATACTCAACACCCTGGGTTCTATCGCTAGCACCTAAAGATAAAAATAAGATGGGTCGGAGAGATGGCTCAGTGGTTAAAAACACTGGCTGCTCTTCCAGAGGACCTGGGTTCAATTCCCAGCCCCCACGTAGCAGCTCATTACTGCCCTCGGCTCCAGTTCCAGGGGATCCGACACCTTCACACAGACACCATGACACATAAAATTAAATTATTATTTTTTAAAGTAAAGTAGAAATAAGAGTAACTGACTCATGCCAGGCATGGAGACACATGCCTTTGATGACAGCACTAGGAATGCAGAGGCACACAGATCTATTTATCTATGAGTTTTAGGCCAGCCAGGGCAACATAGTGAGACCCTGTCTCAAAAGGAAAAAAAACCAAAAAACAAAAAACAAAACCTTACGGTGTTGTCCACTCTGCTCCAGGACTACTGGAGTCTTGCTTGTCATTGCTAGGTAGGATCTACCGTATCCATCAACTAAGACTTATACAGTGCATCACCTGTCCATTGAAACATACCCAGCACTTGCCAAACACCGGTGCTGGGCAGAAGGCACATCTAAGCATCACAGTCTAATGGGAGGTAATAGCAGAATCTGAGACCAAGCATCACTCGTCTAGCTCCAGTACAGTGCTTGGCTTTTTTTAAAGTAAGATTATCTTGATTTTACATGTATGACTGTTCTTTTTTTTTTTTTTATTGAGAAAAAGAAAGACACTTTTTTTTTCTCTGTGTAGGGTTTCTCTGTGTAGTCGTGGCTGTCCTGGAACTCACTCTGTAGCCCAGGCTGGCCTCGAACTCAGAAATCCGCCTGCCTCTGCCTCCCGAGTGCTGGGATTAAAGGCGTGCGCCACCACACCCGGCTCATGTATCACTGTTCTATGTGTGTACCATATGTCCTCCTGGTCCCGATAGAGGCCAGTAGAGGGCACCTCATTCCCTGGAACTAGAATTATAGATGGTTGTGAGCTGCTCTGTGGGTGCTGGGAATTTGAGCCTGGGCCTCTGAAACAGCAGCCAGTGCTTGTAGCCACTAAGCTTTCTTTTCAATATCCAGCTGCCCTCACTCCCCCTTTTTTATTGATACAAGGTCTCATGTAGCCCTGGTTGGCCTAGAACTTGCTATATAGATCTCACTAGCCACTAGGTCTGTTTTCTTCTTCTTTTCCTTCCTTCCTTCCTTCCTTCCTTCCTTCCTTCCTTCCTTCCTTCCTTCCTTTCTTTCTTTCTTTCTTTCTTTCTTTCTTTCTTTCTTTCTTTCTTTCTTTCTTTCTTTCTTTCCTTCTTTCTCTTTCTCTCTCTCTCTTTCTTTCTTTCCTTCTCTCTTTCTTCTTTCTCTCTTTCTTCCTTTCTTTCTTTCTTTCTTTCTCTCTTTCTCTCTTTCTTTCTGTTATTTAAGGCAGTGTCTTCTTCTCTCACCTTGGTGACTAGGCTGGCCTGGAACACACAGAGATCTGCCTGTCTGCTGTGCCCAGCATACCCCCAGTGTTTAGCTTATTTCATGGCTATTAGCCATTAGCCAAGAGTGATGATAGCTCATGCCTGTAAATCTAATGGCAGGAGAATCACAAGCTTTAGGGCTAGCTGGGCTATGTAATTAATGGTAAGCTAGCCTGGGCTATAGAGTGAGGTCTAGCTCAACAATGGGCTTTTTAATATTTATCTTTCCCCAGCTTTCTGGCCCACTCCCATTCTTTGAAGTGTCTTTCTGCTGGGCGGTGGTGGCGCACACCTTTAATCCCAGCACTTGGCAGGCGGATTTCTGAGTTCCAGGCCAGCCTGGTCTACAGAGTGAGTTCTAGAACAGACAGGGCTATACAGAGAAACCCTGTCTCTAAAAACCAAAAAAAAAAAAAAAGTGTCTTTCTTTTTCTCAATAAGCTGTCTCTATTCTCTTAGAAAACAAAACACACTCCCCTCCCCCCCCCCAAGAAAAACCCACTAACCTCTAAGGACACCAGATACACGTGTGGTACACAAACATACATAAGGGTGAAACGCTTGTACTCCAATAAAAATAAAATTGGTCAGGAAATGAAAGGCATGGATGCTCTGCCATATGGGGAGGAGCTAAGGGCTGAGAAACTGGAAGGGGGGAGAGTTAAGAATACAGCGCATGGGCATGATGGCACAGACCAGACCTGAAACCCTGCACTTGGGAAGTCGAAAGATCAGGAGTTCAAGATCAGTTTCAGCTACAGGCAAGTTCAGGGACAGCTTAGGCTCCATGAGACTCTTAAGCCAAAAGAAGAAGCCAAAGAGTCGTCGCCGCCAGCCATCATAGGCAGAATAACAACAAATACAGAAGGGGTGGTAGCTGGCTTGTTGATGGACAGCCGAGGGAGGAGCTGTGTGATGTATGCAGGAAGCTCACCCTGGAAGGAGGGGCAGGAAGGTAAGGGAGTCCCCAGGGATGGAAGGGTACCACAGGATGCAATAGTACCAGGAGGAAAGTGCGAAGCTTTCCTTCTTTGCCACAAGTGCAGAGAAAACACAGAAGAAAAGCAAGGGTTGGAGAGATGGCTCAGCAGTTACCAGCACTGGCCGCCCTTGCAGAGTTTGGTTCCCGGCACCTGCATGGCGGCTCCCAACTGCTCTAATCCAGTATCTCAGGCTCCCTCTTCTTTATCCCTCTTTCCTCCTCTGCAGGTACCTGCATTAGTGTGCACATACCCACAGACAACCCTGCCTGCTTTTTTTCCACCTTTTTTCTTATAGTATTTCAAGACAGCGTTCCTCGGTTTTAGCTCTGGCTGGTTTGGAACTACAGCGGTGGCCCAGGCCTTTAATCCCAGCACTCAGGAGGCAGAGGCTGGCAAATCTCTGTGAGTTGGAGGCCAGGCTGGTCTACAGAAATAGTTTCAGGACAGCCGGAGCTAAAACAAAAACAAAAACAAAAAACAAAAAACCCTGTCTTGGAGAGAGAGAGAGAGAGAGAGAGAGAGAGAGAGAGAGAGAGAGAGAGAGAGAGAGAGAAAGGAAAAAGAAAAACAAGGAAAGAAAAACAAAGGAGAGCCGAGCGTGGTGGTTCAGGCCTTTAATCCCAGCACTCGGGAGGCAGAGGCAGACAGATTTCTGAGTTCGAGGCCAGCCTGGTCTACAAAGTAAGTTCCAGGACAGCCAAAGCTATACAGAGAAACCCTGTCTGGAAAAAACCAAAAAAAAAAAAAAGAAAGAAAGAAAGGGAAAAAAGAGGCGGGAGGAGTGGGAACTTGCCTGCTTCTTTTTGTACCCCCTTCAGAGGTGTTTGGGATCCCCCTGAGATCCACGTGACCATGACCCGGGATGACGCCCTCCCTGACTCGCATTCTGCACAGACTTTCTACGAGAACTATGAGCCCAAGGAGATCCTGGGCAGGTAAGACCAGGACCACCAGCGACAGACAGTTCCTGACCTCAGCTCTGATCGCAGATTGGCTCCACCCTCCTCACTAATCGATTTCTGACCCCTTAGTTCCTCCCCGTAGGGTGAGAGGGGAAGCCTGTGTTACAGTCCAGGGCCTTTGGTGTCCTGCTTGATTTCATTTCTGTTTTCTGAGTACAAGTGTTTCGGCTGTGTGCATGTTTGTGCACCACATGCGTGTCTGGTGTCCGTCAGATCCCCTGGAGTTCCAGAAAGTTGTTAGTGATCATGTGGGTGCCGGGAACTGACGCTAGGTTCCCTCCAGTCCCTGTACGGTAGCCTTTGGTCAAGGCTGGAATAAGGAGTCTCAAAGCCATCTGTTCTCTGCCCCCAAGGGGAGTCAGCAGTGTGGTCAGGCGCTGCATCCACAAACCCACATGCCAGGAATACGCAGTGAAAATCATTGACATCACCGGAGGAGGAAGCTTTAGCTCTGAGGAGGTACAGGAGCTTCGGGAAGCCACCCTGAAGGAGGTGGACATCCTGCAGAAGGTCTCAGGACACCCCAACATCAGTAAGTGTATCCTTCAAACTCCCCTATTCCTCCGGGCACAAGCCACGGTAGCGTGCTTTATAGTGAGAGATTCTGCCCTAATAACTCAAGTCAGGGTGTTAAGTAAGAGCCACCTTGTGTGACGAGCTCTACCCATTCAAGGGCATCTTGCTCAGTGGCTCTGCCAGCCTATTACTGAGGCTCGAGGTGCCTCCCTCATTACTCAGAATGGGTACAGCCAGTGTTGGGAGTAGGGCAGGTGGGAAAGCGGGGTATGAAGCCCCTGGTCCTTCCCACACCACAGGGATTGCCTTGGAAACCCCAGCACCTTCCCACCCCTGCCTTTGAAGTCAGTCTGCCCTGTGGCCGGTGCCAAGGCTCCTGTGATCCTTGAGACTAGCTAGCCTTTTCCGTTTCAGTACAGCTGAAGGACACTTACGAGACCAACACTTTCTTCTTCTTGGTATTTGATCTGTAAGTACCCAACCCTGGAGCCACTATTATCCTGGGGCTTATGAGGCCCTCCAGCAATCCTCACCAGGGTGCCAGCCAACATCAGCCCCCATGGTGAGACACCAGACAAAGACAACAGTTGATTCAGGGCCACACTGCCAGGTTTGAAACTTGGAGTACCACTTATGGGAGATATATATATATATATATATATATATATATATATATATATATATGTGTGTGTGTGTGTGTGTGTACATATTCCTTTTAATTGTATATATTTTAAAGGATTTATTTATTTATTTTATGTATGTGAGTACACTGTAGTTGTTCAGATGGTTGTGAGTCTTCATGTGGTTGTTGGGAATTGAATTTTAGGACTTCTGCTCACTTCCCTCAGCCCTGCTTGCTTGGGTCAACTCCACTTGCTTAGTCCCTGCTTGCTCTAGCCCAAAGATTTATTTATTATTATACATAACTACATTGTAGCTGTCTTCTGACTCACCAGAAGAGGGTGTTATATCTCATAATGGGTAGTTATGAGCTACCATGTGGTTGCTGGGATTTGAACTCAGAACCTTCAAAAGTCAGCCATCTTGCCAGCCCTTTTTTTGAGACAGGGTTTCTCTGTGTAAAAGCCTTGGCTGTTCTAGAACTTGTTCTGTAGACCAGGCTGGCCTTGGGCTCACAGAGTTCCTCTTGTTTCTGCCTCCCAAGTGCTAGGATTAAAGACATGAACCACCACCAGCAGCTTTATGATCAGTCTTTATATAAAAAAATTTAAGCCAGGTATTAAACCATACCTTTAGTCCCAGCACTTGGGAGGTAGAGGTAGGCAGATATTACTGAGTTTTAGACCAGCCTGGTCTACAAAGTGAGTTCCATCAGAGAAACCCTGTTAAAAAAGAAAAGAAAAGAAAAGAAAAGAAAAGAAAAGAAAAGAAAAGAAAAGAAGAGAAAAGAAAAGAGAAAAAAGAAAAAAGAAAAGAAAAGAAAAGAAAAGAAAAGAAAAGAAAAGAAAAGAAAAGAAAAGAAAAGAAAGGAGGAAAAAAAAATCCTTCTAGTGAGGCCATGCATGCCTTTAATTCCAGCCCTTGGGAGACAGAATCTTGGTGAGTTCAGGACCTGCCTGGTCTACACAGTGAGTTCCAGGCTAGCCAAAGTGTATACAGAGACCCCCATCTCAAAAACAGAGAACAGGCCTGGTGTGGTGGTGCACGCCTTTAATCCCAGCACTTAGGAGGCAGAGGCAAGCAGATTTCTGAGTTCGAGGCCAGCCTGGTCTACAGAGTGAGTTCCAGGTCAGCCAGGGCCGCACAGAGAAACCCTGTCTGGAAAAACCAAAAACAAACAAACAAAAACAAAAAAACAGAGGACAGTAAGAAGGGGATGAGCAGGTGGGGAGTAAGAACAGGAGGGAAGAGAAGGGAGGGGAAGAGAGAACTGCACTTCAAATCCTGCCTGGGAGGTCCACATTTGCAGTGCCAGCCAGAGGCTGAGGCAAGAGCATCAAAAGTTTGAAGCCAGTTTGTGCACATTATCCCAGAAAACAAAAACAAAAACAAAAACAAAAAAATTTAATTTGATCTTTTTCCCTTTCTGACCTAGAACGTGGTCTCTTCTAGAGCAATCTAGTTTTACCCTGGAGGGCTCCTGGGGACAC
Organism: Mus caroli; assembly: GCF_978045245.1. NCBI lineage: Eukaryota > Metazoa > Chordata > Mammalia > Rodentia > Muridae > Mus > Mus caroli. Next base: position 133,998,761 of record NW_028227259.1, on the reverse strand, counting down.
CAGTAAAAATAGCTTCTCCAAGCCACTTCACTAAAGGTTAAAGACATTTGAGCTGTCCCCAAAGGTTACACAGGACAGAGTCCTGTGAATACAGCAGCATAGCTGCCACTGGGCAGGGGAGAGAGCCTTACTAGGGCCAGTCCTGTGGTTAATTAGGAAAAGATAAAACTAGGTACCTTGGGGCTGGAGAGATGGCTCAGTGGTTAAGAGCACCGACTGACTGCTCTTCCAGAGGTCGTGAGTTCAATTCCCAGCACCCACATGGTGGCTTACAACCATCTGTTATGGGAGCTGATGCCCTCTTCTGATATGTCTGAAGACAGCTACAGTGTACTCCTATACATAAAATAAATAAATGATTCTTTAAAAAGAAAATCCAAACTTAGGCAAGCCTGTAGGGCATTTTCAAGTGCTGGAGCTAAAGGTGTGTGCCCCCAGATCTGGCCTGTGTCTTCATTATTTAAACCATTTGTTTTGATTATCATTGATGTGTGTGTGGTGTGTATGTGTGCAGGTGTGTCTGTATGTGGGTATGTGCAAGTGAGTGTCGGTGCCTATGCAGACCACAGGCTCTCTTGAATCCTCTGGAACTAGACTTATACACAATTGTTAGTGCCTTGACATGGGTGCGGGGAACCGAGCCCAGCTCCTCCAGAAGAGCAGTCAGTGCTCTTAACTGCTGAGCCATCTCTCCAGCCCCCGTTTCTGTTTTTCTTCTTCTTCTTTTTTTTAAATTTAATTATTATGTATACAGTATTCTGCCTGCCAGAATGGGCATCAGATCCCATTACAGGTGGTTGTGAGGCACCATGTGGTTGCTGGGAATCGAACTCAGGACCTCTGGAAGAGCAGTCAGTGTTCTTAACCACTGAGCCATCTCTCCAGCCTGTTTCTTCCTTTGTTTTTGTTTTTGTTCTTGTTTTTGTTTTTGAGACAGGGTCCCATGTAGCTCGAGCTAGCTTCCAACTCACTATGAACTCCTGATTCTCCTGTGTCCATGAGGATTACAGGCATACGCCTCCACAGCTGGCTTTTAAACTTATGATGGGAAGACTTTGCCTTCCCAACACTTACACGGTTGATTCTTCCCCTTTGCTTCCTGGCCAAAAAAAAAAAAAAAAAAAAAAAAAAAAATCCCAACTCCTCTAGATCTGGTTTTAGGGGTCCTGGGTCAGAGACTCAGATGCCTAACCTCTGCCCCCAGCACCAACAGATCCCAGGGTGCCATGAATGTTCATAGGCAGGGACACCATATTTTCCTAGCTTCTTGCTTTTCTTCCAGTTCTTCCCAGACAACTCCTCTACGCCCTCCCCAGGTTCCTTTCCTCAGAGGATCAGTCCACCTCGCCCTCGGCAGCAGCAGGGTGGGAACACAGATCTGGGGACAAGTAAGGCGCTGGTGGTCTTGGAAACGCTTTGTTCCCACAGGATGAAGAGAGGGGAACTCTTTGACTATCTCACTGAGAAGGTCACCTTAACCGAGAAGGAAACCAGGTAAGGCGCATGCGCCTTCTGCACTAGTACTAGCATCGAAGCCGTCTGGCGGGAGGCCTGGCGAGCATGTTTTAGACGGAGAGATGGCTCAGTGGATAAGAGCAGTGACTGCTTTTCCTGAGGTCCTGAGTTCAATTCCCAGCAACCACATGGTGGCTCACAACCATCTGTAATGCCTTCTTCTGGTGTGTCTGAAGACAGTGACAGTGTACTCACATATATAAAGTAAATACATCTTTTTTTTTTTTAAGAGAAAGCTTCTCTTAAACAACAGCAACATAAATAAAATAAAAATAATAAGCCAATGCCATGCATCTCCCTCCAGAAAGATCATGCGGGCCCTGCTGGAGGTGATCTGTACCTTGCACAAACTCAATATTGTCCATCGGGACCTGAAGCCAGAGAATATCCTTTTGGATGACAACATGAATATAAAGCTCACAGACTTCGGGTTTTCCTGCCAGCTGCAGCCAGGAGAGAAGCTCCGAGGTCTGGTACTATGGCCTTGGCCCATAAAGGGGCCTCAGGGGTGGAGATTGCATGATTTTCTCCCCAGAATAAGAATTCTAGCATGTCAGTGGCTAATGAGATGGCTCAGTGGGTCAAATGAGGACACAAGCATGAGGACCTGAGTTCGAATCCCCACAGCCCATGTAACTCCAGCAATAGGCTGGCAGCTAGGAGGATCCCTCGCGGTTGCTGGCTGGTCTACCTGAATCAGTCAGCTTCAGGCCAGTGAGAGATCCTGTCTCAAAAAGCAAGGTGGAAGCCGGGCGTGGTGGCGCACGCCTTTAATCCCAGCACTTGGGAGGCAGAGGCAGGCGAATTTCTGAGTTCCACTGAGCCAGGTTCCCACCACCTGAGCTCCACGCCCGGGTGCCTAAAAGGACCTAGGAATCCACAGGTGACCCTCTGAGCCTGTGTATTCTGCTGTTACTATTGAGTGTAAAATAGGAGAGCCCTCCCAAGCACTGTTTTTGTCCTGTCTCTTGGCTCTCTTGAGTAACTTCTTCCAAGGGAGGGCCCCTGGTGTCCTGTCCTGATAGCAGCCCTTCCCGCAGAGGTTTGTGGGACTCCCAGTTATCTGGCCCCTGAAATCATACAGTGCTCCATGGACGACGGCCATCCTGGCTATGGGAAGGAGGTGGACATGTAAGTGAGCTGGGGGGCGGGGGAGGGTGGAGAGGTGGGTACAACTATGGCCTGACCCCAGTGAGACCACTCCTGCACGCCTCCCCTACCCGTGAGGCTAAGGGTGACACGAGGCCCCGCCCACCCTCCAGGTGGAGCACAGGCGTCATCATGTACACTCTGCTGGCTGGCTCCCCGCCTTTCTGGCACCGGAAGCAAATGCTGATGTTGCGGATGATCATGGACGGCAAATACCAGTTTGGCTCACCAGAGTGGGATGACCACTCTGACACAGTGAAAGACTTGGTGAGAGGCCATGGCCGCCCGCTCCCCAGATGTCAAGGGACAGGAGCATGTCCCAGAGTGGAGGGATCACTGTATCTGTCTCAATGATGTTAATGAAATACCTAGCAAAAACCACTGAAGGGCCGGGAAATGGTGGCACATGCCTTTAATCCCAGCACTTGGGAGACAGAGGCAGTCAGATCTCTGAGTTCGAGGCCAGCCTGGTCTACAAAGTGAGTTCCAGGACAGCCAGGGCTACACAGAGAAACCCTTTTTCGAAAAACCAAAAACAAACAAACAAACAAACCCCAAAAATATATATAATAAACCTACTTAAGGAAGGAAGGGTTTGTTTATGGCTACAGATATGTGAGGACCATCACAGTCAGGAAGCAGAGGGAGACTAATGTTGGGGATTAGCTAGCTCACTTTCTCTTTTCCATCCAGGACCCCAGCCCATGAACTGGAACCACCCACATTTAGGGTGTAGCTTTTCACCTCAACCTGTGTGCGTAATCCCGCACAGACAGGTCCAGAGACCTGCTTCCATTGTAGTCCTAAATCCTAGCAAGTTGGCAATCAGGACTGACACTCACACCCCAGTGTTTTCCAGAACGCTGCCGTGGTATTCTCAGGTCCCTTATGATCTCCCAGGTGTCTCGATTCTTGGTGGTGCAACCTCAGGACCGCTGCTCGGCGGAAGAGGCCTTGGCACACCCTTTCTTTCAGGAGTATGTAGTAGAAGAAGTACGGCACTTCAGCCCCCGAGGGAAGTTCAAGGTACTGAAATTTAACCTTCCTCAAGGTTCTTGGGGGAGGCTGCTGTTGGCTCCTGCTGGCACCAGGCTCCCAGAGCTTTAAGCTATGGGGGAATGGCTTGTACCCACTGTTCCAATTCAATTTCTGGTTGCAGGGAATGTCAGCTAACTGACCCTGTTACCTAAATCCCTACAGATGCTTGTAGCCTGGGAATAGGGGACATCATGAAGGGCAGGCACCCCCAAAGCCAGCTAAGGCTTCCCCGACAAGCTTTGCTGTGGGCTGAGGGTTCTCAGTGCTGCCCCCTGCAGGTGATCTGTCTAACTGTGCTGGCATCAGTAAAGATCTACTACCAGTACCGTCGGGTGAAGCCGGTAACCAGGGAGATCGTCATCCGAGACCCCTACGCCCTTCGGCCGCTGCGGAGGCTCATTGACGCCTACGCTTTCCGTATCTACGGCCACTGGGTGAAGAAAGGGCAACAGCAGAACAGAGCCGCCCTCTTCGAGAACACGCCCAAGGCCGTGCTCCTCTCCTTGGCTGAGGAGGACGACTTCTGAGGGGCAGCGGGGCCCAGGGGAAAGCAGACAGAGGGACTTGTGAGAAGAGGATGCCCCGAGTAGCCTTCTGCAAAGGAATAGGTGGCCCTACTCCGTGCTCTCAAAGGCTCGCCACTAGAAGCACAGGGTGTTCCCATTAAACAGCAGTAATTACAGCTGGAGCTAGATGTGCTGTGGCATGTGCCTGTTGCCCCGAGACAGTAGGATCCCAGGTTCTAGACCAGCCCGGGGAAGTTTAGTGATGCTTATTTCAAAATAAAAATAAGGCTAGGAATGTAACCCTGTGGTGAGTGTAAGACCTCCAAATTCAACCTCTCTGGTACAGCAAAAATAGATAATAAATAAACAAATAAATAAATCCAACGCAGCTGAGACCGTGACAGGCAGACATGGAAGGGCAAAGAGCACGTATATTCTGGGAGCTATAAGCCTTCTGGCTTCTCTACTGTGCACCTTTGTCGATGTCTATAGTTTTCTTCTTCTTCTTTTTTTTTTTTTTTTTTTTGTTTTTCGAGACAGGGTTTCTCTGTATAGCCCTGGCTGTCCTGGAACTCACTCTGTAGACCAGGCTGGCCTCGAACTCAGAAATCCGCCTGCCTCTGCCTCCCAAGTTATAGTTTTCTTGTTTTTTTAAAGATTGATGCATTTTATGAAGGTTTTAGCTGCATGTATATTATGTAACCCACATGCATGCAGTACCTGTTGAGGTCACAAGAAGGCGTCAGAAACCCTGAAACTGGAGTTGTATAGATAGTTGAGCCCACCTTGTGGGTGGTAGGAATTGAACCCCTCCTCTGCAAGAACAGGCGCTCATAACTGCCTAGCTAAGGTTATGGATATTTGAGGAAGTGAAAGCACAAGGAGCGTGAGGCTAGCCTGGGCTACATGAAACCCTATCTCAAACAACAATTATATTGCACTTCCTGATATACATAAGAATTTATTGACCTCATAGGATCCAGTTCTTCTTCAGGGTCATGTTTGCAGGATACACAGAAGGCCCTACATGATTAGCTAACTCTCAGAGAAGGTTCTGGCATTTGTCTTCCTAGAAGGGCACTGACTTTGGTTCTCCCACAATGCACATCTTCACTTCATAAATCATTTGCTTTACCGGGGCTTTTAAATAGTGGGCGTGGTGTGTAATCCCAGCAGCACCCAGGAAGCTGAGGTAGGAGGATCGAGAGTTCGAGACCAGCCTTGCCACATAGTGAATATCTCGTTTCAGAGGACAGCGAGGCTAGGTTCTGGCAGCAAGGCTTTGGCACCACCTCACAAAGGAAGCATTTTCCTTCTGCAGAATTTCCCAGAAGTGAAAGCTGAACCAGCCAGGGAGAAAGCAAAAAGGGAGAGATTTTAAAAAATGCCATCTTTTGGATACTGGAGGGTTTGGTTCCTTTGTCCTTAATACTGCACTTAAGAGACAGACCAGCTCCCAGCCTTGGACATCCAGGTCCTCATCTTCCAGGCTACTGCAGTCCCTTCTTGCGGTCCGAGCGTTCTTGGTGTCTGTCAGAGGGGAGGGGCTCAAAAGGCCACCCTCAGACGCATGAGCTTGGTAGCCAGCTGCCTCTGGAATATGGTCAGGGAGATACAGGGCTGAGAGGGTGTTCTCCATCTCGGTCTGGCTGCTCACAGGTCCTCCTTCGGTCGGCCTGCACTGGAGGCGCAGCGGAAGCCCAGGTTGTCTGAGGCTGAATCGGGAGTGTTTCCCATCCTGGATAGAGAAGGAAGAGAGGTGCATACTGTTTGGGGGCGGGGGGAATCTGTCGAGAAAAGAGGAGCTGTAGTGGTCTGAATGAGAATGGCCCTGGTATGTTTTAATGCTTAGTCATCAGGGAGTGGAACTGTTTTAGAAGGGTTGGGAGGTGTGGCCTTGTTGGAGGAACTGTCACGAAGGATTAGCTTTGAGGTTTCAAAAACCCATGAGAGAGCCGGGCGTGGTGGCACACGCCTTTAATCCCAGCACTCGGGAAGCAGAGGCAGGTGGATTTCTGAGTTCGAGGCCAGCCTGGTCTACAAAGTGAGTTCCAGGACAGCCAGGGCTACACAGAGAAACCCTGTCTCGAAAAAAACCAAAAAAAAAAAAAAAAAAACCCATGAGAGGCCCAGGCAGGGTCTCTCACTGCCTGCTGCCTGTGGGTCAGGATATGAAGCTCGCAAGTGCCCTTCCAGCTCCACCACGTTCTGCTTCCTACCATGATGACCGTGGACTAGCCCTCTGAAACTGTAAGCAATCCCCCCATTAAATGCTTTCTTTCATAAGAGTTGCCTTGGTCGTGGTGTCTTTTCACAGCAACTGAATCATAACCAACATGATTGGTCTGAGGTCAAGTCCAGCAAGTGTGCCTGCCACTAGGGGGAAGGGGACAGAGTGGGGCGGTGGGTGGCCACAAAGGATTGCAATAGAGGGTGATCTTAGTGACCACTGATGAGTGGCTCCTGCTCTAAGTTTAGCAGAACAGCTCAGCACAGCTGCACGGCACATGATGGCTAGTCGTCACCTCAACTGCATCTGGAATTAACTAAAACTCAGAAATGGAGGGGTACACCTGTGAGGGTTTTTGCTCAACTTGAAGTGGGAAGACCCACTTCTAATCTGAATCTCTGAGGTGGGAAGACACACCTTTAATCCAGATCTTTTTTTTTTTTAAAGACTTATTTTATTTTTATTTATATGAGTATACTGTAGCTGTCTTCAGACACACCAGAAGAGGGCATTGGCTCTCATTACAGATGGTTGTGAGCTACCATGTGGTTGCTGGGAATTGAACTCAGGACCTCTGGAAGAGCAGTCAGTGCTCTTATCCACTGAGCCATCTCTCCAGCCCAATCCAGATCTTTTGAGGCGGGCCTTTATTCTGGGCCACACCTTCTGCTGGAAGAAGGAAACTTTCCCTCTTTGCCTGCTTGCTTTCACCTTGTGTAGTGGCTGTTCCTGGTTGTCAACTTGACAATATCTGGAATGAACTACCATTCAGAGTTGGAGGGCTCACCTGTGATCCAGATCTTGAGCCTGGAAGACACAAGTTTCTAACCTGGATCTTGGCACGGAGATTTTGAGACATAGTGGCCATGAAAAGCTTAGGCCCAGGCAAGGTAGTACATGCCTTTAATCCCAGGAGACTAAGGGCAAGGAGATCTCTGAGTTCAAGGGCAACCTGGGACAAAACAAGTCCCGGATCCAGGTGTGGTGGTACACACCTTTAGTCTGGGCCACACCTTCTACTGGAGACCTTCATGAGGACATTGGAAGAAGAGCCGCTCTTCTTCGCCTGCTTGCATTTACTTGCCAGCACATCTGTTGAAATCTACTTCTACAGAAGACCAGCTGAAACAACTAACCTCGTGAGACTGAGCAACTACTAGATTCTTGGACTCTCCATTCACAGCTGACCATTGTTGGGGAGTTAAGACTACGGACTGTACGTCATCATAATAAATTTCCTCAGTATAAGAGATATTCCATAAGTTCTGTGACCCTGAGGAATACACCTTGCTAATAAGTCCATTCCTTCAGTGCCATTAGAGCTTACTTTGGGATTCCAGCAGCTACTGAAGACCAGCTGAGACATCCAGCCTCATGGACTAAACAATTACTGGATTCTCGTACCATCCATTCATAAGCAGCCATTGTTGGCTTAGCTGGATCACAGCCTGTGTAAGTCATTCCAATAAATCCCCTTTCTATACATAGAGAGGAACGCATTCTGTAAGTTCTGTTATGCTAGAGAACCCTGACTAACACGGCAGTCAGTCTGCTCTGTTAACAGGGGCTCACCATCTTCCAAACCTATAATCTGCAACTGCAAAGTCTGAGGCGTCTCAGCCATGGCCCACCAAACTAAACCTATGGGGAGTGAGGCAGAAGCCACAGAGACCAGAAGTCAACCATGGGGGAGCTACCACTGACCGCCATACAAGACGAGCCGCCCCAGCACTTCCCTGCTGACAAAATGACTCTAAGCAGTAACTTTTTCTGCATCCGGCAGCTTGATGAGTCGGTTAACTCAGATCTCCTGGGTGTGATGTATTGATGAGCAACTCCGTCTCCTTCCTCTGCCCCTGCTAGGTGTGGGGAGGGAGCCTACAGCAGGAGGTTGCCAGACCTCCCTCTGTCCCCTCGGTGCTGTTGAGTCTCAGGAAAGGGTCCCCAGGCTGCCTCGGGGACCTATGTTTACCTCCCACACTCAGCAGCGCTGGCCTGCTCCTCTTACAACTTTGCATGGAGGCTGGATCTGCACGAAGGGTGGGAGGAGTAGGGACTGGATACAGAAAGAGCTTGGTGAGGAAGGGGTTGGTGTGAGAAGATGGGATGGGGTGCAGAAGCAGCTCCTGTCCCAACTCTGGGCCATGGTGGCAGAGGCTTGTGGTCCCCGGACCCTTACCTGGTGGTGACCCGAGCCCTGTGATTAGCGGAGCCGTCTGCGGTGTCGATCCATGATGCCCCCCGGAGGACACGCATGTCCTGGGCAGCAGGTTGGTATGTGGACGCTGTCCATTCCCACACATTGCCCATGAGGTCATATAGTCCTACAGAGTAGCAGTGGGCCATCAGATGGAGAAGCAGGGGACTCTCTCCTCCCCACCAAATGCCCTGGGGAAATGGGGCCAGGGGATCGGAGAGGAAGGGTTTTCCTCTGCCACCTTGTCAGGCACTGTGTGTGAAAGGAGGTCTTACCGTAGTTGTTCTGTGGGGGGAAAGCGTTCACTGGTGACAGTCCATGAAAACCATCTTCAGCTTTGTCACCTTTGGGGAACTTTCCCTGACAAAGACAATGAAAGGTTTATCAGCCTGTCCCAAGGCATGTGCTCCTGTCTGTCCAGAGGAAAACCTGGGTCACTACACTCTGCTGCTTCATGCGGGGAGAGTGACCTCAGTTCCCTTCCATGGTGCTTTGGAAAGAGCGCTGTCTCCGCCCATCCAGTTCCTCCATCGCTGGCAGGGCTGGGGCCACTGGAGCCCCTGCTCTTCCATTGCCCTTCCTGACTTGACTTAAAGTCACCTGTGTTTGCTCATGTGATTGGTTCCTTCTCATCAATACTGGGGCCCAGGGGCTGGGGAGACGGCTCACTCTGTAAGCAGAAGGACCCAAGTTCACATCTTGAGAACCATATAAAATCTGGGCGTGGTGGCAAGCATCTGTAACCCCAGTGCTGTGGGGGCAGAGAGAGAGAGACAGATCCTGGGGGTGGTCGGCTAACTAATCTATGAAAGAGAGGGTTCCATCTTCCATTGAGATGTCCTGTCTCAAAAAATACTGCGGAGTGGCTGGAGCGATGGCTCTGCAGTTAGGAGCACTGGCTGCTCTCCCAGAGGACTTGGGTTCAATTCCCAGCACCCACATGGCACTACACAAATGTCTGTAATTCTAGTTCCAGGGGATCTGGCACCACCACACAGACAGACCTGTAGGCAAAATACCAATGCACATAAAAATAAATAAATCTTTAAAAAAAAATAGCATGCACATTGCTTGCAGAGGACCCAAGGAGACCAGAGTTTCATTCCCAACACTTGTGTCCTGGAACTTGCTTTGTAGACCAGGCTGGCCTTGAATTCAGAGATCTGCTGGCCTCTGCCTCCTGAGTGCTGGGGTTAAAGGCATGCACTACCACCCTCTGGCTAAAAATTTTTAAATTTTAAGTTTATTAATTTTTATTTTATGAGCATTGATTTGGTTTAAATCCTAAAATAAAGTGGTGAAGCAACTGAGAAAGAAACCATACATGAACCATTGACTTCCATACACACCTACGTGCACACACGTGCAGAGGTCACACACACGTCCAACAAACTGCAGCCACTACACAAGAGTAGCTGCTCCTATACGAGGGAAGATAATTGGCTGTGATTTGCTCAACCATATGTGATAGTCTGTTACACTTATTTCTGTCTGTCTGTCTATCTGTTTCTCTGCTGTTGTTTTGTTTTTAGAGACAGGGTCTATCTAGCCCAGGATGTCCTCGAACTCGCTTTGTAGACTGGGCTGGCCTGGAACTCACAACGGTCCCCCAGCCTCTGCCTCCGAAGTACTGGGATTAAAGGTGTGTGCTGCCACCACCTGTCTGTTTTAAGTGAATGTTTAATAATGCCGTAAAGGTATTGGTGAGGTGAAGGCGTCTCCTGCCAAGGCCTAGGACCTGAGTTCCATCCCCCCACCAGCATGGTAGGAAGAGAGGACCAACTCCCATAAGATGTCTTCCACCTTCCACAAGTGTGCCAAGGCATGGGCACACGCACATGTTAACATATTTTTCTGGGGCTGGTGAGATGGCTCAGTGGGTAAGAGCACCCGACTGCTCTTCCAAAGGTCCAGAGTTCAAATCCCAGCAACCACATGGTGGCTAACAACCATCCGTAACGAGATCTGGCGCCCTCTCCTGGAGTGTCTGAAGACAGCTACAGTGTACTTACATATAATAAATAAATAAATCTTTAAAAAAAAAAAAACAGCCGGGCGTGGTGGTGCACGCCTTTAATCCCAGCACTTGGGAGGCAGAGGCAGGCGGATTTCTGAGTTCGAGGCCAGCCTGGTCTACAAAGTGAGTGCCAGGACAGCCAGGGCTACACAGAGAAACCCTGTCTCGAAAAAACCAAAAAAAAAAAAAAAAAAAAAAACATATTTTTCTTTTTTTTTTGAGGCAGGGTACACCCATGTTTAAATTCCGAGTCAGCTGCTCAAGAAGGCCTTGAACTTGTGATTCCGCCTGGGAGGACAAACTTGTGGCACCAGGCCACACTCAGCACTGTCTTCTGTGCCCTTGGCCTTGGCAGTGTTCCACAGAGCACTCTGAGTCTTGGTGGGGATGGAAAACAATTCCTTAGGTCTTACCTGCCACAAGTTGGTGCGGTTTGGCTGGAACCGGTTCCCCCATGGATAAACCTGACCTATAGAATGGCAAAGAGACAAAAAAAGAGAAAGAATTTGAGAAGGTGAGAAGGTGGGGGGGGGGGTAGGGAAGAGGGAGAAATGGAGGAAACAGGAAGGAAGGCAGGAGGTGGCGAAGAAGGGCTGACATCATTCCATCACAGGCCAGGCCCCACCCCCTTCTACCCCTTGGAAGGTAGATTTCATTCCTCTGCTGAGCACCTGTGACTCTTGAGTGTGTGTGTGTGTGTGTGTGTGTGTATGTATGGGGGGGGGGTTGAAAAAGGAGTAAGGAACCTGTTAGCTGGACTTAAAAGGGCAAACATCAACAGGTTCTAACTGATTAATGATGGAACCTTGTGTTTCACAAGTGTGTTCAAGTGCTTAGGTGGGGAAAGGGTTTCCGTTTTAAGGACAGTTTCCACCGTCAGGGCTGCAGGATGACAGACAGAGTTACCAAAAGCCTCACTCCCTTCCTACAGACATTAAAGAGTTGCTCTTTGGGCTGTTTAGTCAGGCGGTGGTGACGCAGGCCTTTAACCCCAGCACGTGGAAGGCAGTGGCAGGCGGATCACTTGAGTTTGAGGCTAGTCCCAGTACAGCGAAGGCTACACAGAGAAGCCCTGTTAGTGTTTAGGCTTGTTATCTCACGCCTGGGATTACAGCACCCAGGAGGCTGAGGCAGGAGCATCACCACTGTGGAAAGGAGAGCGAGTCACTGGTAGACCCATCACCGGGTTTGCTCATGAGTCTATCATCCTGCAGCCCTGACCATGTAAATTGTTCTTTGTTTTTTGTTTTTTGGGTTTTTTTTGAAACAGGGTCTCATTATATAGCCCTGGCTGTCCTGGAACTCACTGTTCAGACCAGGTTGGCCTTAAACTCACAAGAGATCTGCCTGCTTCTGCTTCCTGAGTGCTGGGATGTAAGCCCTGGTGCCACTATGTGTGACTTTCTAAGAATATTTTTTAGGGCTTCAAGATGGCTGAGCAGTTAAGCATGCTTGCTATTTCCTCATAGAATGTGGGTTCAGTCCCAGTATACACGTATGGCAGTTCACAACCATCTGTAACTCCAGTTTCAGGAGAATCAGTTTCATCTGACCTGTACACACATGACACGTGTGCAAATAAAAAGGAAACAAAGTTAAAGGAATAAAAATTTTAATCTCTTTTTTTAATTAAAAAAATTTTTTTTGTTGTTTTTTTTTGAGACAAGGTTTCTCTGTGTAGCCCTGGCTATCCTGGAACTCACTCTGTAGACCAGACTGGCCTCAAACTCAGAAATCCGCCTGCCTCTGTCTCCCAAGTGCTGGGATTAAAGGCGTGCACCACCATGCCCGGCTATCTCTCTTTTTTAATTAAAAAATTTAAAAGTGGGGAAGCAAGCCAGCAAGTCACATCTTCCATGGCCTCAGCATCAGCTCCCGTTTCCTGACCTGCTTGAATTCCAGTCCTGCATCCTTTGGTGATGAACAGCAATGTGGAAAGTGTAAGCTGAATAAACCCATTCCCCCCTCCCAAAAAAAATTAAAAGTGTTTTATGTGTATGAGTGTTTTGTGGGAAAGTACGACTATGCACCACATCCATGCAGTGCTCATGAAGGCCAGGAGGGGGCGCTCATTTCCTGAACTGGAGTTACAGATAGATAGATGGTCGTGAGCCACTCTGTAGGTGCTGGGAATCGAATCTAGTTCCTCTGGAAGAGCAACCAGCGCTTTTAACTGCTAAGCTATCTCTCTCTAGCCCCCTAAAGTCTGTTTCCCCCCAGGTTTTAGCTTTCACAGTATGTTGTAGGTGATGGATCTGTCCTGGACCAGAGATGAAACTATAGACCAGCAACTGGTCCGTATGTAAGTTTTACAGCTCTGAAGGGAAAGGCTTCTATGGAAGTGTTAAAAGTTCTGTTCCGTAATGCAAGCGTTACAGCTCTGCTCTGGCAGGGGCAAATTTTCCCTAGCAAAAGTGTTAGAGTGGGAGTCGGGTGTGGTGGCGCACGCCTTTAATCCCAGCACTCGGGAGGCAGAGGCAGGCGGATTTCTGAGTTCGAGGCCAGCCTGGTCTACAAAGTGAGCTCCAGGACAGCCAGAGCTGAGAAACCCTGTCTCGAAAAACCAAAAAAAAAGTGTTAGAGTGGGATGCTAAGACCATGCCAGAACGCCTGGTAAGTTAGAGTGGGTCTGAGACCTGGAGACTTGGTGGGCACACATCCGAGACTTATGCGACTCCCCGATCCCTGCCAGATTCCTGGTCTGGAACAGGTGCCATGTTCCCCACTTCTGTCATGTAGCCCCAAACAGAGTTCTCCATGCTAATGAGGTTCCTAGAGGCCCTGAGGGTTTAGCCAATAAGCTTCCCTCCCCAGACATTCCTCCCTGCAAGAGGTATTTAATCTCGGGTCTACCCTGAGACGTTAGTATGCATCCATTTTCCACGATGAACAGTCATTAACAGTTTAGAACCATAGACTATTTCTTTCATCTACCATGGCCATGGGGAACAAGGAAAAGGCCTTAGCCTATAAAACCACAGCTAAATCTCCCACAGAAAGTCCATCTGTACTCCAGACAACCGCCATCAAGCTAAGGACAATCACCACTGAGCTAAGCGAGAGCTCCCCCTCCCCCCAGCCCCAGGGCTAGGAACTGTCCTTAGCCTGTAGCCCCTACTCCATTCCCAACTTCTCTTAACTCTGCAACGCCTAGATGGCCAAGGGTTTGGGAGCCTCCAGTCTCAGCCTCCTCATGGGCCAGTGGACCCCTGATCTGTCATTCCCAACTCCTGTGTGCGGCACCCCAGGGAGGACTAGGTACCAGGGAGTCTGAAAACCCCAGCTTTGGCTTCTCCCACATCTCAAAATGTGTTTTGTGACCCCTGGAGCAGTAGAGCAGGACCCATCTAGCAGCGTTGAGGAAATGCAGTCAAGCTCCCTGAGTTACAGCCATGCTCTGAGAGGTATCCTGGCAGTCAAGAGTCAAGGAATACCACAAAGTCACACTGCATAACAAACCTCACGGGAGAGACTGAGAGGGAGAACCCGGGAGTGTGGCGGCCTCTGCTGGGGTTGGGGGAAGCAGCAGAGGGCCGAGCAGAAGGCAGGCTTTATATACAATTTCTTGGTGGTGGGGAGAGGCTTTTCAGAGTGGAGATTTTTTCCAGGGTGAGGATGGGTGGTAAGCTTTCAGATCCTGAGCTAGAGTGAGCTCAGGGATTGGTGGGTTTTCTTTGTCTTCTTATACTACACTGTTACCCACGTTAAAAATCACTACTATAGCTGGGCAGAGGTTACTTTATCCCAGCACTCAGGAGACAGAGGCAGGCAGAGCTCCTTGAGTTAGAAGTCAGTCTGGTCTACCGAGTGAGTTCCAGGACAGCCAGGGCTAGAGAAACGAAAACCTGTCTCAAAAAAAATAAAAACAAAAATCCTTACGGGAGGGTACTCGAAAATCCCTTCGGGACGGGATTTGGACCAGCCCCATCCTTTCAAGCCAGTGCAGGACAGGGAGGGAAGATGATCCACGTACCCTTCAAGCCCCCTCGGGCTGCAAACTCCCACTCCTCCTCTGTGGGCAAGCGTCTCCCCCGCCATGCGCAGTAAGCACCAGCGTCGTTCCAGCTCACGTGTACCACGGGAAGCTCCAGTTTCTCTCGGATGCCAGAGCCGGGACCTGCAGGCTGACAGACAGGGCGAAGTGAGACAGGCTTCTGGGATCTAGGGAAAGGCTGAAAAACAAAAAACAAAACAAAACAAAAAAACCCGGCTTGGCTCGGGGTGACGCAGTTCAGCTTTTATACTAGGTAGAGGAGGGAGGTCCGGAAGGATAGCTCGGTGAGGGGGAAACAGAAGAGACAAGCGTTGCACACACCTGGATTTCCAGCACTCGGAAGGTTGAGGAAGGAGGAACCTGGGCTACAGAGTGGGATGCCGTGAGACAGGAGGGAGGAGGGGAGAGACAAAAAGATGGTTTCTTCAGTAAAGAGAGCAGTGGGAAATATGGAAGAGTTACAGCAGAAGAAACAGGGTTACTCCTAAAATGTCCTAACTCATCATTCCTGGCGGGGCAGAGAGGTGATGCATGTGACCCCAGTACCCAGAGGCAGACGCAGACAGATCTCTGAGTTTGAGGCCCCTGCCTGGTCTACAGAGCCTGTTGCAGCCCAGCTATACAGCTATACAGAGAGACCCTGTCTTAAAAAGTATTCCTGGACAAGTTACGGGTTTAGGGAAGCCAGAATGAAACTCAGCAGTGTTATCAATAATGAGGCAGAGGAAGCAAAACTCACCTGCCTCCAAAATGCCTTTGGCACTGGTTGCCACCAGTGAACAGCCTGCAGAGACAGAAAACATTATCAGGGCAAGCCGAACTGACCCAGCAGAGGATCCCCTCTTGACCCGACCCACATTGGAAGTGGAACACAGACTGTGGGCTGTGGGGCTTTATTGTTGTTTTGTTTTGTTTTTTAATTTTTTTTTTTAGATTTATTTTATTTATTTATTATATGTAAGTACACTGTAGCTGTCTTCAGACACTCCAGAAGAGGGCATCAGATCTCATTACGGGTGGTTGTGAGCCACCATGTGGTTGCTGGGATTTGAACTTCGGACCTTTGGAAGACCAGTCGGGTGCTCTTACCCACTGAGCCATCTCACCAGCCCCCTGTTTTGTTTTTTTGAGAGAGGTCTCACTCTGTAGTCATGGCGTTCCTGGAACTCACTCTGTAGATCAGGCTGGCCACACATTCAGAGATCCTCCTGCCTCTGCCTCCAGAGTGCTGGAGTTGAATGTATACAACCCTCACACCTGGCTCTAGATGGAATCTTTTTTTTTTTTTTTTAAGATTTATTTATTTATTATATGTAAGTACACTGTAGCTGTCTTCAGACACTCCAGAAGAGGGCGCCAGATCTCGTTACGGATGGTTGTGAGCCACCATGTGGTTGCTGGGATTTGAACTCTGGACCTTCGGAAGAGCAGTTGTGTGCTCTTACCCACTGAGCCATCTCACCAGCCCCTGGATGGAATCTTTGAAAAGTTTGGGCTTTTAGGTCAGTTGCCAGAGCGCTTGCAAGAAGCGCTGGATTCCATCTCCATCATGGCGTAAAAACAGCCTAACAATGTATACCGGTCATCTCGGAGGCAGGAGGATCCGGTGTTTAAGAGCATCTTGGACTATATAGTGGGTTCCAGGCCAGATTGGGCTACATAGTCTCAGAAAGCTCGTCTGAAGCTGGGCAAGTGGTGGCACACGCCTTTAATACAGCCCTTGGCAGGCAGAGGCAAATGGATCTCTGTGAGTTCAAAGCCAACCTGGTCTGTAGAGTGAGCTCCAGGCCAAGATCCAGGGTCTACATAGTGAGACCTTGTCTCAAAAAACAAAACTAAGTAAGAAAAACCAACCAAACAAAAAAACAAAATAACAACAAAAATCCACAATAGCCCTCTCCCATAGACCCTCAAATCAAAGCCAAAGTAGAGAGAATTTTTTTTTTTTTTTTTTTTGAGACAGGGTTTCTCTGTATAGCCCTGGCTGTCCTGGAACTCACTTTGTAGACCAGGCTGGCCTCAAACTCAGAAATTCGCCTGCCTCTGCCTCCCAAGCGCTGGGATTAGAGGTGTGCGCCACCATGCCTGGCTGAGAGAAATCTTTTTCCTCTGTCCTTCACCCAGACTAAACAAAGGGCTCTCTACATGTTATTAGGCAAGCATCTGCCACTGGCCCACAGCTCTGTCCCTTTAAAAAAAAAATCCATTTTGAGCCAGGGTCTCCCTAAACTGTTCAGGCTAGCCTTGACCTTGCTACTCTGCCTTGGCTTACAGGCAGGCATCGCCAGGCGCGGCTTTTACTGCCCTGGCTGCTCCAGCTAACTGAGCAGTTGTCTTGTCAGCTCCTCCAAGACGCCCCCCAGGTGACCCCTCCTCTTCAGAAGTCTATCTGGCTCCCACACCTCCATCCCTGCTGTGACCAGGCTCTCTCACCGGCATCAGATTTTCTTGTTTTCTGAGCTCAGGGGAGACAAAATCCTCAAAGACGAAGCTCCACCCGAATGCCTCGGCTTCAGTCTGGTACTTTTTCTCCCGGACAAACTCCCTGGAAAGAGAGAGTTCACTTGGCTCAGTGGCTACGATTCCACCTCCTATTCCTGATGTCTGTCCTCTGCTCCAGGGAGCCTCGTGTGAAAACTCTTTCAAATTTTCAAAAGCTTCAAGAAATTAACCTGGGGCTGGAGAGATGGCTCAGTGGTTAAGAGCACTGACTGTTCTTCCAGAGGTCCTGAGTTCAATTCCCAGAAATCCCATGGAGGCTCATAACCATCTGTAATGAGATCTGACACCCTTTTCTGGTATGTCTGAAGACAGCTACAGTATACTTAGATATAATAAATAAATCTTTACAAAAAGAATTGCGGGCTGGTGAGATGGCTCAGTGGGTAAGAGCACCCGACTGCTCTTCCGAAGGTCCAGAGTTCAAATCCCAGCAACCACATGGTGGCTCACAACCATCCGTAACGAGATCTGGCGCCCTCTTCTGGAGTGTCTGAAGACAGCTACAAGTGTACTTACATATAATAAATAAATAAAATAAATCTAAAAAAAAAAAAAAAAAATTGCCTTGCCAAGCTACTTTCGATTTGTGTGTTCCTTTGTGCAACACCAACATTATTCTTTGCTCCTAACACACCTGACCTGATTTTTCTATAAAACTAGAATATGTTAGTAAAAATGTCTTTTGTGGTTATAGTTCTGTGAGGTCCTCATTGTTTTGTTTTGTAAAGATGGGGACTCCAGCACTCGGGAGGCAGAGGCAGGCGGATTTCTGAGTTCGAGGCCAGCCTGGTCTACAAAGTGAGTTCTAGGACAGCCAGGGCTACACAGAGAAACCCTGTCTCGAAAAAACAAAAAAAAAAAAACAAAAAAAAAGATGGGGACTCACTGTACAGCAGTGGTTTTTTTTGGGGGGGGGGTTGGTTTTTCGAGACAGGGTTTCTCTGTGTAGCCCTGGCTGTCCTGGAACTCACTCTGTAGACCAGGCTGGCCTCGAACTCAGAAATCCGCCTGCCTCTGCCTCCTGAGTGCTGGGATTAAAGGCATGCGCCACTACGCCCTGTTTCCTTTTCTTTTCTTTTCCTTCCTTTTCTCTTTCTCTCTCTCTTTTTTTGTATCAGTATCAACATGTTTTGCTCCTTTTAATTTTTATTATTATTATTATTTTAAAGATTTATTATTTATTTATTATATGTAAGTACACTGTAGCTGTCTTCAGACACTCCAGAAGAGGGAGTCAGATCTCGTTACGGATGGTTGTGAGCCACCATGTGGTTGCTGGGATTTGAACTCCAGACCTTCGGAAGAGCAGTCGGGTGCTCTTACCCACTGAGCCATCTCACCAGCCCCACTCCTTTTTATTTTTATTAATTAGTTTTTTAACATTTTATTACGTGTGTGTGTGTGCACGCATGAGCATGCATGGATGTATGTATGTGTGTGTGTGAACATATGTGCCATGGTGCTCACATGGAGGTCAGAGCCCAACTTAAGGATTTTAAATTTAAAGAATTTTTTTTTCCAGTGCTAAGCAATGAACCAAAGGCCCTGCTAGCTAAGTTTTTCACAGTGAGAGACACCCTCAGTTTGCTCCTTTTAAAGCTACAAAAACATGTGCCAACCCACTAACTAATGTAGTCGGTGTCCTCTGGGTTCATGTATTACATACTTCTAAAAACTGGGATCAGACTGGAGGGATGGCTCAACAGTCACAAACATTTGTTGCTCTTAAAGACGTGGGTTTGGGGCTGGTGAGATGGCTCAGTGGGTAAGAGCACCCGACTGCTCTTCCAAAGGTCCAGAGTTCAAATCCCAGCAACCACATGGTAGCTCACAACCATCCGTAACGAGATCTGGCGCCCTCTTCTGGAGTGTCTGAAGACAGCTACAGTGTACTTACATATAATAAATAAATAAATCTTAAAAAAAAAAAAAAAGACGTGGGTTTGGGAGCTGGTGAGATGGCTCAGTGGGTAAGAGTACCTGACTGCTCTTCCAAAGGTCTGGAGTTCAAATCCCAGCAACCACATGGTGGCTCACAACCATCCGTAACGAGATCTGAAGCCCTCTTCTGGTGTGTCTGAAGACAGCTACAGAGTACTTACATATAATAAATGAATAAATATTAAAAAAAAAAAAAGACGTGGGTTTGGGAAGGTGGCAGCCCACACCTTTAACCCCAGCACAGAGGAGGCAGAGGTAGGAAGCTCTCTGAGCTCAAAGACAGTCTGGTCTACAGAGTGAGGTCCAGGACAGCTAAACAAAGAGGACTCAAGTTTGATTCCCAACGACCACATGGCAGCTCACAACCTCCTGTAGCTCCCGTTCCAGGGGATTGAATGCCCTCTTCTGACCTCCGAGGGCACCAGGTCTTCATGTGGGTGCACACACTAAACGCAGGCAAAGCATTCATGTGCCATAAAATAAGAAAACAAATATCTAAACTTTAAAAAATAAAAATCGAGAGTCTATCTTTCGTGATTTGTAATCTGTGTTTCAGATCAATCTCTCACAGCTATCCCTTTATTAGGAATAAAGGTTAGAATTAGAAAAGATTAGAAGGAACCCTTACCCCTGCACCGAAAAACTGGAAATACCTGAAGTCTTTATTGGTGACTGGAAATATGTCGATGGCAAAGGGTTTTACTGTCACTTCCCGGGCAGGCCCTTCACCGTCTCTGCCATCTGGAGCATCTGTCCCCATCAGAAACCGGCCACCTGGCAGATGCACCATGGCAGGATCCTGGGCATGTCCTGCAGAACAAGACAGGTTCTAGTAATGCATACAGATATATGCACAGAGATAGGGCTGCACTTACCGCATTGTTAGTTAAATTTAACAATATTAATAATAATAATTTTTGAGACATAGTTTTTCTGTGTAGCCCTGCTGTCCTGGAACTCACTCTGTAGACCAGGCTGGCCTCAAACTCAGAAATCTGCCTGCCTCTGACTCCCAAGTGCTGGGATTAAAGGCGTGCGCCACTATTGCCTGGCAACACTTTGCTTTCTAAACATGTTTATTTTATGAGTGTGTATCTGCATGTATATAAGTTCACCGTGAGTGTGTGTGCCTGGTACCCACAGAGGCCAGAAGAGGGCACTGAGTTGTCTGGAACAACACAGATGCAAGCTGCCATGTGGGTGCTGGGAACCAAGCCTAGGTCCTCATCCTACAGGAACAGCAAGTGCTCTTAACTGCTGAGTCACCTTTCCAGACCATACCTGATTATTTACATACCTCTCTTGCCTAAGCTAGGTAAATTTAGAAACTGTAACTTCAAATACATGTACATTTTCCACCCACATTCCCTCTACCACCCGCTCTGACCTTTGGAGACAAGGTCTTACTATATAGTTCAGGCTGGCCTTGAACTCACAGAGATCAGCTTGCCTCTGCCTCCCAAGTGCTGGGATTAATATGTAAGCAACTACATCACTCACACTTCATGCTGTTTCTTTCCCTCTCCCTTTGAACTGTTGAACACTTTACTGTTTTATTTTTGAGATAAGGGCTCATGCAGCCCAGGCTGGCCTAGAACTAGGTATCCGAGGATGACGTTGACTTCCTGATGACAGGGGAACAGGTAGGTGTGTACCACTTGGCCCAGTTCATGTGATGCTGGGGATGGAAATCAGGTTTCACATTAAGCAAGCACTGTACAAATGAATCACACCCATAATTTATGTGCATATTACTTTTTTATTTTTGTGTGTGTGTGAGATAGGGTTTTTCTGCATGGCAATCTTTCTGATTTAAAAAAAAAAAAAAAAAAACCCCAAACAATTCTACAGCTCATTCACTCCAGGGACCCTCCCATCTATGCCTCACCAATGCTAAGATTGCAGGCATGTGGCACTGTGCCCCAGGCTCAAGAACTTGATGTATGTGTCACAGGGAATTGAAACCAGGGTCTCACATATGCTATGTGGTGCTCGACCCTAGCTTCTCATTTTAAAATTAGTTGCTTTTTTTCCTTATTTTAGTTTTTGATGACAAGGTCACCCCACTGGCATCCCCCTCCAACCCTGGGCTGCCCTGAAAAAAAATCACTATATAGATGGACTAGCCTTGCTTGGCAGTCACAGAGATCTACCTACCTTCGCCTCTCAAGAGACTAAAGGTGTATAAGCAACCATACCCAGCTTTTCAGGGTCTTATATTTAACCCAACCTCTCATTCTGATACAATTCTACCCGTCTCAAGAATAATCCCGCCGGTAGTGGTGGCGCACGCCAGTAGGATTTGCTGAAGGAGGCAGAGGCAGGAGGATCACGAGTTCGAGGCCAGCCTGGGCTACACATTTTAGCCGGGCGTGGTGGCGCACGCCTTTAATCCCAGCACTCGGGAGGCAGAGGCAGGCGGATTTCTGAGTTCGAGGCCAGCCTGGTCTACAAAGTGAGTTCCAGGACAGCCAGGGCTATACAGAGAAACCCTGTCTCGAAAAACCAAAAAAAAAAAAAAAAAAGAATAATCCCGAGAGGGGAAAAAAACCGAGTGAGTAGGGAGATCTCAAATTAAAGGGGAATGAAATATCAAGCTGCAATATAAACTGTAGTTTGATTGTAATTTAACAAACAAACTAATGTTTTAAAAAATATTTTTAGGGTTGGGCAGTGGTAGCCCTTTAATCCCAGCACTTGGAAGGCAGAGGCAGGCATTTCTCTGAGTCTGAGCCCTGTCTGGTCTACAGAATGAGTTCCAGGACAGCCAAGGATATACAGAGAAACTCTGTCTCTAAAAGCCAAAATTAATTTTTTTTTTAGGGACCAGGTTAAGTCTTCTGTTCTTTGTCAGTATCTGTACACTCATGGCACACAAACACATACATAAAAAATATTTTTTTTTCAGGTCATGCTTGGTGGTGTACACCTCTAAGCCCCAGCATTTGGAGGCAGAAACTGATGGATCTTTGTGATTTGAGGCCAGCCTGGTCTACATAGTGAGATCCTGTCACACAACAAACTACAATCTAAGACCATATTTTATACCTTATAATCCCAATTCTAAAGAAGCTGTAGCAGGAGATCACAAGCTCAAGACAAGCTAGGGCTACACAGTCAAGACCTTTATACCAAAATAAAAAAATAAATACCCCCCCCCAAAAAACCCCAAACCCCTAAACAAGGGGCCTCTGTGCTGTAGCTTAGCTGAGAGAGTGCTTGAATCTATGAATTTGAGGTCAGCCTGGTCTATATTCCAGGCCAGACAAGGCGACATAGTTGAGCCTCTGCCTCAAATATAAAATAAAATAGGGTATTAGCATATAAGAGCTCCTGTTGCTCTCGAAGACGCTCCATTTTCAGTCTCCAGCACCCATTTATAACCATGTTTATAACCATATTTCTTCTGTTGTTAGGATCCAACCCGACCTCCGCCGGCACCAGACACGCTCGTGGTGCACCTACATATGAGGTTGCAAAACACTCAGACACATAAAATATTCTAAGAAAAACTGAATCCAAAAGTAACTAGAGATAAAAGGTGCATTTAAACAAACAACATTTTGAGTATCAGATTACTGTGTGTATGTGACTTAAGCGTATCTTTAACTTTCAAAGCTTTCTACAAATAAAAGCTACGTGTCACACGAGTGCACCAGCTCAAGACATGGAAATGGAGAAAAGGAAAATCAGAATGCCTTACTCCCAATGCCCCAAACAGGGCTGAATACCAGAAGAGACCCTGCTTCAAAAAAAAAAAAAAAAGAAAAGAAAAGAAAGAAGTGCAGTGCAGTTTCATGATGGCCAGCCCCAGCAAGTAGCCCGAGACCCCGCAAACCCCCTCCGAGGCGGGGGTAGCATCTAGAGCGCAGGATACAGTCACTTTCAGGTGTTCAGGGATAAAGGGGATATAGGCACAGAGCCACACACTGACCGAGCTGAAGCCTGGGGCAGGACAGGAGCCACAGCAGCAACACCGGAGGGAGCAGGGAACCCATGCTGGGGAACCAGAACTCAGAACGCATGCGTCTGCTCGGGCGCTTCTTCGCGCCTGCGCACTCGTACTGACTCAGTGACCAATGGCAGGGTGCTCCTTGGGAGTTTGCCTGTCAGGCCCGCCCACGAATGAACACAGGCCCACACCCATCCTACTCTCAGATTTTATCTGACCGCTTTTGTGTGATATTAACGCCCTTGCGTTTTGTCCAACGTGCTGCAGTCTCAGTTGGCTAGAAGCTGCCCATGGTGCTGGGCACTAACTGCCTGTCTGTGTGAAGCAGTACTTCTAAGTAGCTGAGCCAACTCTCCACCCAGAGGCCTTCCTCTATTCAGTAGAGCTGTTCACTCACTCACTGTGGAATACGGAGCCAGCCTCTCTCCCCAGATATCAAACACATAAAATCAAGTACATGAAAACCTAAGAGATAAGCTGTTACAGGTCTGATGCAAAAAGAAGATAGAAAATAGCCTAAAATTCTTGTGTTTCACCCTAACCCTTATTCTTCAACCGTCCTTCTTTTGGCTGTTAAATGTGTAACTCTCTCAGCCTCTTATGTTCCCATGTCTGGAGGTTGGGCCGCAGAATTCTGACCCTCCAGCCTCAACGGAGTAACTTGGCTTTATTAGCTTTTCTGAAGCATTTTCAGTCATTTCAAGTGTGAATGATCCAGTAGCTTCACTCTTTTAAGTATTTATTAGACACTATGAAACCCATAAATTACCCAGATGTGTTTTACACTGGCAAGGATCTTACATGTTTAACATGGAGTTGGCTGGATAATTTCAAATACATCCACAACAAATTATTCTTTTGACCTGGGGTCTCCTGTAGCCTGAGTTGGCTTAGAAATTCCGGACTATTTCCAAAGGGCTAGGCTTACAGGCATGTGTCACCATGCCTTATTTAGGAGAAAACCATTACAAACTTTCAAAGAACACTTAAGGAACAAGGGTAGACAACATGCTTATCTTATGTAATTTATGTATCGGTGAAGCTAAAACAACTTGTTCAGTGGGTTGAAAGAGAGCTGCTTTGAGTGTCTTCAGATACTCAAGGCAAAAATAAAATTTTACAGTATAATTTGAATAGGTGCCAAATGTCCTGTTCCTTTTCTCCAATCAGGGAAGAGAAAATTATTTTCCAAATCACTTGAAGCTTGGACAAAAATAACCATTCCCCCCCAACATCCTGTAGTATCACAGGCAGGCTTCAACCCTTCAGAGAGGACATCCCAGCTCGCATGATCTCGTCGACCAGGAGAATGTTGGTGGCGATCACAGTACTGAAAAGGAGGAAAAGAGGACAGATGAGATTTCAACCCAAACTGCTGTGTCTGCCGCCCGCCCGCGAGCCGCCATGAGCGTGTACACTCACCAGGAGTGTAGCAGCTGCTTCTTCACACAGTAGTTATCCCACACACCCATCTCTGCGGCCACCATTGGCTCACCTGCAAATAACCAAGAGCACCAAAGGTTTTTTTCATATATTTGATGAACCCTACCAATTCTAAAACAGAAAACATGGGCCAATTGAGACCATATTTTTTTCCTTTTCAAAAGACAAGAATTTTCTATACTATAGCCCAAGACGGCATCCAGGCTGCAGTCCTGTTGCCTGAGTTCTGAAAGGATCACAGGCTGCATCAGGCCAACGTCAGGGACTTTAAATACAAAGGAATAGTACTCTTCCATTAGTAACCAAGAGTTCTCCAATCACTCTTCTTAGCAATGCCTTACAGTCAGTGCTCACTGCTTACCAGACTGCTGCACTCTGCTCAGGACACACTGCTGTTGACCCACAACACATGCACTTTTGACTTCTCTCATTCCCAAATGTCTTCTATTAGGTTACTGACATAGGCTTTCTGCTTTCCACACAGCACTGGTACCAAGATCCTCCTGTCATCCATCTTCCCCCACCTAGGTTTACCTCACAACCAAGCTGCAATATTCTCACCTGTGCTCAGATCCACACCTACGAGCTGACCGGATTCTGAATGTTCAGCTTGAACTTTAACTAATGTTTCCTGAAGGTCAAAACCAGAGTTTTGCGCAAGAACCTAGAGAACAGATTTAATTTTTGAGAAGACACACTGAGAATTAAGGGTTAAGCCAGAATAAATGAACAGTATTTCCAATTTTAAAAAGTTCCCAGGGGGCTGGAGAGATGGCTCAGCAATTAAGAGCACTGACTGTTCTTCCAAAGGTCCTGAAGTTCAACTCCCAACAACCCCATGGTAGCTCACAACCACCTGTAATGAGATGTGATATCCTCTTCTGGTGTCTGAAGACAGCTACATTATAGTCACATACATTAAAGAAATGAATAATCTTAAAAAAAAAAAAAGTTCCCTGTAGGCCGTCTTCTGAGCATACATGTGTTACAGCATACATGTGTTACAGCATACCCCTTCTTGCTCCTACCAATCACACAGGCTGAGGTTGCATGCTCTGACTGAAAACAGAACCATTATTCATGTTCTTTTTTGAAGAACAGGCAGAGTGTAGTTGACCAACTAACTCTCTAATATACCCCAAACCTAGCAAATCAAAGCACTGGTAATAAGCCCTAACCGTTACTGAATACCGAACAGAGAACAGTAACTGATCTAGGCAGTGGTTTACTGGGCTGGTGCTATGAAGCTGTGCTAATCTGTCAGCTAAGCCTCTCTTCCTGCCACATAGTCCTTAATTTGCATCTGACCTGTATGTTGGTTTCCCCCTTCTTTTCTCCAGCTTTCTCCCCTGTACAGGTGCAGAGACTCCCTGCTCGCCTGTCACAGGATGTGATAGGGTGGAGAGTCTTTTAAATTCTACCCACTCAGGGCTGTATTGTCTTGCTACAAATACCTTTGGCTGGCATGAGATGAGCTATGTAGACCAGGCTGCCTGAAATTTGCCTACCTCTACCCCACAAATGCTATTAAAGGCACAGCCACCACAACTAGCTAGTTTTCTATTGTAGGAACTAACATTTACAACTGACCACAGCTACAGGCTTCCAGGAAAACTAATTTAAGTTTTAACTAGCCAGGTGGCTGCGGTGGCCCACGCCTTTAATCCCAGCACTTGGGGAGGCAGAGGCAGGTGGATTTCTGAGTTCAAGGCTAGCCTGGTCTACAGAGTGAGTTCCAGAACAGCCAGGGCTACACAGAGAAACCCTGTCTCGAAAAACCAAAACCAAAAAAAAAAAAAAAAAGGTATGTATTCAAACCTTGGGAATGATGAGCAAGGCATCTGCAAATGCCTGGACTCCAAGCTGAGCCCTGCCCTTCACACTGGGCTTGTATTTAATCAGAGCTTCTGCCAGTGCCACTTCTATTGCACCTGCACCCGGGACAACACAGCCTGGTGGGCAAGGGAAGGAGACAATGCTAAGTTACAGGGAAAGATACAAAACCTACCAAATACAAAACAAAACAAAGACAGTCGTTTAGAATTCATTTTAAGGTGTGATGTTATTAGGCAATTAACTTATGACTTCTCTATGCTTGTGATCTCTCTCTCACACACACACACAGAATCTGTTTTTGCAATAACAGAGAGTCAAGTACAAGTCTCAGGCAAGTTAGGCAGGCGCTGCACCAACAGGCAGTACCCTCAGCACAGCCTTGCTCCTTAGAGCCACAGCACACTCAGTCACAGCCAGCAGCACAGGGATCCAACCTTACCGTAAGTAGTAACCAGTAGCTCAGGAACCAGCAGGCTTAGCCACTTACTTGTACTCACTTTTAATAATGATATACCATAAAATACAGCATATCAGCCATCTTAAAAGGAAGACTTTACTTTTGCATGGTGTCTGGCTGTGTAAATTACTGACTAAAGAACACAGTATTCAGCCATGCCTTTTAGACTAGCAATACAACTCAAATACTGAGTGGTTCTTACCATCATCAATAGCATTTTTGACAGCCCTCAAGCCATCTCTTATCGCATCCTTGATTTGAGTCAGTGTGTGCTTATTTGGTCCTTTAACCAGTAAAGTGACAGAACGGGGATTGTTACACTTCTCAATAAAGGTGAACTTCTCCTCACCCTGTGTAAAAGAGAAATTATTGTCAAAACCAGATTACCCACAGTCACGATGGTGTATACCTCTATCCCCATGACTTGGAAGGCAGAGGCAGGTGGGTTTCTGTGAGTTCCAAAGGCTACACAGTAAAACCTTATCTTAACACAAACCCAACAAATACAAAAAGTATTATGCAAAGAGAATCAGGAGGGGCGTATGAAGACTTAGTAATATAATAGGAACCCACCATCATCCCAGGAAAGAAAAGCTGAAGGGGAGAAATAATTTGAGGTGCAAAAGAAATTAAAAGCCAACTTACATTATACATAAACATACCAAAACATAAAAGGAAGTCATTTTAAAATGGTGTAGTCACTATTAAGAGTTGGTTATGCCCAGTGAATAACCCTCCACCCATGTTCCTAGAAGTAACCTTGATTCAACTCAGTGACAGACCCATACACAGTGAGTTCCAGGCCAGTCTGTGCAGTATAGAGACCCTGTCTGTCTCAAAACAAACAAACAAAAACCAACCAACCAACCAACCAACCAAAACCCATAAAATTGTTAAGAATTTTGAGTTTAAAGTTTCCTACTCAACCACTGATAAACAAAATACTATTTGTCTTAGGAAGAAAACACTTACTTACCAGTGTATACTCATATACAAGCCCTGCATGTCCCAAACAGTCAGGATTCAGGTCATCAAAGGAATTCAGAGCTATCCCACCACAAGCAAGTGTCAGCCTGCAACAGTAAAGCACATTAAGGAAAATATAGTAAGCCATGGTGGTCAGGTTCAAAAAGGCCAACAATCTTTTTAGCAAGGAGATTATCAGAACCGCATGAAAGTGTATCTTAAAACAGCCCCCTTCACATTCTTCATAACCCAGTGGGTAAATGACCTATTTAATCTCAATTTAAACTGCATGCCAAGGCCACCAAAACAGCAATTCATGAAGAAACCAGACCATGGATGGGGTTCTGTGGGAGGAACATTTCTTAGGAACCTTTTCTAGTTTTATATATTGAATGTTTGGTTGAGACATGCACACAGGCCAATAGTCTGCCTCCACTCCCCAAGTGCTAGGACTACAAGGTTTGTGTGCAACCACATCCTTGGCCTCTAGACAAGGAAAAAAAAAGTCTCACTTATGTCATGGTTGAAAAAACTAAAGCAGGCAGCTGGGCATGGTGACGCGCACCTTCCATCCCAGGGTTTAGGAGGCAGAGGCAGGTTCATCTCTGTGAACTAGAGGCCATTCTGATTTATACAGTCAGTTCATACTGAGACCCTGCCTAAAAATAAAATAAACGTTTAAAGCAATGTTCATAGAATTCCATGTAAATCTCAGAATGTGAGACAATCCACAACCGAACTACCAGGACAACATTTACACAGCGGAACATCAACCAGCTCTCACTTGATTGCATGTTATAAACTATGCCAAGCAAGTGAAATACGCCAGGCTGACCCTCTTAGGTCCCTACACCGTCTATTCCAAAAGTGTACAACAGGCAGGAGAGATAGGCAGCAGTGAGCACCTAGAGTCTCATGCACAGACCACAGGACCACATGTTGACTAAGCATCTCTAACTCCAGTTCTAGGGGTTCTAATGCCTTAAACTGACCTTCACGGACACTGAATGCCCATGGTGTACACACACACACACACACACACACACACACGGAAAATACAGATGGCACGGTGACACATGCCTTTAACCAAAGCACTGAGATGGCAGAAGTAAACAGATTTCTTTCCTTCTGAAGTCACCTGGGTCTGTCTTAAAAAAATAAAATCAGGGCTGGTGAGATGGCTCAGTGGGTAAGAGCACCCGACTGCTCTTCTGAAGGTCCGAAGTTCAAATCCCAGCAACCACATGGTGGCTCACAACCACCCGTAATGAGATCTGATGCCCTCTTCTGGTGCGTTTGAGGACAGCTACAGTGTACTTACATTAAATAAATAAATAAATAAATAAATATTAAAAAAAAAAAATTCTCTCTCTTAAAAAAAAAAAAAAAAAAAATAAAATCATAATAAAAGATGTAAAGACATGGAAAAAGACAAATATCTTCAATCTACTTTTACATGGTGTTAAAGGATAGGAGAAGAAAAAAGTGAAGCGTGGTGACAGAGATGATGACCAGACGGGACCACAGTTAATGCCAATGAATTCTACTTTGTAGTTTTTCTGTGAGCACATAGAAGCCCAGAAGTCAGAGGGGGGGCTTCTGAGCCACAGAAACTAGAGCTGCAGAGGTTGTGAACCATCGTTTGGGGTGCTTGTAACTGAACTCAGGTGCTCTGTAAGAACCATTACGTATTTCTAATAACAGAGCTGTCTCCTCCAGCCCCTGAACTTTAAAAATGGCTAAAATAATGGCTGGCAATGGTGTTGCTTATCTGTAACCATATACTTGGAAGGCCGAGGATTGCCAAGCTCAGATAATACAGTGAAACTAAACGGTAAGTTTGGGGACCTGTCAACCTGAGCTTAATCCCTGGATCCACAAGGTAGGAGACACTGTAAACTGCTCCAAGCACAAGCCTGAATATACACAAAAAAACTTTTATAAGGTAGACTTTTAAATTTACAGATTGCTACAATAAAACCAAGAGTCTGTGTCATTTTTTGGGGGGAGACAGTTCCTTTGTGTAACAGCCCTGACTGTTCTGGAATTAGCTTTGTAAAGCAGGCTAGCCTCACTCAAGAGAACATATGGCGTCTGCTCCCCAAATGCTGGGATTCACGCCCAGCTAAGAACAGACTATCTACAAACAGGAGCCAGCAGTAAGAGGAACAGAAGGGAACCAGAGCCACACACAGGGAATGTGTGTGAAATGCCTGTATAAGGAAACAAACAAACAAACAACAACAATTCTGTTCAATTCATACATGCTAGTAAAATGAAAAAACAAGCAGAAGTATGAAGAGAATAATTCTAACTCCCATGCAAACTATAACGTTGGCCTCACTCACCTCTCCATGTTTCTCCTCTTGGCTCTGCGCAGAGCTACGATCCCTTCTTTCGCAAGGGCATCTAAAGAAAAGGGGTCAATCCCCTGAATAAAAACAAACATTTCTCAGCAGCCTTCACCTTAAAAAGAAATAAGACTAATTCATAATTTTAAGTTCTTACCTTTTGATTAATAACGACAAATCCTTTATCTGAGTCACCACAGACTTTCTTTTTCAGCTCTATGATTTTTTTAACTCTATCTTCAATGAATTTTCTTTCAGCCTTTACTAGTTTTTCTCTCTCTTCTGCACTCTTGTAAAAAAAGCCAGAATTCACTTCTCTATTAAAAAAATAAAAGACAAAGGAGAGATTTCCATGTTATCTTAGTTTTTTTAAGGGGCTTACATCAGGCTAAACACATTCCAAGCAAGTGCTGTACCAGTGGGCTCCACATAACCCAAGCCCCCATGTTTGCATTACTGTCCTCACAGTGGGGAAAAAGAATGTCACCTTCCTCCACCCTGAAGAGGGCCATAAACTCACGTTTTCTCATACTCTAAGGACACGTTGCACGTGAGGATGTAGGCATTTTCCACTCTCTTCTTCATATCAGGATGCCGAGCCCCATGATCCAAAACAAGCCCTCTGATTAAGCTATAAAATAAAGTCAAATAATTGTTAGTACTAATTTCTACATACATCCACTAGATTGTGAAACTGTTCAACAACTTTTCAGTTAAACCTAAGGTCAAATGTGAAAAAGGAGTGCTCTATGACACAAGACCGGCCACCCGAACAAAAATAATAAGCTTGCACATCTACTACCAGCAGGCTATCACTTTATGTTTTCAGGGCTGGAGAGATGGCTCAGAGGTTAAGAGTACTAGCCATCCTTCCAGAGGTCCTGTGTTCAATTCCCAGCAACTACATGGTAGCTGACAACCATCTTTAATGGGATTTCATGCCCTCTTTTGGCTTGCAGGTGTACATACAGATAGAGCACTCACACATAAACAAATCTTTAAAAAAAAAGTTTCAAACTAGAATCTTGAAGGGAGTTTTTCCTTCTGCGTACTGTACACAAGCAGATCAATACTTGTTCATTGATGTGGTCAGAATCATACTGACGACAAACACAGCCTCACCCTCCGTCATTTCCAGAGTGCTTGCTACTTACAGCAAATGCCACACTCAGTAACCTATTCACTATGAACCGGGAGCAGTTCAGTGGTAGGAAGCACGTCAAAGCGGTCTCTTACCTACCTTGTATCGGTTTCAGATTTATGCTTCATCTCCATGATCTCAACCATGAAGAGGTCAATGGGCTCGTCTTTTTTCCTAATGGCCAAAACGGAGTCCACTACAGCCTATGAGAGAACCATTAATAAATTCAGTGTGTACAGGCTGATACACTTTAGCTGTTGTTCAGAAGAGTGTAAAAGGCATAAGAAAAAACCCTAACTGTAACAGGAGTGCTATTTTATGGTGGCGCAGGCCTCCAATCTCAGCGATATTTCAAACCCACCTTTCCCTCAAAATGGTTAACCACACCTTGTAACAATTCATGCTGTATTGTGGACTAGCAGGTGAGTTCCAAAGTCCCCCAAAGAAAGTATTAGAGAAGAATGTTAATCAGCCTGATTAGACTGTAACTCATACCAAACTACCAGTTCCCTTAAATGTGCAAAGGGGGCAGGGAGGAATGGAAGCAAAACCACAGGACTAGAGACTTCTTCCAACAGTGCAAATTTTCCTTCCTAAGCCTTGCCAGTTAACAATCCCTTCTTTCCACGTTGAAGACAGATTAGATCATTACTGCCTAGGGAAAACTCTAACCCCTTCCTCTAGACAGCATCCCTGTGAAGAGCCTATGTGTGCAACACTTAGAACAGGTTTTTAGATAAGACTTTCCCCATGCATTGTACCACATGCGCCCAACTATGCTTAATACACACCTCTGTCAAGACATCTGCAAGTTCAGCATGAACTTTAGTCCGCAGAGATGTCCTGGCCACATCGATGAGTGTTTCTCTGTCCATCTCTTTGCTTACTTTGACTTGTTCCAGAAATTGGAGTGCCTTTTCTTTTGCTGCTTCAAAACCTTCAGTTATTATTCTTGGGTGAAGACCCTATAATCCAAACAGTGATAAACCCATTGCCAACACTTGCATCTTCAACTAGACACCACTAACACTAAGTCCAGTAACGTCTGAAGCAACACCCTGAGTTATTCATACTTACTACAATTAAGACGGTGTGCTGATTTTCTGAATACATTTAAAAGGACACAGTACTCCTTTTAATGCAGAGGAAAAGAACAGACTTTACTCTAGCACAGAGTCAAGGCCAAGGGAACTACAGAGCACACTTGGGTGTTCACTGTGCAATCCACAAAAACTGGCTCCTAAAACTTAGCTGTAAGAGCTTGCTTCTTCTCTTGTCTACAGACATCTGAAACTAATTCACATCATTTTGAGATCAGAGAATAGTGTTTGTGTAGGAGCAGTAGCAGGCAGATCTCCTGAGTCTGAGGCTAGCAGGTTAATGATAAACATGTAATCATTTACATACAGTCGGCAAGTTTTTTCCCATTCATTTCAGACCAGGTTACAGACAGGCATAGGCTCCCAGCGTTAAGCAGCCCGACCATTCTACAGTGTGCCCTCAGCTAGCATCACATCACTGTGTACCAATAGCCCACCAAACAACATAGCACAGAAGCAAGAAGCATATGTACTTCAGAAATGTACAGGTCCGCCTGTTTGAGCAGCTCCCCGATGATGAGGACATTGGATGTAGTGCCATCGCCAGTTATGTCATCCTGGGCTGTAGCCACTTTTGCTATCAAAGAGGCTGTTGGGTGTTGAATTTGCTGTAGGTAGAAAAAGAACTATTTAAATAACTTAAAACATTACCTAGGGTACAACACGGACAGGCTTCTTTCAATGCCTTCCACTAAGACTGCACAGTACCGCTGGCTACATTTTGCTTGGATTTCAAGTCATTCCCTTTACTAGGATTTGAACTATAGGACCTGAAAGTGAGGGAAATGGGTAGTTGGGTCAATTTAATATGATCCCTGGGACAAAAATAATAACTATAAGACAGCCCGGTGTGAGAGGCATAGCTTTAATCCCAGTTTGGGGCCAAGCAGGGCTGCACAGTGAGATTTATCTTAAACAAACAAAAGTAAGATTTTCATTTCTCCTGCAGTTGAGTGGAAAGATGAGCGTTTATCTTTGGTTTTCTTTCCCATTGCACTGTTTTTGAGACAAGGTCTCACTATGCTTATGTAGCTCTACCTGGTTTTGAACTCAAGAGATCTGGCTGAATGCTGGGATTATAGCTCTGTGGTACAATATTTAGCTAAAGTAGAGATAACAATATTCTTTTATACAATTTTTTATTTTAGCCCAGACTACAAAGTAGACCAAAAAACAAAACAAAAACCAAGGATCCAAACACATGTGGTGGCGCACGCCTTTAATCCCAGCACTCGGGAGGCAGAGGCAGGCGGATTTCTGAGTTCGAGGCCAGCCTGGTCTACAAAGTGAGTTCCAGGACAGCCAGGGCTATACAGAGAAACCCTGTCTCGAAAAACCAAAAAAAAAAAAAAAAAAAAACCAAGGATCCAAACACATGTGTCACATTTGACAGAGTCCCTAACTCACTAAAGCATTTCCTATATTTCTGACTGAAAGGTATGACCTGATGAATAATTTTATCCACCTCAAATGGAAAAGGTCAAAAAAAATTTTTTTTAAACCCAGCACGACAGCCTCTTACCATTTCATGAAGCAGCACATTGCCATCTTTAGTAAGTTTGATGTCTCCAGCACCAGATACAAGCCTGCCAAATGGGAAGGAATTGATGAGCAAGGATGTGACTTTTTCCAATTAAAACAAAACAAAACAAGTAAGAATTCCATAAAGCAGCCAAGGGGAGGTGATGTATATCCTCCATCCCCTCTTGAAGTCAAGTGAATCACAGGGAGTTCGAGACAAGCCGTAACTTATCAGTCAGACCCGATCCAACTAAATACATAAAGAAAATTCCCACAAAAAAGAATGAAGTGTAAAGGGAACCAAAGGAGGCTATGAAATATATGACTCCAAAGCAACCGTAATTTGAGGAACGGATACGAGAGGCGAGAAAAGAGAGTGAATAAGAGTGACTAATTAAAAAAAAAAAAAAGGGCTGGTGAGATGGCTCAGTGGGTAAGAGCACCCGACTGCTCTTCCGAAGGTCCAGAGTTCTAATCCCAGCAACCACATGGTGGCTCACAACCATCCGTAACGAGATCTGGCGCCCTCTTCTGAAGTGTCTGAAGACAGCTACAGTGTACTTACATGTAATAAATAAATAAATCTTTAAAAAAAAAATTAAAAAAAAAATCCAAGCGCTATGTCTCAGTGAACTTCATTAATTTGCTAGCTAACGAGGTAACGAAAACAGATCCCGAAATTTGGACTTTACTCCTACATCCCAGTAAACTCGGGGCCGGGGGCTGGGTTCGGGAAGGGTGCACACGCCACTCTCTTCCTCTATAAGAAATAGGTGCAAATGGCAACCCCGAAAGGCGCGGATTCGGGGAGTTTGGATGGGATGCAGCCCAGATATGGGAGAAAGAAAACGCTAGCGCGAAGGCATGGAGGCAGCGACTCGAGTTTGCGGCCATCGAGCCGCCAGGCCCGCCCTCCCGCCAGCCCGGGCTTACATCTTCATGGTGCCCTTAGGCCCCAAGTTGGTCCTCAGAACATCCTGCAGGCCCCGAGCCGCGCTGATGTTCACCGCCAGCGCTGCCTGGGCCCGGGCCACCTCGGCCTTCGGATTTAGGGTCTTCACCGCCGCCATGGCTGGCCTAGCTCCGGAGAGGCCGAGAACAACGTGCTCTCTGCGGGGTCTTCTCGAAAAGTCTTACGCACCCGGCCCGCCCCCGGCGTGCCCGCAGAGCACCTCCATTGGGTGGCGACCCTCCTGCCGCCCGCTGATTGGCTTAACCCGACGCTGGTCTCTCTAGGCCCCGCCCATCACGCCCAGTTGCGACGTCATTGCGCATCGGAGAAACTGGTTCTCCCGTCTTCAGCACTCCGGATTTTAAGGTTCCGTTGTGCTCGCCGCCCAGCATCACGGTTCGGCGCTTTTAAGAATCTGCAGCGTGGAGGCTGCGCGGCCCCGCGGTGCAGGAAAAGCCCTGCAGGTCGTGTGTGAGGGATGCTTCGGCCTCTGCACTCGACTGGGTGTGACAGGAAGCAGAGGCGTCGGCCTCTAGTTGCAGGGTGTCTCTAGCTACTGGACTCCGGGATGCTTCCCTCGCACTCTCGCGAGGTTTCCCAGGTTCATTTTTTTTTTTCCTTGCCTGTTTTATCTGTAAATGGGGGAGCACAGAAAATGGAGCCTTCCCCTGTACCCTGGTCATTTTAAGACCCCGGAGGTTGACGGGAGGACTACGCTAGGTAGAAAGTACTAGATGGCTTCTTAGGAGTGGTGCGATGGGCGTTGAGGAGACTCAGGATCGGTCTGTTCTTAGGGCCCAGGTCATTGAGGCAGCTTGAAAACTAAAATGGATTTTGTTTTAATTTTTTTAAAATAATGAAACAAATAGTAATCCTTGTTTCACTCTATGTCCCAGCTAGACCACGAACTGTCTAACCCGGACTGGTATTCTAACTCGTAGCAGTCCTGTTTCAACTTCCAAAGTGGTATGAGCTACTAAGCCTGCTAAAAACTAACAACATGGCTGGACAGTGGTGCCCAGTCTTTGAAAGCATTCTTTTAAACATTGTTTTTAAAAAAGAATAGTAAGCGTATAAGTGTTTTTCCTGCCTGTATGTTGAGCACTTACATATAGATACGTGCTGAATTTTTAAACATGTATATGAATATGAATCACTTCACACAGATGACAACTCGTAATGCCATTGGACGTATTCCACTGAGCTATACTGAAGGCTTTGCCATTTTGATAGCAATGAGAACTTCTTATTCTCCTCCACATCTGTGTGGTCCTCATTACAGGAACAATACAGAGCCAGGCATAGTCACAGAACATGGGAGGCAAGCAGATCTCTGTGAGTTCAAGGCCAGCCTGGTCTGCATAGCAAGTTCCAGGCCAACCGTGGCTACATAGGGAGACCCTGTCTAAAGAAAACAGAACTATACGGTATGTAGCTCAGAGGTTGAGTGCTGGTTTAACCGGTTTAAAGGTCCCGAATACAGGAAATTTAAAAAGGAAAGAGAAACAACTAGTCATACGGCTGACATTTAGTTATTACCAAACCTCTGCTCTTCTGGCTGCAGTGAGTATGCTAGTGTAATGTTTTCAAGTGCAGTTGTAGAATTGAAAACCACAAAAGCTGTGCAGATGATAACGTGGCATGAAGAAGACTCATGTTTACTTATATAGACCGCTTGGGTGGGCGTGCGGTTTTGTTGTTGTTGCTGCTGGTAAATGATGCAGAGGGAGACTCCAGAGTCAGTTGTCTGCTTGTAAAGTAGAGAACAGGACACAGAGATGTTGGATTGAGTTGGAAAATTAAAGACCGCCCTGGAACACTGAGAGTTGACACTAGTAATACTTAGTATAAAAGTCCTTTAAAACATTAGCCAAGAATATATTGGAGCTGCTTTATGTTTGTTCGTGGTTTGTTTTGTTTTTGTGACAAGGTCTCACTATGTAGACAAGGCTAGCCTTGAACTCCTGATCCTCCTGCCTCTACCTACCTCTTTATTTGTTCGTACGTTTGTTTATCTAATGTATATAGGTGTTCTGTCTGCATGTATATCTGCTTACCAGAAGAGGGCATCAGATCCTATAGGGCTGTAGTTGTGAGCTGCCATGTTAGGTGTTGAGTGAGAGTTATATGCAGGGCCTCTAGAAGAGCAGCCAGTGCTCTTAACCCATGAGCCTCTGGCTCGATCTGCTCACCTCCTAAATGCAGGTAGTACAGGCACACGCCACCACACCTAGCTTACACTTTTTGGCCGGGAGCTTAACTTCTGAACTATGTCCCAGTGACTCTGTCATTCTCAACAAGGAATATCACGACATCACCACATCTGGCTAAACTGTTTTTGTTAGGTTGTTTTTTTTTTTTTTTTTTTTTTTTTTTGTCTTTTAGTTTTTTGAGACAGTTTCTCTGTGTAGTCTTGTTTGTCCTGGAACTCACTCTGTAGACCAGACAGGCCTCAAATTCAGAGGTCAACCTGCCTCAGCCCTCTGAGTGCTAGGATTAAAGGTGATTGCCACCACATGGCTTGTTTTTTTTGTTTTTAAATAGTGGCATATTTCACTAAATGACTGAATCATAATATATTTCACCAAGTTCCCATTGGGCTAAATTTATTCTGATATTTTGCAACTAAAAAATCTCTGTGACATTTAACATATATGCGAAGATGTCTGTAAGATACATTTGAGATATGTGATTGTCACAGGCTTTGGTCTACCCCTACAACAACTACTTTCCAGTCTTTGTAAAGAGTTTTGTTGTTAAATGAGAGTCTCAAAAAGGTTTTATTACGCTCATTCGTGTGCATGGGTGTTTGCATCTGTGGCAGAGTATATTTAGAGAGGTTAGAGGATTACTTTTGAGTGTGTGTATGTTTTTGAGGCATGGTTTTCCTGTGGAGCTCTGGCTGTTCTGGAACTTGCTCTGTAGACCAGGCTGGCTTCGAACTCACAGAGATCCACTTACCTCTGCCTCTGGTGTGCTGGGATTAGAGGCCTGCGCCACCACCTTCTGGCCAGATGGTTCTCTCCTTATATCATAGGGGTCTGTGGTCAGATCCAGGCCACCAGGCTTAGGAGCAAGCACCTTTATCATCTGAGCCATCTCATCCCCAGACAGGGATTTATGTTGCCAAAACTGGCCTCAAACTCACTCGTTGAAGATGACCTAAAGTCCTGATCCTCCTGCCCTCACTCAAGTACTGGGATTTGCTTGGCCACCTTGCTTTTAATCACAGCATTTAGGAAGCAGAGGCAGGTAGATCTCCGAATTTGAGGCCAACCTGATCAGTCTACAAATCAAGTTCCCGGACAGCCAGGGACATCCACAGAGATTCACAGAGAACCTGGTCTCAAAAAAAAATTAAAACATTAAAAAATTTAAAAATTATTTATTTCACGATTGTGAGCATTTTACCTGTTTGTCTACATGTGGACCACTTGGATGCCTCATGCCCTCAGAAGTCAGAAGAGAGTGAGGGATCCCTAGAATTGAATTATTGATGCCCTTTTCTTGTCTCTGTGGCCACTGACTGCTAGTAGACCATCCCTAATGCATAACTAACACTAATTTGAAAATCTTTCAAAAACTTAAGAGGGCCATAGAATGGCTCAGCAGTTCAAAGCATGTACTGCCCTTACAGAGGACCCAGGTTGGTTCTCAGTACCCAGATTGTGACCCAAAATCATCCTTAACTCTAGCTCCAGGGGATCTGAATCTCTCTCCTGACCTCTGAGGGTACCAGGCACACATGTGATGTTCATACATGCATTCAGGCAAAACACTCAGACATGATTAGAAAAGAAATCAAAACCCAAACAAAACTAGTTCTTCATCAATAGCCCTAGATTCCCTAGCCATGCCTCTAACTTGTTGCTTCTGTCCTAGGATCTTTAAAGATTTATTTATTTTATGTACACGAGTACATTGTTGCTATCTTCAACACACCAGAAGAGGGCATCTGATCCTATTACAAATGGTTGTGAGCCACCGAGTGGTTTCTGGGAATTGAACTCAGGACCTCTGGAAGAGCAGTCATCGCTCTTAACCTCTGAGACATCTCTCCAGCCCTTGTCCTAGGATCTTATCCAGGACTGTATTTAGTGTCACGTCTTCCATTCTGAAGAGGTACATGTCCCAAACCCTGACCTTATTTTTTTTTTAAATTTATCTCTTAAAAAATGAATGGGGTTTTATGTAACCCAGGCTGGCCTCAAACTTAGTACGTAGCTCAGGATGACCTTGTGCTGAGTCTTCTGCCTCTGTATCCAGAGTGCTAGGAGTATGGCCATGTATCACCACACCAGATTGTATTTTTGAGTCAAGCTTACTACGTAACCCAAGATGACCTGAAACTTGTTGTGGAGCCCAGGCTGGCCTCACACTGGCAGCCCTCTCACCTCAGATTCTAGAGTGCTGAGATGAACAGATCTGTACCACTCTCCCTGGCTTGAACTTGGTATGAGTATGGAAAGGTTATTTTAAAGACTTAGTTTTGTGTACTTTGATGTTTTCTAGTGATTAAATTTATTTTTGGCCATAAATATTACAGAGACTACGGTATGTCTTTGTGGCTTAAGGAGAATCATGTGACTCCAGTGTATCCCATTGTTCATGTTGTTAACTTTGATCATTTATTTGAAAGTCACCAGTTTACTCTCTTTGGAGCTGCCGGAGAGATGGCTCAGTGGTTAAGAGCACTTGTCTCTGCTCTCACAGAGGACCTGGGCTTGGCTCGCAGCACCACAGTAGGCAGCTCACAACCTCTGTAATACCTGCTGCAGGGAACTCTGACAGACCTGCACTCATGGGCACATGCTCACGTGCAGACACATAGCTGCTACATAAATCAAAAATAATAAAAAGTCAATCTCTAAAAATACAGTTGCTCTTTGTGTTCAGTCAGTAACTTGTGAGGAGTTCTATACATATCTTGGTTTTCACCATGCTGCACACTTGTGTAGCCCATCGGTTCACAGCCTTCCCAATGCTGCAACCCTTTCATGCAGTTCCCCAGCCATGACATTGTTTTTATTGCTGCTTTATAACTGTAATTCTGCTACTGTTATGAATTGCAGTATAAATATCTGATATACAATTCCTGTGGGGTAGAGACCCTCAAGTTGAGAACCACTGTTCTATCATTTATTAATTTGTTGTCGTTGCTATTTCTATGACACTTATTTGTGTATTTTTTTTTTATTTGTGTATTTTTTAATGTCTGTTTGTTGTTTTAGATAGTCTCACTGTATCTCACTGTGTAGTCCTGTCTGTCTTGCAACTCATAAAGTTTGCCTGTCTCTGCTTCCTAAGTGTTGGGAAGTGGCATTTTTAAATGATGTGTTATGTGTGCTCTGCCTGAACATCAACACTTCCATCTCGTGCCCAAACATTCTGCAGGCCTGAGATTAGGCGATCAGGACCAGGACCAGCTGATACATTTTATTTAAATATCTGGAATTTATTTGATAAATATGTAAAGTAGGAATAATAGCACAAATGAACTCATGTATGTAATCATATTTGTAGTAGTTAAGTTTTTCCTTTTGAAAGAAAAATTCCCATTGCTGTGTAGACGAAAATACATGTTAAGTGTTCAATATCTTGCATCCTTTAGTATACTAATTTTAAAGTTACTACCAAATGTTATTTCAAAACTCTGTTTTTTTTAAGTATAGAATGGAGTTTATTCAGGGCATGGAGAGGGGAGTTAAGAGGGTAGTAGAGGCAGAGAGAGAGAGAGAGAGAGAGAGAGAGAGAGAGAGAGAAGAGAAGAGAAGAGAAGTAGAATAGAGACCGGCATGTAGAGAGAGAGAGAGAGAGAGAGAGAGAGAAGAGAAGAGAAGAGAAGTAGAATAGAGACCGGCATGTAGAGTGGGGGGAAGGGAAGCAGAGAATGCAAGAGAGGAGCAAGAGGGCAAGAAGAGCATTCAAAACTCTTAATTTGCCTACATTTTCATCTGATATTGGGGATTGAACCTAGGCCAGCACCCTCCCTCATCAAAACCATCTCTGAGAATGGCTAGATGGCTTAGCTGGTAAAAGCATTTGTCACCAAGCCTTTTTTTTTTTTTTTTTTGGTTTTTCGAGA
Source organism: Mus caroli (assembly GCF_978045245.1). NCBI lineage: Eukaryota > Metazoa > Chordata > Mammalia > Rodentia > Muridae > Mus > Mus caroli. Next base: position 133,957,868 of record NW_028227259.1, on the reverse strand, counting down.
CAGGGTTTCTCTGTGTAGCCCTGGATGTTTGTCACCAAGCCTTATGACACGAGTTTGATTTCCCAGGATGCCCATGGTGGAAGAAGAAAACTGAGTCCATAAAGCTGTCCTCTGACGTCCACATGCTCACTGTGGAGCCCCACCCCTCTATAATTAAATACATGTAACATAAACACATCCCGTCTCCAGCAGGCACAGGGGAACTTACTTGCCCCATTTTTTACAGCCATTTTTGAGCCAGTGAATTCTGAGAATAGTGAGCTTCAAAGTCACTTCTGAGCAAAAACTCTGGGGGCTTTTCTTACTGGATTGAATTGTATAGTTTATTTGTTTGTGTGTTTGTTTTGGGACAGAGTCTCACCACATTACTGTAGCCTGGCCTGGAGCTCACAGAGATCACTTGCCTCTGCTTCCCTCCTAAATGCTGGGATTGAAAATTTGTGCCGCTGGCCTGAAGTGTGTAGTTTGAGAGCTTCTCCGGCTCAGAGTGCCGTTGTTGTGGCTAGAAGCCTGCCTTTAGCCACAGTCCCTCCTCTGCTTGGTGAAACAGATGGTCAGCACCGGAGGCTCAGGTGACCTGAGGGTGGACTTCATTTCCTAATGGCAGCCAGTTTCTTGCAATGTAAATATTTGGGAACCATACTCCTTACTGGGTCTGCTAAACTAATGGCTGGACAAGTGACATCTGGAAGGGGACAGATAGGACAGAACAAAATAGGTGAATGCTGGACCTGGTGATTCGGGCCTGTCACTCCAGCCACTCAGGAGGCTGAGACAGAAGGATCATATGTTCAGGGACTGACAGGGCTACAGAGGGTGTTGAAGGCTAAGAAACAGTAAGGCTAGGGCTGAAAGGCTCACTAGTATAACATTTGACGAAATGTCAAGCCCAAGGTTCATAATTCCAAGTACGCTCTCGCTCGCTCGCTCGCTCGCTCTCCCTCTCTCCCCCTCCTTTTCTCCCTCCTCCCTCTTCTCTCTTTGCCCCTCAACAACTCGACTCCCCAGACCAACCAAATGGACAGATAAAACAAACAGACACAGGGACTACGAGGATGGTTCAGTGGTTAAAGTACTTGGCATTCAAGCCCAAGATTGGAAGTTTAGATTCATGGAACCCACACATAGGGTGGGAATAGAGGCCTGTCTGAAATTCACCACTGAGAAGGCAGAAATACGATCCTCAAACTAGCAGGCTAGGTAGCTCATTGAACTCTGAGTTCAATAAAGGGATCCTGACTTATGAATAAGGTGGAAAGCAATTGAGGAAGACACCTGCCACCAACACACACACACACACACATACACACACGAGCACCTGTTACACATAGAAAAATGAGCATGCACACCACACAAACACACGAGGGAAAAAAAATCATCTGCGAAGATCAAACAAACAAAAAGAGAGGAGCTGGAAAGATGTCTCAGTAGTTACAGTACTGGCTGCTCTTCCCGAGGACCTGGGTTTGGTCCCAGCACCCACATGGCAGCTCACAACCTCCGTAACCCCACCTGCAGAGGATCAGATGCCCCCTTCTGGCCTCATCAGGTACCAGGCATGCAGGAAGTAGACTGCTATGCAGACAGAGCACACATACATATTAAATAAGATTTTAAGGCAGAGGCAGGTGGATCTCTGTGAGTTGGAGGCCAGCCTGGTCTACAGAGCAAGTTCCAGGGTAGCAAGGCTACACAGAGAAACCCTGTCTCCACCCCCCCACCCCCACGTTTACTTTAAAAATAATTATTTTTACTTATATGTGTATGCATGTCCCTGCATGTGTACCGATGCCCTCAGAGGCCAACAGGCATTGGATCTCCCCTGAGCTGGTGTTGGGACTCAAACCTGGATCCCTCTGCAAGAGTCGTACACACTCCGTAACTTCAGGGCCTTTCCCCAGCCCAGCAACGATTTTGGCTTTTTTTTTTTTTTTTAATGGTAGGGGGAACTTGAGGTGTGAACAGAGTATTTTTATTTTTTTAGACAGGGTCTCTGTAATGGTTCAGGCTGCCCTCAAATTCATAATGTCAGTATGACTGAAGGTATGATTCTCCTATCTCTACCTCCAGAGTGCTAGAATTACAGGCATGTGCAATCCGGGTTTATGTGAGCTCCCTGAGACAGGGTTTCTCTGTGTAACAGCCATGGCTGTCCTGGAACTCTGTAGACCAGACTAGCCTCGACCACCTATCTCTGTTGGGATTAAAGGCGGGGGCGGGGGGCACCACGGCCCCAGCGGAACCCAGTTTTTGCATGCTAGGCAAACACTCGCCAATTGAGTATGTAGATTTTGTAATTCTCTTGGCACCTGCATTCCTGCAGGGGTAGTGTAGAAAATGTGGGCTTCAGAAAGGGCTCACAAGGAACTTCATGCATTGCAAAATCAGCTCAGAGGTCCCTCGCTTCTCCCGCGTGCAGGGATCCGGCACTGGGACGCAGCTTCTAAAAGTCCAGGAGCTCTTTCGAGCCAACTCAACAAACTAGGAATCACAGATCTTACAGTAAGTAAGCTCTGTAGGCGCTGAGCCCCTTGGAAGGGAAGGGGTTGGGGGCGGGATTGGGAAGCCCCGCCCCTGGGGGCTGGACCAAGGCGGCCTTCCAACCCGGTTTTGCAGAGCTGAGTTCTGGCTGCTCCAGTTGGAAGCCCACATGCCAAACTGCTCTGGAGTCGCCGGAGGCATCCGCAGATCCCAGCCTTGAGTGTGGACTGTGATCTGCCTTACGGGTCACCTCACTCAGGAAACAGCGCTCGCACGTTGCAGCAGCTCCAGACCCCACTGCTACCGGAAAGTTACAGGTACCGGAACCAAGAAGACCAGCGCGGCCCAGGAATCGCGGTGAGTTCCCCCGCTCGCACCAGTCTCCCCTGTGTCCAGCTTTCTGATGCACCGGTACTCGCTCTGCCACAGCTATCTCCTCTCTGATTCTTTATTGGATAGGTAGATTATGTCCTGGGACTCTAGGCTGGTTCATATTTGAGATAACTTCACTTTTTTCCATTCTCTCCGACAAACAGCCTGAATGAATGATGCAATCTGCCACAGGAGAATCATCTGGAGGAGATAAGAAAATTCTCCAAACCGGGAGCTGAAGTGGCTTGACTTTGCTATCCTTTCCATAGAAATAGAATTTGAAATAAATAGCCATATTCAGTTATAAAGGGATAGCTTTAATTTGGGTGTTAAATCTTTCATTCATTAAATTTGTTCGTTTTCTTTAAGTAACCGTGTGTGTGTGTGTGTGTGTGTGTGTGTGTGTGTACCTTCAGAGGCCAAAGGTGTCAGATCCCCAGGAGCTGGAGTTACAGAAAGTTGGGAACTGACCCCTGTGACCCAGGTGGGTGGCATTCGCGCAAACTCCTATTCTCTGCAGGAACAGCAAGCAAACTGAACCACCGAGTCATTTCTCCAGCCCCGATTATACTTTTTTCCTGTGAATCTTGCATATTATATTTGTGTGTGTTTGTGTGTGTGTGTGTGAGTTAGCACAGGCTGGCCTGGAACTCCTGATCCTCTTACTTCCATTTCCCAAGTGCTTAAAGCTTATGGGTTGGTGGACATTTGGGCAATCACACCCAGAAACACCCATGAAAATGTTTCTCTCCCACCAGCCTTTATTTTTCTTGGTGACTCTCTAAGAGCAGGGGCACTGGGGCTTGTAAGTCTATGATTAACCTACAAGAACTTTGCTGCAGTTTTTGCCCCCAGCAGTGCATGTGAGTTCTGGCTGTGATATGTCCTCAGTACTTGTATCTTCTCTCAAATTCTCCTCATTTCTTACATAGCTTCCGTTTTGAAAGGTGTAGTCTTTTTTTTTTTTTTTTTTTTTGAGATAGAGTGTGTGTAGCCCAGGCTGCCTGAAAGTCGAAAATTCCTTCCGTAGTCCAGGCTGGTTTGAACTTGCAGCGATCTTGCTTCCATAGCCTTGGGTCCACTTTCTTTTCTTTGGTATTTCAAGACTCTGTGTAGCCCTGGGTGTCCTGGAACTCCCTCTATAGACCAAGCTGGCCTCGAACTCAGAGATTTGCTTACCTCTGCCTTCAGAGTGCTGAGATAAACTGTCTGTGCCACCACTGCCCGGCTTATTTATTTATTAAAAGACAGGGTTGCTCACTTGCTTGGAACTTGCCAATTAGGCTGAGCTGGCTAAGCCCATAGAGCAGTGCACTTGGCTGCCAACCACAGTCTAGCTCTTCTTCCCTTATTCTATAGTTTCCAGTTTTTGAGACAGGATTAAAACTCAGATCAATTCTCCTGCCTCAGGCTTCCTTAACTCCTCTAATGTTGAACTTCCAGGTATGAGGCATCACACATGTGTGTGTCTCATTCTGAAGGCAGTAGGGACTGTTGGGTCTGCTGCAGACTCCAGTTGGCTTGTTCTGTAGCTGCGTATTGTTCTCCAAGCAGGTCCTTTGCAGGTCCTCTTCCTGACCCTTCTCTTTATAATCTGCTCATAAGTATGGTAACTCCTGGATGTGGCAGAGTGGAAGCCACGGGCAATGCCATAGTTACTTCTCTGCAGTGCTCCAGCATCTTCCAGAGGAAGCAGTTTTAGGAAACTTTGAGTTTGAACCATTGTTGGAACCATTTTACTAGGAGGCCAATCAGCCCCCTTCCATCTTTTCTTTTTGACAGTCTCAATTAATCCAGGCATGCCTTGAACCATAAACTCCCTATGTAGCCTTGAACTTCTGACCCTCTGAACTGACTCTGCCCCTGAGTGCTGGGATTACAGGTGTAGGTCACCCGTGGTTTCTGTGTTTCAGAGGGCACAATCCCTGGCTTGCTCTGTGCTCTGTGCCAAATGCTTTACCAACTGGGCCACAATTCGTAGCTCCTTTACCACCCTGCCAGTCTGTTCCTGGTTGTTCATTTTTCTCATGTTTTGTTTTTTAGTCTCTTGCAAAACCCACAGATCTTCCTTTAAAAACCTCTAAGCTGAGGTTTAGGGTGCATTTTTAACCAACAAAGGAAGGGGAAGAGAAAGACTCCAGCACACTGGAGAATCGTGAGTACCAGACGGCGCCATGCTTTTGGTCCTTAGGCTTGCCTGTGAGCTAACCTCCTCGCCTAAGTGAACAGTATTGTCTGTTGGTTTCTGGATGTGGCTTAGTGGCTAGGGCACATGCTTTGCCCGTGTTTTGCCCACATGCATATTTGTGTATCACTTGCATGGTTGGTGCCTGAAGAAGCCAGAAGAGGGATCAGATCCTCTGGAACCGGAGGTATAGTCAGTTGTGAGCCACCATATGGGTTCTGGGATCAATAGCCCCTGGAAGAGCAGCCAGTGCTCTTAACTGCTGAGCCATTTCTCCAGCCCCCAAATTTTTAAAAAATTATTTATTTATTTATTGTGGCAAAGTTTCCTTCTGTATTCTAGCTTGGTCTGTAATTCACAGTAACCTTCCTGCCATAGTCTCCTGTGTTCTGACATTTCAGATGTGAATTATCATGCATGGCTTGAACAGCTAGCTTTCTTTCTCAAAAAGACTTATTCGTTGGGCGTGGTGGGTCACACCTTTAATCCCAGCACTCGGGAGGCAGAGGCAGGCGGATTTCTGAGTTTGAGGCCAGCCTGGTCTACAAAGTGAGCTCCAGGACAGCCAGGGCTACACAGAGAAACCCTGTCTCGAAAAGCCAAAAAAAAAAAAAAAAAAAAGATTTATTCGTTTTGCCTGGATGGTAATCTTATATGAGTACACTGTAGCTGTCTTCAGACACACCAGAAGAAGGCATCAGATCCCATTACAGATGGTTGTGAGCCACCATGTGGTTGCTGGGAATTGAACTCAGGACCTCTGGAAGTGCAGTCATTGCTCTTAACCATTGAGTCATTCCTCCAGCCCAGCAAGTCCAATCTTTGTTGTTAGGATTTCTTTACCTTCTTCTCGTCCTTTTGCTCATGGCCAGTTGACAGACCTCAACAACAGCAGCCAAGGGTAGCATCAGGAAGTGGAAGCCACCATCTTCATCTTCTGAGTGCCTCTCGCCCCTCTAGAACTCTGGCATTTATACCCTCTCCAGAGTTTTCAGAATAAACTATCTGGAGCTGGCAAAAACCATGCCCCTGCGAGAGCAAAAGACAGTCATAGTTAAAGACTGTGGACAACCTAAAGCAGCCCTGTGTTCCACACCTGGGGTTAAAACACAAACAGATTCATATAACATAACTGGGTTTTTAACAAAACCAAAACTCCCACAACACAGAGGGACCATATCTCAAAAAAAAAGACATTTCATGTGTATGAATGTTTGCTTGCCCTAATGCAAGTGTAGGACTTGCATTCAGTGCCTTTATGAATAGCTATGAATCACCGTGCAGGTCCTGGTAACTAAGTCCTGGTCCTCAGCAAGAACAAGTGCTTTTAACTGCTAAACTATTTCTCTAGCTCTGTTTCTTTTGTAAATTGACATTTTACAAAATGTCAAAAAAAAAAGTGCCCACACATGCGCACGCACACACACATCCACCCCCCCACATACACACTTTTAACACCGAGACATCCTTCCAGCCCTGATTTTTTTCTCCTTAAACATTTTATTTATCTAAATAGTTTTTCCATTGACTGACTGACTGATTTGTGTGTGTGTGTGTGTGTGTGTGTGTGTGTGTGTGTGAGTGGGTGCACAGGTGCCATGGTACATTGTGGAAGTCAGAACACAACATTCTGAGAGAGTCAGTTCTCTCCCTGTAGGATATCAGTCATGGAGACAGAACTCAGGCCAACAAGCTTGGCTTCAGAGTCCTGTATCTCCACTGTGCCCTCTTGCTCACCCAGGTGTAGTGCTGTATGCCTGTAATCTTAGCACTTTAAGGCATGAAGGTCTTACATTCAGCACAGCCTAGGCAGATTGACCAAAGAGTTCCATACCAGCCTGGGCTACCTGACAAAACCTTCTGCAACAACAACAAAAGCTGGCCAGTAACCTTTCTCCTACTCCAGAGCAGGTCTTTGCTGTGGATCTGGAACTTTCCCACACTCTTTTGCACTGTTTAGGGATCCTGATTTTTTCTGATGTGCTCAGCTTCTGTGGCCACTTTAAAGATTTACTTATTTTTATTTTATGTATGTGTGCCACATGCATACTGGTGCAAGCATGAAGAAACCAGAAGGTGGTACTGGATCTCCTGGGAGGCAAGCTGCCATGTGGGTGCTGAGTGCTGACCTTAACTGCCCTTTATTTTGAGGCAGGGTTTCTTGTAGTCCTGTTGGCCCTGAACTCTTATTTTTTTCTTGAGACAGGGTTTCTCTGTGTAGCCCTGGCTGTCCTGGAACTCATTCTGTAGACCAGGTTAGCTTCAAACTCAGAGCTCCACCTGTCTCTCCTCATGGGTGCGGAGATTCACAGTGTGTGCCACCACTGCCTGGTGACCCTGAACTCTTATTTTTTCCACCTTCCACACTGATAGTAGACTCACACCGGCACCCCTGCTGTTATCTATTTTAATGCAGAGAAAATCCATCTTTGAAGATGAGAGGTTAGTGAAGCAGATGGTGATCTTAGGTGTGGGAGGTGATCTTAGGTATGGGAGGGTTGCCATCTGTTTGAGCAAGGAGATTTTATTTCCCCTCTCACCCATTTCAGGACTAAATCCAGCCATGAAAGAAACGTGTGTTTTCACTTTGGAGCCCTGGTTAAGAAGGGCTTATCAACCAAAAAAAAAAAAAAAAAGAAAAGAAAAAAAAGCCGGGCGTGGTGGCACACGCCTTTACCCAGCACTCGGGAGGCAGAGGCAGGCGGATTTCTGAGTTCGAGGAGGCCAGCCTGGTCTACAAAGTGAGCTCCAGGACACCCAGAGCTATAAAGAGAAACCCTGTCTCGAAAAACCAAAAAAAAAAAAAAAAAAAAAAAAGGGCTTATTAGCACACTTTTAAAATAAAGTCGAATGGATCCATGGCCAAGCTGGAGCCCAGTCTGCACCACAGCAGGCTAAGCAGCACAGAAACTCTGGGCCTGTGTTTGAACACAGACCTTTCTGCCTGCACTCTCTCCAGTCCCCGGGGCCCTGGCCTTCCCTTCCCCCAAAAGCCAGGTGTGAAGGTTTCAGAGTCCGGTTCCCAGCAGTGACTTTTCTTTCTCTCGGTGAAGGTCTAATGTACAGTTTACTGTGAAGGAACTGAACTTAGAAGGCTGCTTTCCCTATAGCCAAGGACTTTTTGTTTAATGATTTATTTTATATTATATACATGAGTAGTTGCACCATGTGCATGCCTGGTGCCATAGATCCCTGGAACGAGAGTTACAACAATTGTGAGCTGCCATGTGGGTGCTGGGAATTGAACCCGGGTCTTCTAGTAGAGCAACCAGTGCTCTTTATCACTGAGCCATCTCTCCAGACCACCCCCCCACCACTTGCTCGCTTGCTTATTTATTTATTTATTTATTTATTTATTTATTTATAGACTAGTCTTACTGTGTAGCACCAGCCTAGCTTTGAGCTCATGATCCTCCTGCCTCAACCTCCTCAGTGCTGGGAACATAGGTGTGCATCACCATCCATATCTGCTATTTACTTACTTTCTTATTTCTTATTTAGAGGTCGGCTCTCTAGCCCGGACTTGCCTTGACCTTATTAACTCAAACTCACTCACCGTATACCTAAGGATAGACCTTCAGCTCCCGATCGCCCCCCTGCCCTCCCTAGTGCTGAGATTGCAAGCACAGGCGTGCACCACCATGCCCAGCATCTCTGAAACACTGGGAACAGCTTAAGGACATTTTGGTTTCCTCCCAGGTCCCATGCCTGACTTGGCTTCCTGTTCTCACCGGTTGGAGGCTCCAGGTCCTGTCAGTCATTCTGTCACTCTCTCTCTTCAGCTCTTACATAATGCGTCTTCCTGGCTGGCTTTCCCTCGTTGTCCTGCTCAGTTCACTCACATGATGGATTTGGGGAACACACTTGCTTGCTTGTGTGCCTGCTTTTTTCTTTGTTGTGGTAACATGTGAGTGTGGGGGTCAGAGGAACTTTTTGTGATTCTTCTGTTAACCTCCACCGTGTGGTTTCCAGGCATTGAGGTTTGGCTGCAGGCTTCTTTTCCCGTTGATCAACTCTTCATTACCATTTTTGTTTGAGACAGGGTCTGGTGTAGCCTAGGCTGGGCCTCAAACTATGTTGGTAAAGATGACCTAAAACACACACTCACTCTCTCCCCCCTTTGTCCCCCTCTATTTCTCTCTCTCTCTCTCTCTGTGTGTGTGTGTGTGTGTGTGTGTGTGTGTGTGTGTGTGTGTGTGTGTATGTATTGAGACAGGCCATTCTGGAACTCACTCTGTAGACCAGGTCGGCCTTGAACCTAAAAGATCAGCTTGCTTCTGCCTCCCAAGTGCTGGGACTAAAAGTGTGTGCAACCACTGCCCAGCAACTCTATTTTTAAAAAAATTATTGTTGTTGTTTTTATTTAGGTGTGTGTGTGTGTGTGTGTGTGTGTGTGTGCACGTGCGTGCCAGAAGAGGATTATGGATCCCTTGGGGCTGGATTACAGGTAGTTGTGAGCTGCCTGATGTGGGTGCTGGGAACTGGACTTGGGTCCTTTGGAAGGGCCACCAGCACTCTTAACCTCGGAGCCATCTCTTCAGCCCCAGTCGTGAACTCCTGCTCCTCCTGCCTCCACTCCTAAGAGCTAAGATCACAGGCATGCACCACTGCTCCTGACTTAGGTGGTCCTGGGGTGAAACTCAGGGCTTTGTACACGCTGGCCAAACACTACTACTGAGCCCCAGCCCCAGCCCCTTTAAGCTCATTTCTCTTTTTCTCTTATAGGAGGAAAACTTCCCAGGATGGTCTCCCACTCAGAGCTGAGGAAGCTCTTCTGTTCAGCGGATGCAGTGTGCTTTGATGTTGATAGCACCGTCATCAGAGAAGAAGGAATCGATGAGCTGGCCAAATTCTGTGGTGTGGAGGCCGCAGTGTCTGAAATGTACGAACCGTCTGTATTCCCTTTATGATATGGTAAAGAGTTCACCTTAAAAAAAAGAAAAAGAAAAAAAAAGACTGACTGGATGAAAGGCTGGGTTAGGGTCTCAGTTCCTAGGTTCTGGCTAAGACAAAGCAGTAGGCATTTCCTCCCGTTGCCTAGAACTGACTTTGCTAGAGCACCGTCTTCATTAACCATCTGTAAATATTCCAGCAGGAACAGAGGAAGCAAAACAGGGTTGTCTCTGCAGATGAGACACATTCTTAGGCAGCCTGGGAAAATGATTAATCCAAGAAGATCGTCTCTGGCCTCTAAATGTCCAGTGCTTCCTGTCATGGTTGAAAGTGCAGCCTTACTGCTTCAGGCGAGAACCTTCTGTCCCTTCTCTTTGCTCTCCCCACTGTACAGCAGTGACACCTTCCTGAGTTGACGGCTGTCACCTGCTCAGCTGTGTTTGCTGCAAGAGCTTTCAACCTTTGCTTGCTCTCTCGGTAATAAAAGCTCACAGTTTGCAAGCAAGGTGCTTGTGTATGGGATGTGTGGGTCCGCAGTACACGACGCCCGGGTGTCAGTGGGGTTCTCAAGCCGACCTCCTGTACACAGCACACAGCGTGTCTGTGTTGTCAGGCTCGTGGTACCACCTTCTTCCTGATGGCTGTCACAAAGTCCTGGCATGGCAAGGCATGTCAACTTCTCAAGGACACCTGTGATGGCTGGCCTGATCCTTGGGTCTTCCTTCTAGGACACGGAGAGCCATGGGAGGAGCGTTGCCTTTTAAAGACGCGCTCACTCAGCGCCTGGCACTGATCCAGCCCTCTCGGGATCAAGTCCAGAGGCTCCTAGCTGAGCACCCGCCACATCTGACCCCTGGCATAAGGTAAGCACACTGGCTTCTTATCAGCTCAGGGCTCGTGAGGCTCTTTCCTCCTGAGAGGATGCTATTGTTGGGTTCCCTTCTGTGAGGTTGTCTCACTCATGTCTGCTCTTACTGTACCCTGTGGTCTTGCTCCTGTCTGTCCACTCCCCCCTCCCCCCACCTTCTCCAGGCCTTTCTAGGGTTTCATAATCTTAGTGTTGGTGCAGTGGTTACCTAAAGCAGAAAAGCTCCCCCCATTAACTGCTAAGTGTAGCTGAAAAATCACGTATAAAGTAGGGAATGGTGGTGCCCATTTGAAAATTCCTAGGACTCAGGAAGCTGAGACAGGAGGATCTTGAGTTCAGGGCCAGCCTGGGCTACAGAGTGAGACCTTGTCTCAGAACACACACACACACACACACACACACACACACAAACTGGATGTCTGCTTGACATATCCTTGTACTCATAACACATGGGAGGTGGAGGTAGGTTATTAGAAATTCAAAATAATCCACAGGCGCATGATATTCTATCTCAAAAGCAGCCAGAAAAACAGACAAGCCAAGAAAAAAGCCAAGACCAGCTGTGCTGGTTCACATCTGAAATACCCATCCTGAGGTGGCTGAGACAGGATGACTGTTGAGAGTTCAAGGCTAGTCTGGTTTCATAGCAAGAATCTGTCTTAAAAAACAACAACTAACTAAACTAAAGGCAATGAAATCCACAACCACACAACAATAACACAAAGGAAAACAAAAGTGGGTGCATAAAGAAAAAGGCATTTAATACTGAACGTGCAGAGAGGTTTCTGGTTTTCTGACCAGCTACAAGTTCAGTAAAGTAATTTTATTTAAACACACATAACCCAAATGAACAACACCCTACCCAAAAAGGAAAACCATACAAAATGTTAATCTCAAAGGTATGGTCCCTATAGATGGGCCCCCAGCACTGGATCCAGGAAAGAAGGCCCTAACATCGTTTTCATGATTCCTTTCTGTAACTGATGTGCTTGGTGCCGGGGGTTCTTTTTGTAGGGAGCTGGTAAGCCGCCTCCAGGAGCGCAATGTCCAGGTGTTCCTCATCTCTGGTGGCTTTAGGAGCATTGTGGAGCATGTTGCTGCAAAGCTCAATATCCCAACAACCAATGTGTTTGCCAACAGGCTGAAGTTCTACTTTAATGGTAAGATTTGAATGGTAGTATATTCCCTTGCTTTTCTGTTCTACTATTTTATATTCTAGGTAGTATCTGTTGGAATGTAACTTAAAGACTGGTGGCCCTGGAGTTAAGAGTTACATGAATTATAATAACAATAACAATAATTATTATTCATCTTAAAGATTTACTTATTTTTATTTTATGTGCATTGGTGTTTTGCCTTCATGTCTGTCTGTCTGTGTGAGGGGGCCAGATCCCCTGGAACTGGGATTATAGACAGTTGTGAGCATCATGTAGGTGCTGGGAATTGAACCCAGGTCCTCTGGAAAAGCAGTCAGTGCTCTTAACCTCTGAGCCATCTCTCCAGCCCCATATGAATTATTCTGTTAAAAACATTTTTATGGGGGCTGGAGAAGTAGTTTAGGGATCAGAGCACCAGCTGCTCTTCCAGAGGATCCTGGTTCAGTTTCTGGCGCCCATATTGGACAACCCACAGTTACCTGTACCTCCAGTTTCAGGGCATCCTAGTCCTTCTTCTGGCCTCTGAAGGCACCAGGCACTCCTGTGTTGTAGAAGCAAGCATGCAGGCAAAATACACACATATAAATAAAAGTAAATAAATCTTCAAAACAAATACGCTTGGAGGCCAGAAGAGGGGATGAGTCTGCAGCTCGAGTGCCAGGGGTTCTGAGACATCTGACGTGGATGCTGGGAACTGAACTCAGGTCCCCTGCAAGAGCTGTCTGCACTCTGAACTGCTGGGCCTTCTCTCCCACCCCTTCTGAACAGCTGTCTTGACGAGACTGTGTGCTCTTTGCTGTTCTTGGCTCTGCAGAGCGGGCTGGGCTTGACTCTGCGTACATACTGTACACCGTTTGCATTCCTTTCTTACTGTAGCTGGAGCAGTTTAGTCCCAACAAGGAGTTGGGTTAGTGAGTTGCCGCGTTCCCACTGCCCTTGGGTCACCTGAGGTCACAGCCACATTTTACATCATCTCAGGAGGCTCCACTTATGCTGTACTCTTGAGATGCTGAGGCAGGAGGATTTCAACTGGAGCCCAGTTTGGGATACAGAACAAAACCTTGTCTCTAAAAACCAAAAACAGGATGAGTCATGACTCAGAGGTTAAGAGTTACAGGGTGTTCATTTGGAGGACCTGACTTTGTTTGTAAGTAGAATATTGGATGGCAGCTCACACTAGTCTGGATTCCACACATCTGCATTCTCTGTCTCTCTGTCTCTCTGTCTCTCTCTGTCTCTTTCTCTCTCTCTCTGTCTCTCTCAAAACAATAAAAATAATCACAATAAATAAAAAAAAAATCCTGCAAACAAAAGCACTCTTTGGCTGGGCTGGGGTCCTGTTGTAGAGTTCTTGCCCAGCCTGCTTGAAGCTCTGGGTCGACACATAAACCAGTCAGGAAGCAGGAGGATCATGAGTTCAAGGTCTTTGAGCGTAGTATACATAGTAAGTTTGAGTATAGCCTGGGCTCTGTGAATCTGTGTCTCAAAACACAAAAAAAGGGCTTTTGGCTATGTCATAGGGTAGCTGGTAATCTTTTTTGTTTGTTTGTTTGTTTTTCCAGACAGGGTTTCTCTGTACAGCCATGGCTGTCCTGGAACTCACTCTGTAGACCAGGCTGGCCTTGATCCTCCTGCCTCTGCTTTTCAAATGGTGGGATTGCACCACTGTCCCCTCCTTAGGTAGCTGTAGTGAGGACCAGTGAGACATCTCGGCAGAGAAAGGCACTCTAAAGCAGCCCGACTGCAGTCCAGTTCCTGGAACCCACCTAAGATGGAAGGAAAGCTAGTCAGGACTGCTAGCTTGTTGCTGCTGACCCCACACAGATACACTCCGTGTCACTGATTGAAGAAAGCATGACGCCTGGGAAGGGAGCACACACGTAATCCCCGAATTTGGGAAGTAGGGGGAGGAGTTGCAGTTAGCAGTTGCAGGTCATCTTTGGCTCCTTAGACGCCATCTTTAAAAATAAAAACAAAACAAACTAAGCCAACAGCAACAACAACAAAAACCGAACAAAACCAATGAGTGGACCAGACCTGGGGAGTCGTCCTTTACCCCCAGGAGGCCGAGGCTGGGGGATTGTTTCAAGTCCTACACCAGCCTGAGCACCCAGTCTCAAATACACCAAACCAACGCCAAGCCCGCTAGTGAATATGTTAACTCCTGCAAGAATAGAAATACATTCGGTGCTAGGGATGGGATTCAGTTGGCCTAAACTTGCAGTCTAGCCCTGGGTTCCATCCCCAGCCCTGCAATCAGGCTCGGGTGTGCACGGGCACTCCAGATGTGGAAGCTGGAGGATCAGACATCCAAGCTCATCCTAGGACATAGTAAGTTCAAGGATAGCCCGGTCTACAGGAGATCCTATTTCAGAAAAAGAGCGAGGATAAGTTGGTATTTCTTTTAGGTAACATTAACAGTATATTAATGTGATAAGCTTATGTATTGCTATATTATGATGCTCTGCTATCTCAACAAAGCTTAGAAGAACTACACTGGAAGGCAGCTAATTGAACTGAAGGTGACCCCTAGGGCGACCTCCTCAGGAACAGGGGTCATATTCCATGCAGTGTGAGTGTGCCAAGGGCTATTTCAGACTTACTACTGATATTTAAGTCCAGGTACCACTGGTATAAACACGCTAGCTAAGTAAAAATGCCTCTGTGAATCTAATCATTTCCCCCATCTCTTCAGGTGAGTATGCAGGTTTTGATGAGATGCAGCCGACAGCCGAGTCGGGTGGGAAAGGAAAGGTTATTCGATTTTTAAAGGAAAAATTTCACTTTAAGAAAATAATCATGATTGGAGATGGAGCTACGGACATGGAAGCCTGCCCTCCTGCTGTATGTATTCAAGAGTGTTTTGTTTTTGTTTTGTTTTGTTTTTTTAAGTTGGTATTTTTGTTTTCTAGGTCTGGCTGAAAGTTTACAACAGAAGTTAAATAAGAGTAGCTAAATATCATGATAAGAATACAAAGCAACTAAAAGACATTCAGTCTAGAAATATTTATGAATAACTACCTTAAGCCAGTGTTCTATTGCCGTGAAAAGGCACCATGACCAAGGCAACTTAGAAAAGAAAACATTTAACTGAGGCTGGCTTACAGTTTCAGATGGTTCAGTCCATTATCATCATGGCAGGGAGCATGGCAGCAGGCAGGCAGGCAGGCATGGGGCTTGAGCAATAGCCAAGAGCTCACATCAGCAAGTTGGAGGCAGAGAGAGTGAGACTGGAGGTGTGTGTGTGTGTGTGTGTTGAGTATATAGGTAACTTTCCCTTGCGTCTATTTTATATTTATTTTTATATATGTTTCTGGGTATGCCATTTTAAGACACTGAACCCCCCTCCCCGCTCCCTTCCTAGGATGCTTTCATCGGCTTTGGAGGCAATGTGATCAGGCAGCAGGTTAAGGACAACGCCAAGTGGTACATCACTGACTTCGTGGAGCTGCTGGGAGAACTGGAGGAGTGAGCTTGACTTCCTGCTCACTCAGAACAACTCCACCTTCTCAAAGCCACTCAGTTAGGCTCCTGGGAGAATCTAGGAGACAGCTATTTTTTTCTACTGTAGTTCCAATATTAATATGACTACTAATTAAATGGAGAATTTTATATTCTGAATTCTTTGTGTATATTCCTACAAACATTTTACTTGGAGCTTTCTGAGGTGCACAGTAAATTAAAGACTTTTACTCTTGCAACATGGATTCAGTAGCTTTAAGTGAATTTTGGGCTTCTTTTTGGTATATAAAGAACATTTATATACCAAATGCTGGGTGATGGTAGCCCACGCCTTTAGTCCCAGCCCTTGGGAGATCTCTGAGTTCAAGGACAGCCTGGTCTACAGAGTGAGTTGCAGGATAGCCAGGGCTACACAGAGAAAATCTGTGTTGGGAAAAAAGTTTTTCAGAACAGACTTGCTCAATTTTCTGTTTTCTTTTTGAGACAGGGTCTCATGTAGCCTGGCTGGCCTCGTGTTCACAGAGATCCTCCTGTCTCCCAAGTACCAGACTAAAGGCGCATGTCACCACAGCCAGCTGATTTGTGCTATTTTTAATTCTGCCTCTTAGGAATTTCTGTGTCTAGTGTTTCAGGAACTTTGAGTATGTAAGTACAAACCACCCCACACCAGGAAGAGGGTTGTTGGGCTTCCTCTGTTCACAGCACTGTCACACTGCCCTGACCCCACCTCATTACCGGAAACCCTGGCTCAGAGGAGAGGGCATCCTTTTCCCCATCACATTGGCTATGGTGGGCACACACGTAGTCCAAGCACTTAGAAAGCTGAGGCAGAGGTATGGCACATTCAAGCCAGCCAGAATATGAGCCTATATCCTAGAAAAAGAATAAAAAGAATGTTACATCTTATTAATTAATTAATTAATTAATTTTTTTAAAGACATGGTTTCTCTGTGTTGTCCTGGCTGTCCTGGAAGTCACTTTATAGACTGGGCTAGCCTTGAACTCACAGAGATCTGCCTGTCTCTGCCTCCTGAATGCTGGGATTCAAGGCATTTGCTGCTCTTAGAAAAGACCTGAGTTTAGTTCCCAGCACCCACAACTAATGGTTTATAATTATCTGTAACTCCAGCTCCGGAGGGATCTGCTATCTCTGGCCTTCTTAGACACCTGCGTTCATATGCATGGACCCACTTGCAGAAACACACACACATACATACAATTGAAAATAATAAAAGCAAACATTTTAACAAGTAACAATAGAAGCTTAAATAAAAGTACCAGTCTTTAAAAAAAAATTTTTTTTTTTTTTTTTGATTTGGGGCCAGAAGTGGTAGCCCCTGTCTAATCCCAGCAAGTAGGAGGCAGAGGCAGGGCGATCACTGGCATCACCAACCTTGTCTATTCTACAGCCAGAGCCACAAAGCAAGACTGTCTCAAAAAACAAAACAGGAAATAAAGGCATGTGTATGTTTGAAAGTTACATCTAACATATAAGGTTTACAAATCATGAAGAGAGAGAAACATTTTCCTAGTAAAACAGTTCTCGGGCCTAAGACATGGCTCAGTGGGTAAAAGGTGCTTGCTGCAAAATTCTGGCCATTTGAGTTCAATTCCTGGAGCTTACAATAGAACTCTCTCAAAAGTTGTCTTCTAACCCCTGTATGCACGTGTGCCGTGGCTTGAGGGCATCTGGTACCCAAACCACACACCCCGCACATATACCACACACACACATGCACACAAACACACACCACACACACACATACACAGGAATACACACTGAGTTCCTTTTCACAGATGACGTGGGAAGAAAGACCCGAAAGGTTCCTGGGTATTTGAAGCAATATGAAGAGGGGGCTGTTGCTTTAAAAGGGTGTGAATGTTTACCCTCCTTGCTGAGAATGTAGGCAGAGGGCAAAGACATGGTTCAGGGAGACACAGGTAGCTGCCACTGTTGGCTCGTTAAGTAGGGAAGGCATATGAGGTTTGGGGCTTTACTGGTTTTTTCACTAGTGCTAGGAATGGAGCCAGGGATTTACACTATGTAAGCCCTGGCCTGTGCCACCACCGCCCTGAAAGATTTGCACACTTGAGCTAAGTACTCTTTCTACCCCAGGGCATTTTGCTTTATTTTATTTTAAATGATAGGGTCTTGTGTATCTCAGCTCCGTTCCTGAGGAGGACCTTAAAGTCCTGCTCCTCCTGCCTCTGCCTCCTGAGTGGTGGGATCACAGGTGTGCAGCGACATGTCCTGGGTTACCCAAGCTGAGACTGAATGTAAAACTCCAGGCACACTAGGCAAGCTGTCTGCTGACTGAGCCTCAGCCCTTGCTTCCACTGCCCGAAATGTAACTAGTATAAATGATTTGAAAAAAATATATATATATACATATACATATACATATAACTGAGCCAAAAAAATCAAAAAAATGTGTCCAACTACAAAATCAGTTGAAAGTATGCTACATGCCTGAAAACTTCAGCACTTGAGAGGCAGAGACAGGAGGATCAATATAGTGAGGCCCTGGCTCAAAAAACAAACAACAACACCCCTCCCCCCAAAAAAACAACCCAAAAACAACAACAAAACCCCTCAGGTTCCGTAGGAGAGGCGTGGAGGATTACGTTTGGCAGAGGTCACACAGGCATCCCAACAACAAGGCCGTTGTTCCCCAGTTGTAAATGCTTCCTGGCAGTTCTCCTAGATGCTGCTTTGTGGGTTTGCACATTTCAGCACAGCAAAATGGGAAGGACCAACCAGGCGTGCTGGGGCTGGCAGAGTGCTATTACAAAGGGTCTCAGTTTTCATCACCGCTTGGAGCACACAAGCCCAGGCAGAGGTGGAGGAGGTGGCCCTGCCGTTGAACTGGTTACAGCAGCCTGCTGTGACAGAGCAGTGACCTGCACAGGTGCACGCTGAATTTGCCCCAGAGGAAATCTGATAGATATGCGATTTGCGATTATGATTGGATGGAGAGCAGTTTACAGTTCTACCGTTAATTCTGTGGGCCATAGGCTCCGAGCTCAGCTCCCCCCACACCCCCAGTCGTACAAGGCCTTCTTTGTTGTGTCAGGGGTGAATATGAATGAGGCAGGAACTGTACTGGCATCTTTCATGCCTTTCCAATTGTAGACTGGCTGGAAGCAGCCAGCAAGTACTTCTCCCAGAGGTGACGCCCATGCAGAGATACAATAGGCTGGGTACCCAGAGCGGCAGCAGCATTACATAGCTCCCGCGTGGGGTGCCAGTTTTCAATCTGTGAAAACGGTTTCTATACGCAGAGAAAGTTAAGGAATTGATTGCAGTTTGTCTTTGTATTAAGGAATCCAAGCCCTTGTAGCTAGGTATAGTGGGATAGACTTGTAATCTTAGCACTCTGGGGCCTGAGGCAGGGGAATGTGGGGCTCCAGGCAAGAACAGGCTCTGAAGCAAGATACTGTATCAAAAAAAAAAAAAAAAAAAAGAAGCAAGTGGACCTGGTGGTGTATGCCTGTGATGCCTGTGATCCCAGCAAAGTAGGAGGAACAGGATTTCGAGGCCTGCCTTGTTGAGGCCAGCCTGCTCGGGTAGCATGGGACCCTGTCTCAACAGGGCCAGTGGGACTGCTCAGTGTTTGCCAGGCAAGTCTGGTTCGATCTTCAGAGTTCACATACAGGTGGAGAGAACCCACTCCACGAGATAGTCTTCTACACATACGCCCCAAAACACACACACACACACACACACACACACACACACACACATACACACACACAAACACAAACACAAATCCAAACATTTTTCAGGGGTTAGAGCCATGGTTTAGTTAAGTGCATTTACTGCTATTAAAGCGGACCCGGTTCCTAGCACCCACGTGGGGTTGCTTACAGCTACCTGTAATTCCAGTTCCAGGAGATCCAACACTATTTTCTGGCCTTTGAAGGCACATGCAAGTATGCACTGCACATACCTACATTCAGGCTCTCATGCGTGCACGCGTGTGCGCGCGCGCGCGCGCGCACACACACACACACACACACACACACACAGAGGGAGGGGGAGGGGGAAGGGGAGAGGGAGAGGGAGAGAGAATACTAAAGAGGAAAGGGTGGCAAGGACGACAGTCACGGCTCAGCAAGTAAAGGCTCTTGCTGTCAACCATCAACCCTGACAACCTGTTCTCTTCCTGATCTCAGGAAGGAGAGATCAGGTCCTTGCACGATGTCCCCTGGCCTCCTCACACACACACCATGACATGTGCACTCATAGACAGACACGCAGATACATTGTCTTTCTTTCTTTGTTCGAGATGGGGCTTCTCTGTGTTAACATCCCTGACTGTCCTGGAGCTCGCCTTGTAGACCAGACTGGCCTCGAGTTTACAGGGATCCACCCTCCTCTGCTTCCAGAGCACTGTGGGATTAAAGGCATGTGCCACCACACCACCTCTGGCCATTTTTTTTTTTTTTTTTTTTTGAGACAGGGTTTCTCTGTGTAGCCCTGGCTATCCTGAAACTCACTCTGTAGACCAGGCTGGCCTCGAACTCAGAAATCTGCCTGCCTCTGCCCCCCAAGTGCCATTTTTTTTAAAGGGTAAGGAATTGAAGGAGCTCATTTGGTAGAGGGCTTGCCTAGAACGCACAAGGTCCTAGGGGGTCCATCCCCAGCACCACAGAAGAGTAGATGAGCTCACACAGCCCTGTAATCCTAGCACTGGTTTTTATAAGAACCCTAGGGAATAAGATGTCCTCCACTGTATTAATGCGTTAATGCCGCAGTCAGCGTTAATAAGTATTAGGCTAGGATGGACAACCCTGGTTTAGGTAAATTGTTAACTCTAGTAATGCATTAGGGAATGAAACGAATGCCGTGGAAATCGCTTTGGCTCCGGATGTGACCTGTGGCAGTCAGTAAATAGTGAGCATATCTCTCTGTTGAAGACAGCAATTCTTGGACTGCTGATGTCAGGGCTGTAGGAATTACACAAGAAGTGTGAAAACACTTCGGAGGCTGTGAGCAGAACTCATGTGACCTGTGGACGGGTCACTCACTCGTCCAAATGAATCCAACCATTACGATTCTGAGGACTGTGCAGGCAAAGGCAAGCATCCCCTTGAATCTCTGGAATTCCGCTCGCTGCCGCTGCTGCTCTTGTGGAATGGGGTATCCCTTCCTATCATCCAATCATGGAGAAACACTTGTGTGTGTGGTCATCTGGAGAGTGGAGCATGATGGAAGTAACGTCATGCTTTTAGTTATATTTTGCCTTTTTAGGAGACAGGCTTTCATGTAGCCCAGGCTGGCTACAAACTATTAGGTACCTGCTGCTGACCTTGAAGCCCCAATCTCCCATGTATGCTGCTGGGATTGACTGAACCTAGCTAGCACTTGTGCACTGTGATGGTTTGTATATGCTTGGCCTAGGGAGTGGCACTATTAGCAGGTGTGGCCTTGTGTGAGTAGGTGTGTCATTGTGGGTGTGGGCTTTAAGACCCTCAACCTGGCTGCCTGGAAGGCAGTCTTCTCCTAGCAGACTTCAGATGAAGATGTAGAACTCTCAGCTCCTCCTGCGCCATGCCTGCCTAGATGCTGCCATGTTCCCACCTTGATGATAATGGACTGAACCTCTGAACCTGTAAGCCAGCCCCAATTAAATGTTCTTATAAGAGATGCCTTGGTCATGGTGTCTGTTCACAGCAGTAAAACCCTAACTAAGACAGGCATGCTAGACAAATAGTCTATCAAGTGACCTCTATCCTCAGCTCTGGTCTTTTTTTTCTTAAAAACAAAAAACCGTAGCTAAACCTGTTGGTATCTACCTGCAGTCCCAGCACTCAGGAGTCTGAGGCAGGAGGATTGCTGTGATTTAGAGCCAACCTGGGGTACAGTAAAATCCAGTCTCACCAGTCCAGTGAGAGGACTCAGTGGAGAAAGACACAACTGCCAGGCTTCATGATCTGAGTGTAATCTCTGAGACCCACATGGTTCAAGGAGAGGGCCAGGTACAAAAAATTTAAAGATTGCAATTTTCATAAAAACTCCAAAGAGAAGTACAGCAGATTTTCCTCATTCTGAAGATGGGAGAGTGAGTCTTAGAGATTGATGATTGCTTTAAGTTTATTGGCCAGTCAGGCAGTGGTGGAGCATGCCTTTAATCCCAGCACTTGGGAGGCAGAGGCAGGTGGATTTCTGAGTTTGAGGCCAGCCTGGTCTTCAGAGCAAGTTCCAGGACAGTCAGAGCTACATAGAGAAACCCTGTCTGGGGGAAAAAAGTTTATTGGCCAATCAGGAGACTCATTGAAAAAAATGGGGAGGGGTTAGGTGTGATGGCTCATGTACTTAACCCAGCACCTGGGGAGGGAAGGCCAGTGGGCATGCTGAGTGTTCTGAGCCATCATGGGCTACAGAGTGACACTCTTTCTCAAAGAAACCACACCAAATCAAACCTACTAAACAGCACGTGACTTCTGCTCTATGCCCTATCTTCCTCCTGAGTCCATGGCCCCAGTACAAGTCCTCCGAAGCACAAGCTCAGAGCAAAAGACTTCAAGAGCAAACAAAGTGGCTCAGTGGGGAACGGCGCCTGGGGACAACCCTGACTGTCTGAGTTCCATCCCAGGGACGTGCATGGAAGACGCTGATTCTAAGTTGTCCGGATTTCCATGCACACTGTGGCTCCCGTGCTCCTTCCCCTGTACAACATAAACAACGGAGTGGTCCCGCGAGCTCCTGTACTGTGCGCGCATGTCACCTAGCGATGCCTGGTGGAGGCAGGATTTAGTTAGAGGCTGCCCTCCACTACATACTTACACCCTGGGTTCAAAAATGTCAAACAAGCTAAGTAAACGAACAAACAAAAAGGTCTCAATCGTGCAAACCATGAAAAGTAAGAGGCTTTTATTTACTTTAATATGTTCTTGGAGAAAATCATTCGCATGTAAAAATTAGACATCTGATAGGAGATTTAGTTATACTTTATTTTACACAAATCAATTTGTAGGGCAGACATAATTCTTCGGTTCAATGGGACTTTCACATGATTACAGTCACAAAATTGGCACACTATATTAAAAACAAAACCAAACAGAGACAGACAGAATATGAAGGTTTATGCCAACTTAGACCTAGTGTGCACTGCCCTTGGTACAAGACTTGGAAGTGTCTGCTGGGAGCTTACCAAAATAGAACCAGAGGTCACAAACGGCGGCTTAGAAAAGAAACCCCTTTTCCAAGAGCTACTTGTTTTATAGAAAAATATTGCAAATAAAATTAGTGCTAGTTGAGGTGTTTATTTCAAAATCACATGTGGCGCACTGGTTCATGCCCACCCCTTGGGACACGGTGCCTGATGGAGCCTGCATGGCTGGCTAGGTGCAGGGTGACCACCCTTCCAGCTCAGGGCAATAATACATCCCGGCCTGCTGACCGACTGACCAGAAGTCACAAAATCATAGCATTCGCAGCCATTGGTACACTCATAATTTGTTCCTAGTTTGAGACTCAGAAAAACTGCTCAGGAAACGTGACTTCATTTGTATTTCTTCCTGAAGGAAGGAAATTTGTAAAAAAAAAAAAAAAAAAAAAATCTGTAATTGTAAAACAGATTTTATTTTTTAATAGCAAGAAATAGTAGCTAATTCTTTTTCATAGTTGGGATTTTACTCAGAGAGAATTCAAACTTTAATTTTGGTTATTGAGACAGGGTCTCACAAGGTCCAAGCTGGTCTGAAACTCTCTATGTAGCCCAGATTGGCCTAGGACTTATTGTAATTCTCCTGCCTCAGCTCCCTGAGTGCAAAGCTACCACACCCGGCTTCAAATGATCCTGTTTTCTTGAAGGGCCAGAGGCTAAGGAGCGGTTGCTGAGCAGAGGCTGCACCACTTCTGTTAGTTCAGCCCTCCGGAGTTCCCGTTGCTTGATTATTCAATTTTAAAGAAAAGAGATCTTAGAAGCTATGTACAGCAGTTTACACCTCGCTTGCTTTCACTCGGTGACTGGGTGAGATGAAATCATGACACGCGTTCATCACAGGAATCTGCGTAGGCACACGGAAGCGTCACTGGAGCGGGGAGGTCTTGAGCGGGATCATGATCCTGGACTCCATTTCCTGAATGAGTGGGACTGAAAAGAAGCCGAAGGTTACTGCCCTGGCCTTCCCAAACCCACCCGGCAGAGATGGACACTGCGCCTGCTCAGACCGGAAACGCGTGTGCTGTTAGGAAGCGCAGAGTCTGAGCAACCGAGCCAGAAACCTCAACTCCACCAACAAGGATGTTACAGAAACTGAGAGTCAGCCTGCCGGCAGAGCTGCTTTTGATGAGAAATTAGTAAAGTCTTGGTTGCTGGGTGGTGGTGGCGCACGCCTTTAATCCCAGCACTTGGGAAGCAGAGGCAGGTGGATTTCTGAGTTCGAGGCCAGCCTGGTCAACAGAGTGAGTTCCAGGACAGCCAGGCGCTTTCTCAAAGGTTATTTAAACTAAAACAGACAAACAAAACCCAAATAATACTGGGTCTAAATGAGATGGACATGGAAATAAATGGGAAAGAAAAACAATTTTTTTCATTTGAAAAATTTGTAAAAACGACTTCCAAATCACGCTCTGGAAACTGACGAGAAGCTGAGGGGGAGACCAGCGGAGGCATGGTGCTCACACCTGTCACCCCAGAGTGTGGGAGGCCAGTCTGGGCTATAGGGAGAGAGACCCTGCATCAAAACGACACAAGAATAAAACACAACACTGAATACAGCTGCACGGTTGTGTTTCTTTTGTGACTGGCCTTCACTTTCTAAGTAACCAAGGACGGCGCAGATCTGGAGTCTCCTATCTGCACTTTCGGGATGCTGAGCTAGCTGATCTGCACCAGGCCTGGCTCAATTATGTGATTTTATTTGTTTTAACTAAAAAAGACAAGCTATTTCTACATCATAGGCTGCTCTCTTGCCTTCTTAGTAAGTATGTAGCTTAAATACCCTTCAGGGTTATATGCCAGTCTCTGTGAATTTAAGGCCAGACTGGTCGACATACTTGAATTCCAGGATAGCCAAGGCTATATAGTGAGACCCTCTGGGAAAACCAATCAACCAAATATTAAATTTCTGATGTTTGGTTTTGGGGGCCAGGTTTGAGCCATACCCTCAGGCCTAAGTTAATTATTACCGTTGTTATTCTTATTGCTGGCATTTGTTTCTCTGTAGTCCAGCTTATCTTTTATGCTTAGCCTTCAACATGTGTATCCCACCATACCTATTTTCAAAACTATTCTTTTTAATTGGTGTAGTAAATGACTTTGGGGAACTGATGGTTTTAATAAAGAAAATTTTAGAAAAAAAAAAAAAGAAATATTCTTTCAGAGAACAAAGAAACTAAAAAAAATAAAAAGTAATATTTGGAAAAAAAAAAAAAAAGCTAGCCCAGTATGGTGGTGTCCTCCTTTGACCTCAGAACTTGGGAAACAGAAGCAGGTGGATCTCTATGAGTTCGAGGCCAGCCTGGTCTACATAGTTGAGTTCCAGGACAACCAAGGAATAAAATAATTAAAAAAAAAAATTAAGCTATCCACATGTATATATCCACACATATATCCATTCTACAAGGCAATATAATCAAATATTATAAAATATATGTAATAAAGTCAATATTCTTATTTAATCTGTCCTCTGCTTTAAAAAAAAATTTATTAAGTATATGCATACGTGTGTTTTGTGTTTGTGTGCTATACATTTTGTGCTCATAGAGGAAAAAAAAAAAAGCACTGGATCCCTTGACCTGGAGTTACAGAGCTTTGTGAGCTACCATGAGGGTGCTAGGAATTAGACCCAGGTCCTCTGAAAGAGCAGCCAGTCTTTGAAGCCCCCTTTTTTTTTTTTTTTTTTTTTTTTGAGACAGCGTCTGACGCTGTAGGCTAGGCTGGCCCTCTGTTGTAACTTTCCTACCTCAGCTCCCCAAGGTGCTGGAATTACAGTCATGAGCCACTATGCTGGATTAAAGAATCAAGATTCTTCATTTGAAACAAAATCAAGTCAGCATTTAGGAAAAAACTCTGGTCTGTCTCATGTCTTGCTAGCCTTACCTTCATACCCTAGCCTACCACGCCCTCACTTTCCCAAATGCACACTCCAAGCAGGAACCCGTCGCGGGGTCACTAACAGCTTACCCGTATAGTACACGAGCTCCTCCCAGCCATGCTTGTGCCAGGCCGCGTTCCGGATGTCCTCCCTGGTCTGAAGATCTTTATAAGCTTGAACAGAAGCACAGGAATGCGGTCTCAGTCAGACCCAATACCCACCTTCTAGAAGCGCAGACCTCAGCTAGCCAGATAGACAACCAACAGCATCAGACTCAGACTCTCCTTGTCTTTGCCTCTCAAGTGCTGGGATTACAGGCACATGCAATATGATCTGGGTAGAACATGAACTTTTGTCTTGGTTTTTAAATTTGAGATTTTAATTTATGTGTATGAACGGTTTGCCTGCGTGTGTGCATCTATGTGTATGTATGCAGGTGCAGTCTGTGCATGCCACGGGGGCCAGAAGGGAGCCACAGATTCTCTGGCTCTGGAGTTACAGGTGACTGAGAGCCACTAGGTGGGGGCTGGTAAATGAACTGGGTCCTCCCCAAGAGCGCCGGTACCCTTAACCAGTGAGTCATCTCACCAGCTCTAGAACACACAGTGGTTTTGCGGTTATTTGTCTTCTGACGTTTGTTTATAAATTCTATACCTTTGAAAACTCTGAGCTTTGTGGGCTAAATCTCTCCTCAGCAGACAATGTCATATTCAGGACAAGGCTGAGTGGGGGCTGGAAGGATGAAGGGTTACTGGTATAGTCTATCATTAGCCCAGGGTTTGGGCTCTTAAACACCAGGCAAGCTCAGTTGAGGAGAGCCCAGCTGCAGCAGGGGTTTCTGGGAGGAATGAAGACTACAGAAGTGACCCTTTTTGCCTCAATGTATCTGCTGAGGCTTAGTTTCCCAGCGGCTATGCTACTGTGTAACTGGTCTGCACTATTTGTGGCTGTTTGTTTGTTTGTTTGTTTGTTTTCTGATCAAGGGGAACCCAGGGCTTTTGCACATGCTAGGCAACTGTCTTGTCACCAGGCCATACCCTTGCTTCTTTACATTCATTTACATGTATGCCTGTATGCCTGTGTGATGTATGCCATGTGAGTGCAGGTACCTCAGAGGTCAGAAAGAACTCGAGTTCTCTGAAAGGACAGTGAGTTCTTAATTGCTGTGCTATCCCTCTAGATCCTGGTGGTGGTTGTTTTTCCAGGTTTAATGTTTATATATATATATATATATATATATATATATATATATATATATATATATATATATATATATATGCAGTGAAACAGAATTCTATCTATCCTCCTGTCCCCCACCCCCCAATGCCCCACACCCTCCCCAGCAGCCCATTTTTCTGACCCTGGCTTGCTTTCTAGCTCAAGGCTGGTCTTGAACATGCCATGCAGTCCGTGCTGATGGTGAACTCTCAATCCTCCTGACTCAGCTTCCTGAGCGCTGGAACTATTAGCATGTGCTACCACATATGACTTCATCCCAACCTGTCCCTGTTTATAAGCTGTGAATCCACCGACCTCTTGCTATTGGCCTTTTTCTAGATAGGCCAGCATTTACCAGCCTTCCCCCCCATGCTTGCCTTTCCTATATCGTCTAAGGTTCTCAAGGAGTAAAGATTTATCCCACCATTCCAATTTAACTAGTAATGAATTCTTCAATCCCAGCAAATCACAAAAGAAGGAAAAATACACATACCCCAAAGATGGTGCACCATATATAGCTGCCCAATTTGAGAGAAGAATCCCCCAACTGCCTCATTACTGTCCTGTCTAAAGCGAATGGCCCGGGCCCTGTGAGAGAAGAGCAGTGTCCGACAGTTAAGGAGAGTCAGGAGGCACTGGGGGCGCTCATGTACACCTCGAATCTCAGCACTTGAAAGCAAAGGCAGGAGGATCTGCAGTAAGTTAGAGAGCAACCTGGGCTATACAGTGAGTCCAGGCTAGCCTGTGCTACGTACTGAGGCCCTTTCCAGGCACAGCAAAGAGTCAGACTATGTTCTCCACTCAGCCAGCTGTTAGGAATGAAGACTGGTTTAGCACTTGTCACGTTATTAAATACAATCAAGTTTGAATTTTGTTTGGTTTTGAGGGGAAGTGAGGAGCTTCTTCGGTACCCTAGGCTAGCCTAGAACATATATAGCCCAGTGACCTCATAGTCATTTCCCCTCAGTTCTTAGAAGGCTGATTATTTTTGTGAGAAGTAGATAATATTTAATCTTGACTTTCCAAAAATGAAAACAGCAATATAAGGCCACTTCTGTTTATTATTAGTAGCAAATAACACTTGATATAAACAGGAAGGGGAGGAGATGTGTTATAAGGAACTGCTTCATGGCTAACTTTGCAATCTATGCTAACTCTCCTCACAATCTATGTCCACTGGCATAAGGGTGGCACCAGCGTTATGGGACAATCGTCTACTTCCTGGTTGGATTTAAGGCCTATTCTACAAGAGGAATCCACACTTGACACTACTGCTGAGGACAGCCTCTACTATTGTTCTGTTAAGTGGACACAGCAATAGAATGACTTATGCCAGGCCCGTAGATCAGCGCCTCGCTCAACCCTCACCTGAGCTTCTCTTGTAGATGACAATTAACACAGACCCACAACTGGTCAAGAGCAGAGAGTAGGGTGCTTTGGAGTGTCCAGTCCTATGGAGTCTCTATAAACATAAAAACGCAAGGATCTATGCACTAGGGGAGCAGAAAGATTGTGGGAGCCAGAGGCGGTGATGGTGGATGACTTCAGGGAAACCGTCTCCTAGACATAAATTGGAAATGCTTGCACAAACTCACAGAGACTGTGACAGCACAAGACCTGCAAAAGCTCAAGGCAGACAAAACCCCGGCGTGGCGGAGGGGAGGTATGCGAGTCCTGCTCCTAGCTGAACAGTGACTGACACTGATGGCTGCTGAGAGTCCGTTTTTTTTTTTTTTTTTTAAAGATTTATTTATTTATTATATGTAAGTACACTGTAGCTGTCTTCAGACACTCCAGAAGAGGGCGCCAGATCTCATTGTGTATGGTTGTGAGCCACCATGTGGTTGCTGGGATTTGAACTCTGGACCTTCGGAAGAGCAGTCGGGTGCTCTTACCCACTGAGCCATCTCACCAGCACGAGAGTCAGTTTTTAAGCCTTGATAAGAGGCCAGCCTGGTCTACAGAGTGAGTTCCAGGATAGCCAGGGCTACACAATGAAAAACTCTGGATCGTGCCTCAGAACAACTAATGAGAGAGACAGACAGACAGACAGAG
The DNA here is from genome assembly GCF_978045245.1 of Mus caroli. NCBI lineage: Eukaryota > Metazoa > Chordata > Mammalia > Rodentia > Muridae > Mus > Mus caroli. Next base: position 133,929,130 of record NW_028227259.1, on the reverse strand, counting down.
ACAGAGACACAGAAACAGAGAGAGAGAGACAGAGATACAGAGACAGAGATGCTTCATTAGAAGAAAGGGAGGAACCTTTGATACACAGTACCCAAGATGCCAAAGGGCAGCATATCTATGGGGGACCCCATTCCTGTGTACTGAAACAGACATAAAGGATACTCTTTCATAGCAGCAAGAGACTCTTAGGCCTTTTGGAAAGCTAGCACACAGGGTCCTGTAAGGAGGTCCCTTCCTGGCAGCACACTCTGTGCTGCAGTCAGGACTCTCACTAGTACAGTTGAAGCTGCCTGCAGCTTTTGATCTTTTCAGAGAGACCCATGCACTGTGGTTCTTATAATGCACAGGAAGTGCAGACATGTGGGCTACTGAGGCACACAGCACAGAGCCGAGATCAAAATGGCTTAAAATGGGCATTTGGGGTCTGCAGAGGCAGCTCAGTGTGCCCAGGCTGCTCTTCTAGAGGACCTGAATTTCAATTCTTTGTACCCCTGTTCCCGGGCTCATGACCACCTGTACCCTTAGCCTCAAGGCATCTAATGCCCTCTGCTGGCCCCCACAGGTGCATGCATGTGCACGCACAGACACAAATGTAAAACCGATAAAAAACAAATCCTTAAAAAAAAAAAGCTCCATGGAACCAACCAACTAACTAACCCTCTTCCTTTTCAAGATTTAACACCTCGGGCTGGAGAGGTGGCTCAGTGGTTAAGAGCACTGACTGCTCTTCCAGAGGTCCTGAGTTCAAATCCCAGAAACTACATGGTGGCTTACAACTGCCTATAATTCCAGTTCCAGGGGATCTGACACCTTCACACAGACACATATGCAGTTAAAACATGAATGCACATGAAATAAGAATAAATTATTAAAAAAAAATTAACACCTCAAAAATTTAACACCTTGAAAAAAGCATCAGTTTTTAAAATAAATCTGTTTAGTTTTTTTTTAAGATTTATTTTCGTATTCATTTATTACTATATGTAAGTACACTGTCTTCAGACACTCCAGAAGAAGGAGTCGGATCTCATTATGGGTGGTTGTGAGCCACCATGTGGTTGCTGGGATTTGAACTCAGGACCTCTTAACCACTGAACTATCTCTCCAGACCCAGTTTTTTTTGTTTTTTTTTTTTTAAACTTAAACATCATCTTTTACTGGCGCCAGCCACATTCAGTGAGACAATCTGAAATCTTGACAGTGTTTAAAATGTATTCTTCCCAAAATCACTTTTCTACCATCTCAGATAAAAATGAATCTCTCCCGGCATCCTTGCAGTGGATTACCCAGGAAATCCATGATACTGCCCATGGCTCTGACCTAGTCTCAGGCACACAAGGGTTTAGCAGGGGTAAAGCCTGGGGAGACAGATTCATCCTCATTTATTTAAATGATCAGGACCTGAAAAATAAGCTATTAACATCTATTGTAAGAAAAATAACCCTTAAGGGTCAGGCCAGGCTACTTTAATTTTTTTTTTTTTTTTTTTTTGAGACAGGGTTTCTCTGTGTAGTCCTGGCTGTCCTGGCACTCACTTTGTAGACCAGGCTGGCCCTGAACTCAGAAATCCGCCTGCCTCTGCCTCCCGAGTGCTGGGATTAAAGGCGTGCGCCATCATGCCTGGTGACCAGTGCTTTTTCTTAATGGTGGGAAGCCTTATGTACTGAATGCGAACACTAAAGGGGCTCAGAACTAACGGAGTGCCCTATTCCGTTAGTGGCTAAGACAGCCTGCTGAAGACCACTTTGCACACCCCCAACTCTCCTTCACGTAGACGAGCCTCCTAAGCGTGACCCCACCAAAGCTTCCCATTTCCTCTGCCAGGAATGACCCATGGATTATCCATAAATTATACAGATATTGTCACAAAAATTACAAACATGATCAATTATCTTGAATTAAGGAAATCAGTCAAACTGTGCACTGTAACTGCTGAGGGGGAAGAGAAGCGTTTCCGCTGATTGTGACAAGATATTCTGGGTGATTCATTTCATTCTGAAGTTTTCCAATTCGGTTATGGGAGGCAAAGAAAATATACTTGCCGTAGCCTGGTAATAACGACAAACGTGTGCCGCAGAGGAGACCACCATCTTAATAGTTACCCTATACACAAAATATAAATCAAATGCTGAACCTGCTAGACAGGAAGTTTAACATAGCTAAGTAACCTCAATATATCCTGTGGCTGCTCCGTGAGTGGAAGTTAATTAGTGTCATCGCAGTGCTATGACCATCTCCAGTTACAGGCTGAAACAATGGTCCTCAACCTGCAGGGGGTCACCTAAGAGCATCAGTGGACACGAATATTTACATTACAACTGATAACAGTAGCAAAATTAGTTATGGAGGAGGAATGAAAATGTCACGGTTGGGGGCTACCACAATGTGAGGAACTGCAATAAAGGGTCACAGCATGAGGAAGGTTGAGAGCCAATGGCATAAAATGCACAGCTCAAAAGCATGAACACCCCCCCTTGATAAAATGGTGCCTATCATAGCATATAACCAAACATGTACTCCTTTTTTTGCTTGTTTGAGGCAGCATCTCAGTATCTTGGGCTAGACTCAAACTTGCTATGTAGCTAAGGATAGCCTTGATCTGCTGATCTTCCTGCCTCTACCTCTCGGAAGCTGGGAGCACAGTGTATGCTACCACACTAAGCTTGATCGAGCTTTTGCACAGAGCTTAAGAACTTGTGCCTAGCTCAGATACATACAGACTTTCCCTAAGCTTTTATCTAAACATGCCATGCTTCAGTTCTTACTTTATTTTACATGGATGAGTGTTTACATGCATGGATGTATGTGCACTGTGTGTGCACAGTGCCCTCAGAGGTGAGTAGAGGGCAGCAGACACCCTGGAATGGGAGCTACAGACTGCTGTAAGCTGTCATGGTGCCAAGAGACAACCTGGGTCCTCTACAAGCACAACAACTGCTCTCCTCTGAGCCGTCTCTCCAGCCTCTTGAGTTCCTTTGTATTTTTTTTTTTTAATGTGAGGCAGAAGTGTAAACTCAACCTCTTTTTTTTTCCCACATACTGAGTTTCCCCAGCATCTTTCTTTTTTTTTTTTTAAATAGAATTTTTTTAAAGATTTATTTATTTATTATATGTAGGTACACTGTAGCTGTCTTTCAGACACACCAGAAGAAGGAGTCAGATCTCGTTACAGATGGTTATGAGCCACCATGTGGTTGCTGGGATTTGAACTCCGGACCTTTGGAAGAGCAGTTGGGTGCTCTTACCCACTGAGCCATCTCACCAGCCCCCCAGCATCTTTCAGTGAAATAATTCTCTTCCCTCTCTGAAGGAAGATTTACCTTGGCATACTTGCTCATAAATGAATCAAGTGTTAACGTCTAGTTCTTCAGTTCTGTATCACTGATCTATATGCCAAAACTATACTTTTTCTTTTAAGACAATGTCTTCCACTGTATCGCAGGCTGGCATCTAAGGTGTAGAACCCTTCCTGCTTCAGCCGCCCGTGTGCTAGCATCACAGGCATAAGGCACAGGAGAGGGCTTACAATACCAGCTTTCACGAAGAATGCTCAGGCTTCCTGCTTTGTCCATCTAAGCTTGCTCTGGTACTTGGATATTCAAACGACAAAACAAAACAAAACAAAAACCAAACAAACAAAACCAACTGTTTCATCAATGCCAACTGCCCCGTTAGTGTAAAACCCAGATGCGTAGGGAGACAGCTCCCCAGAAGGGTATAGGATAGTTTACAGAGTCCTGGGACTTGGCTTGCAAACCCCTCTGTTGAAGAGCTATATGCCGAAGTGGTTTGGACTGAACAACACAGGAGTCTGAACTGGAGGAGTCAGAGCTAAAGCAACACTGCCCATGTGCGTGTGGTTGTTGCTTTTCTTGAGACAGGCAGCATCTTGCTATGTCTTGTGATTGTCTCACTTTAGCCTCCTAAATGATGGGATTATATGTGGTGTGTGGCTCGTGTTAAGTAATTATGGAAGCTTAGGCATAAGAATAGAACGGGGATCCATGATATCGTTCTCTCACGTCTTGCACATCTGAACTCCTAGAAGTTGTCCTGACCTCTACATTCACCATATTCCTTTCCCATAGATAAGCAAAACTGTCGTAAAAAGAAAATTAAAGAAAACAAATCAGATAGAGGCTGGAAAGATGGTTAAGAACACTGACTGCTCTTTCAGAGGACTGAGGTTCGATTCCCAGCAACCACACAGCAGCTCACAACTGTCTGTAACTGAAAGATCTAACACCTCACACAGGGATTCATGTAGGAAAAAGACCAATGTGCAGAAGATAAAGATAAACAAGTAATGCGAAAGTGCAGCATCAAGACGGGGCATTATGGTTTTTTGTTTTGTTTTGTTTGTTTACTTTTTTCTTCCTTCCCCCACCTTCCCTTTCGCTCTGGCCTCACTCTATTTGGTTCTCATTAAGGATGGCTGTGAGCCACCATGTGGTTGCTGGAATTTGAACTCAGAACCTCTGGAAGAGCAGTCAGTGCTCTAAACTGCTGAGCCATCTCTCCAGCCCCTTGTTTACTTTTTCTAAACCTAAGGATTTACCGCATGAAGCAGGTGTTGTGGCACACACCTCTACATCAGGAACCTGGGAGGCAGAAGCAGACAGATCAGGAGTTCAAGAGCTGTCTTGGTTATACAGTGAGTTTGGGATATGAGATTATCTAAAAAAAGCAACACAAGCAAAAATCATTCATGATATGGCTTGAAATAATCTATTAATGAGACCAACAGACTCAACCCTGTAACGTACTTACCAGTAGTTGCCCCACTCGATCATCGTTCCTGGCTGAAAGGGAATTTAGATGTTGGTTAGTTGTATCAAAAAATCATAGAACAGGAACAAAACTATGTCTGTGCTGTGTTCTTGTGCTGTGACTTAATATTTTATGGTGTCATATGAATAGATAACCTATGTACAGCGCAAGGGGAAGCCATCCTCAGTGGTGATTAAACCACTGTTAGTCCATCTCTAGTCTCTGAAGGACCTCTCTCCATCTTCCCCAGCACAAAGATCATTATTAGGCCACTCTTTAATGCTACTGGAGGCTGGGGAGGATGACCAGTGTGCACAGGAGGAAGGTGGTCAATCAACACAATTAACCATGGTTTCTATCCTAAGTACAATTAGAGGCTACCCGGAAAGACAAGGCTGTATCTAGGTCATTCATTTTTACATTTTTATTCAGTTCTTTTTTGTTGTTGTTTTGAGAAAGGATTTCTCTGGATAGCCATGGCTGGCTGGAACTTGCTCTATAGACCAGGGTGGCTTTGAACTCAGAGAGATTCGGCACTCTAGGGCAGCTGCTATCTATTGTGCCTGGCTCTGCACGGGATGTTTTTCTTCTTGCCTGGAGCTGGGGGTGCAATGTGGCTCAGAACAGTGTTTGCCTGTATAGACCGGGTGTGGCAGGGCTCACCGTGAGCCCAGGGTCCAGAAGGCAGGAGGAGGAGGAGGATCTGCTATAGCAGAGACTTCAAGCACTACGGTTGGGGGAATACCCAGGGGCCCCACCTGTTCAGAGGAGAAGGGGAGGAGGGATGGGGGAAATATTGTGGGAGGGGGTGATGGGAGGGGACAATGGATATAAAAAAATTAAATTAAAAAAAAAAGTGCCGGGTGTGGTGGTGTACGCCTTTAATCCCAGCACTCAGGAGGCAGAGGCAGGTGGATTTCTGAGTTTGAGGCCACCCTGGTCTACAAAGTGAGTTCCAGGACAGCCAGGCTATAAAGAGAAACCCTGTCTTGAAAAACCCAAAAAAAAAAAAAAAAGTTATTTGGAAAAACATCAAGTAATAAACATTATACATAATGACTTAAATACAAGAGAACTTAACAGAAGAGAAGGGATAGGAAAGAGGAAAAAAAGTAAAAAAAGACTTGATGGGGTGTGGGGCTGGGGAGCTGGGAACAAGTCAGATCAAAATACAAGGTGGACGTGGTGGTAATGCCTGTAACGCCAACACTCAGGGAGGGAGGAGCTCAAGTTCAAGGACAGCATGGGCTACCAGAGACCCTGTTTCCAATCATTGCCACTGCCCCCTCAAAAATAAACGTAAGACTCCAAACACATAACAAAATGCTCACTTCCATTTTCCTGTCTGCATCAGGAAGCAGGGAAGGACAGCCAGCGTGCACCTGTCTGCTACTTACTCGGAGTTGGTAGGACCTGAGTTCGTATATATTGGGGCCCGGTCTCGGCACCGGCTCATTCCAGAAGCTGAACTCCAGCAGCAGCTGGTTCTTCCTGGAGAGAAGCATGTCGCTTCTGGCCTTTCGGAAATTTACAAATTCCTTTGGGTGGAAGAAAATATGCTCATGAAATCTTCAGATACTTACATGAAGATATGCTTTAATAACATCAACATACCACAAGATATAGTTATATTATAGACAGGGTTTCTCTGGGTAGCCCTGGCTGTCCTGGAACTCTCTGTAGACCAGGCTGGCCTCCAACGTGTGTGCCACCATGCCCAGCTTCCATCTTAGTTTTGAATCTACTGCATGGAAATAACAAATTCCTAACCAATGAATTAACTTCCTAATGTATACCAGCTTTTTTGCTTGTTTGTAAAGATTTGTTTTATTTCTGTGTATGAATGTTCTGCCTGTCTGCATGTATATGTACCGCATATGCCTGACACCCATGAAGGTCAGAAGAGGGCATAAGATCCCCTGGAGATCTTATACCTGGAGTTACGATGGCCGTGAGCTGATATGTTAGTGTGGGAACCAAACCTTGGTCTTCAACAAGAACAACACGCACTTTAAACCACTAGGCAGGGTCTGATTCCCAGCGCCACAGAAGCCAGGTATGGAGGTGCACACTTACGGTCCCAGGGTTTGGGAGGCAGGGGAATCAGGAGCTCACGGCCATCCCTGGGTACATAAGGAATTTGAGGCTAGTCTGAGCTAGACGAGACCATTTCAAATAAACAACAAACAAGCAAAAATTCAAAAAGAAAACAGTGAGTGAGTGGTTGGGTTGCTAATGTTATCCAGGGCTGTGTCTACCACGCAGCTTAGCCAGTGTCAAAGCAGTGTCTCCTCAGTTGCAATGTGGTGTCATGGAGGAACTGTGATTTTGATGGTATTAAAACGGGCAATCTCATGCTTATATACAACTTTAAGAGTTCATACAATGAAATTTCTACTGTGAAGGCTGAATGGCTTAATTACAAAAGCTAATAACAGTGTTGTCATGAGGTTCTGTGTGAATACACATTAGACTGCACAAGCGCATGCGTGTATTTTTCAAGTATACACACATTTATTTTTCAAAGTTGTTACCTGGTTTTCTTTGAGTTTATTCATGACCTCCGTGAGGGCTGGATAGCCTCCTTCATACCTCCAGAGGTGGACTGAAATGGATTTTAAAAGACAGAAAACATTTAGTGTCAAGGAACTCTTCCCTTGACACTATAGGTGCATGCTATGTGAACACAGTAGCACACTGTAGTGTGCCTTGTATCCATCACATGAACACAGTTCAACATTGTACTGAGCCTTGGATCCACCACATGAACATGGTAAAATATTATAGTGTGCCTCGTATCTGCCCTCGAGTTATCTTATGTTTCCATAACAGATTCGGGCATTTTTTAAAGAAGTCCTTTTACAGCTAGTGACTGAAGAAACCAGTCATTTGATCCACCAAAGCAGAATGAGACTCGAGAAGGATTGCAAAAACAAGCATTCACTGACCAGACCATTCAATGAAAGGACTGCAGAGCTACGTGAGGAAGAGCTAGCCATCCCAAAGACTTCTGCTTCCTACCTGCTTGATCCTGCTCGCCATACCACGTGTTCCACGTCCCCACCAGGGTACAAGGGTACTGCTTGCCTTCATGGATCTTTGGTAACACTTCTTGACTTAAAGAGAAGAGACAGCAGCGCCGATTAAACAGGGGAGCCATTTCCCCGAAAGCATCATCTGGAATGCAAACCACTGACTACCTGTTCTGCCAACTGCCTCTATAACATACGTGGTTTGAATTTGAGTGTTTTATCTGCATGTATATCTGTGTACCATGAGTGTGCCTGGTACCCACAGACGCCAGAAGAGAGCATCCGATCTCGTGGAACTAGAGTTATGAATGGTTGTAAACCATCGTGTAGGCTCTGGGACTTGAACCTGAGTCTTCTGGAAGAGCAACGAGTACCCAAAGCCACTGAGCCATCTCGCCAGCCCTCCACAGCAGATTTAGAAGATGACATCCATCCGGAACTGAAGGGTCAGCCACATTCTGCTGTGTATCAGCCCCCAACTTATCAACAGCTTAGGCTTTAACCCCGGGTTATCTGCAAGAGTTACAAGCAACTCCTGCACACTGATAGAGGTGTTTACAAAGGACCAAAGGTCCCAGGCTCCAGGAGCTCCGGCTCCACTGTTTGCTATTTTAGGAGAAAGAACAAAGCTATTTAGGAATGCGATGTTTGCAACAGTTAGGTTCTGCTGCTTCCCATAAAGAATGAAAGTCAGGAATTACACACAAGGCCATGGAAGAGATAGATCAGAGCGTGGGGAGAGGCATTCAAGGCAGAGGGGAGCACTAGGCAACTCAGCAGGGCAAGGCACTGGGAGCAGGATGGGGGGGGGGGGACCTCCAGACACCGTGTGATCTAAGAGTGGGTGAATCAAAACAAAACACACATGTGAAGCAACAACTCGACTCAGCCAGCTCGGGTGTCTCAGAGGTCTCACGATGAACACACCAACCGATTCAGGACCACCAGGAACGGGACTGGTGCCTGAGCCTTGACAAGTCATGGCCACGCATGTCTTTTAACAGGCATCATATCTGAGCTTAACTCCACAGTAACCTTCCTTTGGTGTAGGCATGGTCTCATGTAGCTGATACGGACCTTAAACTGGGGACTGATTCTTCTTAGGTACTAGCGTCTGCCTCTATGCCTGGCTATACAGAACATTAGCACTAGATCCCGTCTTAAAAACAAAACGAAAGAAAAAAGGAAAGAAAAAAGAAATGCTACTTGTTTAGTGTATCTGCTGACAACACACTGTGATTACCGGAGGATGGTGACAAGTGCTACACATTGTTGTTTAGTGGTTTTTCTTTTGTTTTGTTTTTTGATTTTTTTTTTTTTTTTTTGTTTTCGAACACAGGATTTTGCTGTGTAGCCCTGGCTAGCTTGGAACTTGCTATGTCAACCACACAGGCTTCCAACTTGCAACGATCCTCCTGCCTCTGCCCCTACCCTCCTTTGTGCCAATGTCTGGATTACAGTCATGTGCTACCACTATCGAGCATCCTGACGTAAGCAGGAGGTAAACAACTGTGCAGTGGAGCTACTGGGGAGGAGTGGCATCAGTGTGCACAAACAAGGTGGGGACCAGAGAGGTACAAGGGAGGGGGTAAGGGTGGGGCTGACAGTGGGCCCTAGGCAGCTACACAGACTCACATACGGAATCAGTTGGTCCTTTGTGCAGAGCCCCACACTTGCTCTGATAAGCCCTGGCCTTATCTAGGCAGGGGCTGTGAGGCAGGCAGTACTTGTACTGAGAACCGACTGGATGGGTGGGCAGAGTCTCCTGACAGGGGCCTCTAAAGGTGGCAGTTACATTGTGGGAATAGGTGCTCCTCAAAGTTGTATAGCAAAGGAAAACAAACAAACAAATAAAAATAAACCACAGTGTGGGAAGAAAACAGAACTCAAGTAGATAGAGGTAGTGAGAATTTTGGTTTCTTTGAAAATCACAGAAATATTATGGGATGTTTTCATTTCAATCCCAGGTAAGAGATATGAGGCTGCTTTGGACTGTCCACAGCAGCTGACTGTGATATGCCGTGTGCTCTGGCAGGGGTGTGATTTTGCCAGTGGCAGATAGTTTCTGCAACTGTGTGATATCTGGAATTCTGGGGACTTTTCAGAGGGTGTTTAAGTGGTAAGACCCTGAGAGGTTGTTTGCTGTTACTGTTGGTTCCTGTTTGTTAAGTAATTGTGCTCAAAAAGAAATGAGAGGAAGAAAAAATTAGATTTTCTGATGGCAAAGATCAAACTCGCCCCAAGGAACTCTATGTCCCTAATCAGCAGGAAGGAGTCTAAGGATAACATCATTTCCTCTCCCTCTCTCTTTTCTTCTTTCCTATCTAGTGTTGGGGGTTGAAACGTGGAAAAGGTGGAGAACAGTGGAAGAAAAAGAACCTACAAAGTAGCCAAAAGTCTGACTACAGATTGTGTGACATACTTTGGGGTAAGGGGTCACTAGGACAGTAAGGGACATGTTGTTCCAGGCCATGAGGGCAGGCAGAGATAAAGTTAACTTGGGGACAGGGCTTGGGTAGGCTGAGAGTGAGTTTGAGGAAGAGACTTGCGGGCACCCTGATATAAGGCACATGAAGAATGCCAGCCCTCGGTGATTCATCTCTGAGAACCCAGGAAAGGGTTAACTATAACACAGCAGGGACAGGAGAGCTGGAGATTGTAGTGTGGAGGGCTGGTGAGATGGCTCAGTGGGTAAGAGCACCCGACTGCTCTTCTGAAGGTCCAGAGTTCAAATCCCAGCAACCACATGGTGGCTCACAACCATCCGTAACGAGATCTGGCGCCCTCTTCTGGAGTGTCTGAAGACAGCTACAGTGTACTTACATATAATCAATAAATAAATCTTTAAAAAAAAAAAAGATTGTAGTGTGGAGTCTGAAGTGAGATTTAAACTCACTAAAGACACCCAGCCAAGAATCTAAGACAGGACACAGAGAGGACACAAAGATGACCAGAGAGGCAGAGCTCAGGGAATACGTCATTTGGTGGGGGAAAAACTAAGAGATCAACATCTTTGGTTTTGGTCATATTTATTTACTTTAAAAGTTCACTATTGCCAGGTGGTGGTGGCACATGCTTTAATTCCAGCACTTGGGAGGCAGAGGCAGGTGGATTTCTGGGTTCGAGGCCAGCCTGGTCTACATAGTGAGTTCCATGACAGCCAGGGCTACACAGAGAAACCCTGTCTCGAAAAAACAAAAACAACAACAAAAAACCCAACCCAAACCAACCAAACCACCCCCCCAAACAAAGTTCACTATTGTTGTTTTGAAATGGGATTTCTCTATATATCTATCCCTGGCTATCCCAGGACTTTCTCTGTAAATCAGGCTGGCCTTAAACCTAAGAGATCTTCCTGCCTTTCCCAAGGGCTGGAATGAGAGCCACCACATATGGCCAAGATTTATTTTTATTTTACCTGTATGGGCAGTTTTGCTTGCATCAATGTCTATGCACCATGTGCATGCAGTGCCCATGGAAGCCAGAAGAGGGTGCTGGATCCCTTGGAATTTAAATGAGAATGGACCCCACAGGCTCATATATTTGAATGCTGGGTCCCCAGTTGGTAAAACTTCGTTAGGGAAGGATTAGGTGTGGCTTTGTTGGAGGAGGTCTGACGTGTGTGTGTGTGTGTGTGTGTGTGTGTGTGTGTGTGTGTGTGTGTGTTGGACTTTGAAGCCTCAAATGCCCAGCCCATTCCCAATTAGCTCTCATGCCTGTGAATCAGGATGTAAGCTATGGGCTACTGCTCTACCTGCTACCTACCTGCCAGTCTGTTTGCCATATTCCCAACAATGATGGCCACAGACCCACTTTCTCAAACACTGAGCCTCCAATAAGATACTGCTTCTGTATGTACATTACCGTGGTCATGATATCACAGCATAACAACAGAAAAGTAACTAAAGACAGTTATTGTCTATCATGTGGGTACTGGGAACTGAACCCAGGTCCTCTACAAGAGCAACAAGCACTCCTAACCACTGAGCCATCCCTCTAGCTTCTTTATCTTTAATTTATTGGAAAAAAAAATTAGCCAGACAGGGTGTCACCATGTAGCCTTGGCTGGCCTGGAACTTGATATGTAGACCACACTGGCCTGGAATTCACAGAGCTCTGCCTGCTTCTGCATCACAAGTGCTGGTATTAAAAGCATGCATCATCACACCTAGCTAATTTTTTTAAGTTTTAGAAAGAATTCCACACTACAGCTCAAGCTGTGTTCCAGCCAGAGACTCACTGTGAAGTCAAGGATGACTCGGAACTCCTGTCCTTTCTGTCTTTATCTTTATGAGCTGGCATTACAGGCCTGTTACTGAGTCCACCCCAGGTCCTCACACAGGGCTTTGGGATGGCAGGTTCACTCAGGGAAAAACAATGTAGGTCCTACTTCTCCCCCCTCCCCCCCCCCCCCGGCTGGCTCCTGCTCCGACCATATTTTTATTTCATACACTGTCACTGTCTTCAGACACAGCAGAAGACGGCATCGGGTGCCCATTGCAGACGGTTGTGAGCCACCATGTGGTTGCTGGGAATTGAACTCAGGACCTCTGGAAGAGCAGTCAGTGCTCTTAACCACTGAGCCATCTCTCCAGCCTGAGTTCCTACTTCTCAGGAAGGCCTGAACAGATTCAAGGCGCAGACAGTCTTTCTGGGTCCCGATTGAGCAAGCTGTGCTTAAAGGTGCCCCTGGCAGTGTCCCCATTCCACCATCCCTCCCAAGTGCCCCTGGCAGTCCTCAGGCTAACCTTTGAGCACTCAGCTTTAGGGGATCAAAGATCTCTCCTGAGCTATTGAGTGTCAGCGGAGCCCACATGTATGAACATCAATTACATGCCTCCCTTATTCCCAGGAAATGATAATTTGAGATACACACCAAATTTTGTTGTATGCGTCTAGGCATTCCGGCTTAACGTTGTGAACTGAAAGGAAAGAAAATGCAATGATAAACTTAATGGTTGAATGGACAGATGGACAGACAGGCAGACAGACAGAGCTAACTATCAGGCCAGCGGGGCCGTTACTCACACTGTAACTTGTACAGACTGCTCGTCTCCTTTTTGGCTAGGAGGTTGGAGTGAGCATCTTTCCTCGGATCGACCTTTCTGACAAACAAGGACTTTAGCCAGCTGTCTTCCCGAGCTCGGTGACTTGAGGATGTCACTTTCCTAGGGGAGAATAAAATCGGTGCTCTGAGTCTTCACGAGTGTGGAGACCCTCACCTTCTCCAATACTGCCACACTCCCAGGAGCATAAATCCCTACCTCTGGGGCCGGGTTGGGGAGGCAAGATGAGCAAGACATAAGGATAAATACACAAAACCCATCATTAGAGCAAAGTCAGTGAAACAGTAAATCTAGAGTTTGTGGTAAATGTGTGAATATATATTTTATGTGTATGTATATGTGTTTGTATCTTTACGTGCCCACCGTCACACGTGGAAGTCAGAAGACGACCTTAGGTGTCATTCCTCAGGTTCTCCCCCGCTCCACCCTTTTCAGTACTGGAGACTGAATTTAGGGCCTCACAAATATTAGGCAAGTGGGACCAACAGCCCCAGCCTGCTTAAAAAATAATTTTTTTTTTTTTGAGTCAGGGTCTCATTGTGTAGCCCTGGCTGGCCTGGAACTCTATATAAATCAGACAGGCTTTGAACTCACAGAGATCCTCCTCCCGCTGCTTCCCAAGTGCTGGGATTAAAGGCGTGCATCATCTGGCCCAGTCTGGTTTGTGTATTTGAGACAGGTCTCTTGTTGTCTTGGAATGCATCAAATAGGTTAGTGGGACTGACCAACAAGTCTCTGCTTCCCCAGTGCTGGATTATAAGCTACACCTGACTCTTTTTTATTTGTTTGTTTGTTTGTTTGTTTGTTTGTTTTGTTTTGTTTTTTGAGACAAGGTTTCTCTGTGTAGCCCTGGCTGTCCTGGAACTCACTTTGTAGACCAGGCTGGCCTCAAACTCAGAAATCCGCCTGCCTCTGCCTCCCAAGTGCTGGGATTAAAGGAGTGCGCCACCACCGCCCGGCCTAACTCTTTTTAAAAAGAGAACGTGAGGGATGCTCCAGAGGCAGAGGCAGGCAGATCTCCAAGTTCGAGGCCAGCCTGGTCTATAGAGGGAGTTCCAGGACAGCCAGGGCTACACAGAGAAACTCTGTCCTGAAAACCAAAACAAGAAGAGCAGGCTACTGTTCCATTTTGCTTTACCACAGGTCAAAGCTCCTTTGTTATGGGTTAATGTCACTTTCACAAGGACAGGAGTCTGTCCCACATAACTAATTCTGCACCGACTCTTCCTCGATTTTGTGCTTTCTCTTTTACTATACTTGTTTGTGTGGATGCATGTAAGAGGTCAGTTCTCTCCTTCCACTGTGGAGGGCCTGAGGGTCAAACTCAGGTTGTCAGACATGGTGATGGGACACTTTACTCTTTGGGTGTCTTGTCAGCCTACTTTGTACTTTAAAATTTATTACTCTGTTGGTGTCTGTGAGTGTAGAGGAGTGTGTGTGCACGTGCCACAGGACCCTTGTGGAGGTCAGCACAGCTTTTAGGAGTTCTTTCTTTTCATCTTGTTGACCAGGATCTCTTGTTTCTGATACGCTGCATTATACTCCAGGCTAACTGGCCCTCAAGTGTCTGAGGCAATTCTCCCGTCTCAATATAGGTGCACTGGGATTACAGGTGGGTGCAGCTTTGTAGACCAGGCTGGCCTGGAACTCACAAAGATCCGACTGCCTCTGCCTCCGAAGTGCTGGGAATAAAGGTGTGCTCCACGACTTCCTGGCATACAGCTGGCCTTTTTAGGTAAGTTTTGATGACTGAACTCAGGTCATCAGAACTGTGTAGCAAGTTCTTTTACCCATTCAGCCATTTTGCTGGCCCCACTTTTTTATTTATTTATTTTTATTTTATTTTAAGTACACTGTAGCTATCTTCAGACACTCCAGAAGAGGGAGTCAGATCTCATTACGGATGGTTGTGAGCCACCATGTAGTTGCTGGGATTTGAACTCCGGACCTTCGGAAGAGCGGTCGGGTGCTCTTACCCACTGAGCCATCTCACCAGCCCTGCTGGCCCCACTCTTGTACAGGTTTGAGTGTGAACACGTGCATTCTTCCAGATAACACACCTAAAAGCCCTAGAATAGCATCTGGAATATGGAGAAGGCTTAAAGAGTTGTTTCTGAGGTCTGCAGATACAGCTCCATGGTTGAGAGTATGTACTCTAAGAGGACCAGAGTTCAATTCCCAGCATCCACACTAGGCAGCTCCAGGGGACCTAATAGCTCTGGTCTCTATGCTCCTATGTACATACACACATATGCACAGCAACATCACTAAAAATGGTAAGCATCGAATCTTAGTTATCTCAACCCTCCAGAGGCTGAGGCTGGGAAACAGAATGGTTGAGGCCAGCCTGGGCTACACAGACTCTTTTTTTCTCAGAGTCATATAGTGCTTGTTTCTATCATCAATCCATTGTTTTTTTCTTTTTCTTTGTTTGTTTTTTGTTCGTTTTATTTTGTTTCTTTTTTTTTCCATTTTTTTAAATAAAAAATTTTAAACTTATTTTGAAGAATCTCTAAATGAATGATAACACATTTTATTTTGATAAAAACTTAAAAATTAGAGAAACCCTGTCTCGAAAAACAAACAAACAAACAAACAAATAAAAAAACTTAAAAATTGGACTGGAGAGATGGCTCAGCGGTTAAGAGCACTGTCTGCTCTTTCAAAGGTTCTGAGTTCAAGTCCCAGCAACCACATGGTGGCTCACAACCATCTGTAATGGGCTCTGATGACCTCTTCTGGTGTGTACTCCTATAAATAAAAATTTTTTTAAAATTTAATTTGTATAACTTTTTTTTGTTTTTGAGACAGGGTTTCTCTGTGTAGCCCTTGCTGTCCTGGAACTCACTCTGTAGACCAGGCTGGCCTTGAACTCAGAAATCTGCCTGCCTCTGCCTCCCAAGTGCTGGGACTAAAGGTGTGCGCCCCCACTGCCCGGCAATAACTTTTTTTTCAAAGACAGTCTGATTATGCATCTTTGGATACCCTGGGTTTCCTTATATAGAACAGGCTGGCTTCAAATTTGTGGCACTCCACAACAGGTGTGTACCTCCTAGTACTATGCACAACTTAGTTTTGTTGTTCTATGAGACATGGTCTCACTATGTTGTTCTGGGTGTGGCCTGGAACTTGCTGTGTAGACCAGGCTGCCTTTAAACTCAACTCAGAGATCCACCAGCCTCTGCCTCTTGAATGCTAGGATTAAAGGTGTGCACCATTACATCTGGCTTTAAGTGTTTTAGACACAGATTTTTGTTGTTGTTGAATTTGAGTTAGAGAAGAGATAGATGGTTCAGTGGTTAAGAGCACTGGCTGTTCTTCCAGAGATTCAGGGTTCAATGTCTAGCACCCACACGACAGCTTACAGCCTTCTGTAACTCCAGCTTTAGGGGCTCTGAGGCCCTCTTTTGGCCTTCATGGGCACCAGGCCTGCAAGTGGTACACAGGCATACAAGCAGGCAATCACTCATTTACATAATTTTTAAAAGCATTTTTTTCTAATGTTTTGTTTATTTGATTATATACAAGTCTCATAACTGTGTCTGAAGTAGTCTGAATGCTTGTCTCCCCTAGTCTTCAGACGACAATAGATTATTCAGACCCAGAGGAGACCATGATTGGGAAGACAGCTGGTTGGCAGGTGTCTTGAAGCGACTCAGATGAGGCGCCTGTTTCAATGGCTGCCTTGATGAAAGCAAGACAGAGACAGTCATGTTGGCAAGGGGGGTGGGGTGAGAAACTGTGGCTTAGATGACGGGAGTAATCAAATCTTGACTGCACCAAGCCTATGCTCGCACCAGGAAAAGCTGGCAGACTTGTGAAGGACCATTTCCCCTTCTCCTGGGATGCTTGGTATCCTACTGCCAGTCTTTTGCTGATCCTATCCCCCCCCCCCTCGTCTGCTCTAAGTGAGATTTTATCAGTGGACCCCTACAGTGTGCTGCTTTTAGTCCCTCCCTGAGCCCTTGGCCTCTCGTCCACCTTTATGCAGGACTCTCAGTGAAAGCACTCTTGGGTGGGACCTCTGGCACCAGCAGCTTGTTTAATGGTCATCCGCCCCCCTCCTGGTTCCCCTGTGAACTGGACACAGCATACAGAATCCATCCTTCCTGCCTGTGCCTCTGACCTCGCAGACTGGCCTGCTTAGGAGCAGCTCGTTCTTTCCACAGCCTTTGCTTATCTTTTAAAAAAATGGACTGTCTGGCCAGGTGGTGGTGGTGGCGGCGGCGCATGCTTTAAATCCCAGCACTCAGGAGCAAAGGCAGACAGATCTCTGTGAGTTCAGGGCCAGCCTGGTCTACAAAGCTATTTCCAGGACAGCCAGGGTGAAACAGACAAGCCCTGTCTGAAACCAACAAACCAACCAACCAACCTGAAATGCCCACTCTAGATGCTTTCCAAAGTGTTAGCTCTATCATACATCCCAGTTTTGGTATTGGTTTTAGTAGACTTACTGCAGGCTATGGAGAGGTGGGAGAAAACCTCATCTTGACTCCTGGCCGCCCCGGTCAGGGTCCAGTTGTAGGGAGACTTCGTGGTAGTTACGTTAGACTCTGCTATGCCTTGTGCTTTATGCCCAGTACCAGGTAAAAATCAGTGGTGCCTAGCTCTTGCTCGCCCGGGTCTCCTGGTCCCGGTCAACAGGGGCCTGCCTTTTTCCTACGTATATTAATAGTTTTGGCCAGTCAACATGTACACACCAAGTATTCCAGTGCTTGGGAGGCTGAGGCAGGAGGATTACCAAGTTTGAAGCACCCTGAGTCTACATAGCAAGTTTCAGGCCAGCCTAAAACAGCCTGAGCCTATTTTTAGAACAAAATGTTTTATGGACAGTGTCTTACTGTGCACCCCCAGATCGGCCTCAAGCTCTCAATCCTCCCGCCTCAGTCTCCGGAGTGCTAAGATTATAGGTGTGTCCCATCATACCCAGCTTGGAGCATAGCACCTTTTGGACATTTGTTTGACACTCTGATGCAGCAAATGGCAAGCCTATGAGTGAGGGGCTGGAGAGATGCTGCTGCAGGGGTTAAGGGGACTCGCTCTGTAATCATGAGGACTGCAGTTTGATCCCAGAATCCGAGTCACAAGTTGGGTATTCCCTAAATATGCCTAGGGCTCCAGCACAGAGAGAAGTGGAGACAGGCCTGCTGGGGCTTGCTGGCTTCTATCCTAGCTCAGATGTAAATCCTGTGCTCAGGAAGGGTCTCTGCCTGAGAGCAAGAGAGTGATGCAAGTGGGCACTGGATGCCCTGATCTGGGGTCTGTATGTGAGCACACACACACGTACACATGCACACACGCAAATAGAGGGGCTCATAAAACCTCACCTACTAGCCAAGGAGCTACTGGTGATCAAAGCCTGCTAGAGAAGGAAGAGTCAGATTTTGCTTTGCTTTGTTTTTGGAGACAGGGTTTCTCTGTGTAGCCCTGGCTGTCCTGCAACTCACTCTGTAGATCAGGCTGGCCTCAAACTCAGAAACCTGCCTGCCTCTGCCTCCTGAGTGCTGGGATTAAAAGTGTGCCCCACGACACCCAGCTGAGTCAGTTTTCTTTTTAAATTTTATTTAATTTTTTGAAGATTAAAATTTATCTCATGTGTGTGTGTGTGTGTGTGTGTGTGTGTATGTTTTGCCTGCATGTATGCATGTGTACCACGTATGTGCCTGGTGCCTGAAAGGGTTCAGAAGAGGGCACCAGATTCCAGAAACTAGAATTATGGGTGGTTGTGAGTACCATTCCGGTACCAGGAACCAATCCTGGGTCTTCCACAAGAGCAACAAGTGGCTCTCACCACGAGCCATCTCTCCCATCAGTTTCTTCTTCAGGCTGGCTCCAGGTGGGAGCTGCTCGAGCATTAGCGGATGGCCCACAGCCATGTGCATATGGGGAGTACTAAGTGAACCCAGGGGACTAGGGATAAATAGACGCATGCAGCGGGAGGATGTGACCGTGGGGCTTGGGAAGAGTGGCAAGTGGATATGATAAACCACACTGTACCCATATGGCAGCTCACAACTGTTTGTAACTAATCTCTGGGAAGCCAATACCATCTCCTGGCCCCCAAGGGCACCTGGCACACACAGGGTACATAGACATACATGCAGTCAAAATACCTATATATGAAAAATAAATAAGTCAATGTGTGTGTGTGTGTGGGGGGGGGTTGTGTTGTTTTGGGTTTTTTTGTTTGTTTGTTTGTTTGTTTTTTGTTTTTTTCGAGACAGGGTTTCTCTGTATAGCCCTGACTGCCCTCGATCTCACTTTGTAGACCAGGATGGCCTTGAACTCTGAAATCTGCCTGCCTCTGCCTCCCGAGTGCTGGGATTAAAGGCGTGCGCCACCACACCCGGCTTTTTTTTTGTGTGTGTGTGTTTAAGTTACAACCACATGAAGGCTCACAACCATCTATATAGCTAACTCACATACATAAAATAAATAAATAAATCCTTAAACATTATGGGCTGGGCTGTGGCAGCGCACACTTTAATCCCAGCACTCAGAGGCAGAGGCAGGTGGATCTCTGTGGGTTCGAGGCCAGTCAGGGCTACACAGAGAAACCCTGACTCAAACAAACAGATAAACAAAAGCAAAATTAAAAAAAAGGATGCCAAGCTAGGGCTGAGCCAGGAAACCACTTCAAGTTTGTGGCTAGCCTGGTTTACATGGTGAATTCCACACCAGGCTAGCCCACAGCGTGAGACTGTCTCAGCAATATACCACCACCACAACCAACCCAAGCACAACAAAAACTTTAAAAGAAAATTACTTCAATAGCAATTTCACTTACAACCAAAGCAATAACAGTGAATTCATTTTCTTCCCCATCATCAAGATTTATAGGTTACTTTACAGTGTGTTTGGTTGTCTATTTTCAGATCCAGTCTTATGACACCCAGTATGACCCGAAGTTCACTGTGTGGCTAAGACTAGCTTCGAACTCTTGAGCTCTCTGTCTCTGTCTCCACAGTGCTCACGCTCAGGTATGTGCCACTGTGGCCTATTCCAGTTGTGTTTAATGTATCCTTCAAAAATGCAGACAAGCAGCCAGGTGTGGTGGCGCACGCCTTTAATCCCAGCACTTGGGAGGCAGAGGCAGGTGGATTTCTGAGTTCGAGGCCAGCCTGGTCTACAAAGTGAGTTCCAGGACAGCCAGGGCTACAGAGAAACCCTGTCTCGAAAAACCAAAAAAAAAAAAAAAAAAAATGCAGACAAGCATGCACTATACATGTGCAAATGTGACTAATTTTTTTTTTTTTAGGAGAAAACCATTTTAATTGAAAAATAATACATCTCAATCAACACTGTGTTTATGGACATAAAGTAAACTAAGTAGAAGGAGAAGTGGCTTTTCTAACTGGTAACTGTGAAACTGATGTATCAGCATGTTGCTATAGCTGCTCTCCTTTATCCTGATAGCTACAAAACAAGACTACTGAGTTGTGTGTCCCCCACCCCACGCCCCCCGCCACCTGAATTAAACTGTAAGGTCAATCCTTGCTCTTAATCCACTGACAAAAGAAGACGTTAAAAGTTTTTCCTATATTCAAGAAGTTACTAATGCAAAAAAAAAAGATAATTCTCATGAAAAAGCTATTAATCTAATATATTAATAGAACTCATCCACAAGACTTCAAAACAGGATTCCAAAATGATCGCTAGTACAAGTCTCCCTTTAAGTTTGTTCATCCCAAGATGATTTAGGAACACACTGGCTCAATAAAACTTTAAAAATATCCAAGTTATTGCAGAGAACTGTGGACAGAAGTCTCCTTTTAAAGAGTTCATTATATAGGTGTTCCCAGAATTACTCTTGTATGTCAACTCAAAGTGCTAGAGAACACAGTAAACATCGCGCTCAAGAAACGACAGAAAAAAGGCATTAAGATGTATGGCTTCTTGTGAGTCTATATTACTGAACATAAATAAAGTCATTACCATTTAACTGAAAAAGGTTTTTTTTTTTTTTTACAAAACTGCATATCCAAAATTAACATTTTTATTAAATCAAGTTTAAAAATGTTCACTGTAGAAAAGTCAACAAGGGTATTAAGAAAATCAAAATATACCTTTTTTTTTTTTTACAATATATGTATATATTAGCGGCAGACTACTTCAGAGAGTTTCTTTTGCGTTTAGTTATTTTAAAGAAAGCGTAACAGCGTCAAAACATGACTAATTTTTATTGCACTGAATGTATTTGTGACTCTGAAAGGATTATTTGTAGACTAAGTATAGAGCGGACAGTGACACTTTTCTCTTCTTCCTTAGGACTCAAGGATACCAACAGTTATTAAAGACACATTTCTTCCCATGGGCTGCTTGAGGTCATTTGCCTAGGTCATTTCATTAGAGCCTCAAAACCACAGCAAGGGAGGTCTTGCAACCCCAGACAAGCTCAGAGAGACTAAACAATGGGCTCAGAAGTTTCAAAGAACAAACAACATTCAAAATGTTTCTACTAATCAGGGCCATCTCCCAAACCTACATCTCTGGCCGAACCTGCGAGCCTGGCTTTGAGGGTCAAACTCTGAAATCTTGTTTGAGTGTCAGGTTTCAGCTGACAAAAGCCGATATGATATGCCCAGTCCTGGGCACAGGATACTTGATGACACGTCATCCAGTCTCTCTCACTGTCTAAGCCAAATATGGAGAGAGCTATGCCAACAGCTGCCAGAGAGATTGGATCCAGGCAAGGCCTGGGTTCTTACTGACAGGCACATGCAGACACAGACACACACACATAAACACACAGACACATACATATACACACAGACACCCATATAAACAGGCACAGACACACATACACACAGAGAAACACACACACACAAAACATAGACACATACATGCATATAAACAGAGACACAGAGACACAGACACACAGAAACACATACATATACACAGATAGACATATACACACATACACATGCATGTAAACACAGAGACACAGACACACTGAAACACATACATATACACAGAGAGACATATACACACATACACATAAACATACAGAGACACAGATGGACAGACAGACTGACACACATCCAGCTTGGAGGGTCCCTACTTTCTATCAAACACTGGAATTGAGAATAAGCATTGTATGCTAGGCTCTGTTGGTATCAGGTTCTACCAGATGCTAAGTCAGTTCCATCTCCCGGGGAAAACAGCCAGAATGAGCACAGATCCCAGAGCGGACACACTGCCAGAGCTCAGGGGAATGAATCACCGGCTTGGCCTCAAGAGGAGCAAGAGTGACTCCAGGAGAGACTCTGCAGCCCTGCGCTGGAGGCCGGGCAGGACAGATGGACAAGGCAGGTGCTAATTCTAGCCAGAGAGAACAACATGTACAAGTACACAGGGTCGGGAAACGGACGGCACGCATGCGTCTGTAAGGTGTGCAGGGCGGGAGTGGGAAGAAGCGGGTGGTACCAGGTCAGCGTGGGCGGGGCGCTACGCTGCTGCGTGTTACACTGCCATGGATACTGCCAGCAGATTTTCAAAACAGGCAGGAAAAGCAGCCTGGTAATACTGGGCCAATCCCCAGGGCAGGGGGTGCAGTTCCTGGACTCTCCTGCCATGACTGGCCCAACCTTTTATTGAAGGAAGCCTTAAAAACAAAGCAAACCCCCAAAACCAAAAGCCAAACACTCAGCGAGGAGAGGTGGCTCACACCTTTAATGCCAGCAATTGAGAGGCAGAGGCAGGTGATCTCTGAGTTCAAAATCAGCCTGGTCTACGTAGTGAGTTCCATGGGCAGGGACACAGAGAAATCCTGTTTTCAAAAACAAAGAGGGCTGGTGAGATGGCTCAGTGGGTAAGAGCACCCGACTGCTCTTCCGAAGGTCAGGAGTTCAAATCCCAGCAACCACCTTAACAAGATCTGACTCCTTCTTCTGGAGTGTCTGAAGACAGCTACAGTGTACTTACATATAATAAATAAATCTTTAGGGCTGGTGAGATGGCTCAGCAGGTAAGAGCACCCGACTGCTCTTCTGAAGGTCCTGAGTTCAAATCCCAGCAACCACATGGTGGCTCACAACCATTCCTAATGAGATCTGACTCCCTCTTCTAGTGTGTCTGAAGACAGCTACAGTGTACTTACATATAATAAATAAAAACAAAAATAAAAATAAAAAACAAAACAAATAAATAAATATTAAAAAAGAAAAAAAACAAAGAAAGAAACCTCTGGGTGGATGGGAAAAAGGATGGATGGTCTCCTGTCCAGATGTTGGATGTAGAGATGAAGGGAAACAATACTTTCAAAAGACACCCCTGGGGCTGGGAGTGCATCCCCAAGACTAGAGAAAAAGTCTGGCAGATCTCTGTGTTTGAGGCTAGTCTGATCTACATATCAAGTTTCTGGCCAGCCAGGGCTAAACTGTGAAACCCTGCCTCAAAATAAAACAAACCATAAACCCAACTGCAGTGAAACAATAAAACAAAATAAAATAAAAGGTGCACGCCTTTAATCCCAGCACTTGGGAGGCAGAGGCCGGCAGATTTCTGAGTTCGAGGCCAGCCTGGTCTACAAAGTGAGTTCCAGGACAGCCAGGGCTATACAGAGAAACCGTCTCGAAAAACCAAAACAAACAAACAAACAAAACCCAAAACACACTCCCCAACCCCCGACCAAAACCGCCTCAAAAACCAAGAGGTGGAAAACAGCGCTGACCAGGTGTGAGACAGCACTAAGGTTTAGTCAGCAAAGGGAGGCAGGGGAAAAAGATTGAATGTTCAGAAAGAGCACAGGGGGCCTTACCTACCCACTTGACCCACAAATATTTGCTAACTGCATCATGGTATGTGTTAGGGGTTGGGCTAGCTGCAGAAGGACATACAGAGAATGAACCCGGCCCTGACCCCACAGAGCTGAGCCTGCAGGCGAGAGCAGGGGAACTGGATCACATGCATCCCCAGATAAGCTCTGGACAGAGGCCCAGGGGGTGGGGGATAAGATGCAGGAGCACAGGGTGGCCGGATGAGGCAGGGTCTCAGGTGGCCGGGAGATGAGGTGCCAGGAAGAAGTAACTCTTGAGCTAATGATGTGGCTCAGTGGTTCTCAGCTTTCCTCAGGCTGCCACTTTAACACAGTCCCTCATGTTGCGGTGATCCCCAACCATGAAATGATTTTCATTTGCTACTTCCTAACAGGAATTTTGCTGTTATGAATCGTAATGTAAATATCTGATATGCAATCCAAAGGGGTCTTGACTCAGGCTGAGAACCACTGACAGAGAAGGGGAGGAAGCGTCTGTCAGCTGGAGACAGCGTTTGTGAGGGCTAGTCACAAAGCCAGGAGTAAGTATTGCAGTGAGGAAGCACGCACGGGCAGGGGAGGGCGGCAGATCTATTCTGAGATGTTTCATATTAAAGCAATACTCCTGTGACCCTAACTCCTGCACAGCAGCTACAGAGACCCTCTCACCCATTTCTTGTTTAGAAAAGCTTCAAACATAGAGAAGTTGAAATAATTTACACACTCCAAGTAGATAAAAATGTGTTGTGTAAGTTAAAAGAAAACTGACGATTTGGAAATTGTCTAGACACATACCACTTAACACTTCAGCATATGCTTCCCGTGGTGGTCAGATCTTTACTTCCAGCACTTAGGAGGTAGACTCAGGAAGATCTCTGAGTTTAAGGCCAGCCTGGTCTACACTGAGAGTTCCAGGCTGGCCAGCACAATGGGTGAGACACTGTCTCAATAAGTGAATACTTTAACATGTATCTCCAGAGAACTAAGATAAATCCGCTATGCTATTATCATATCTAAGAAACACAGCTGTTCTAAAATATCTACATCCATGCTCTATTACACGTCTGCGTTGTCTTCTAAATGGCTTTTCATGGGAGGGATGTTGGAGATGGAAGGAAAGGATTAGGATCCAGTCTGTATGGGGGTGGTTGAGACAGGGCTGTGTGTGTGGGTGTCTCTTTATGTAGCCCAGGATAGCCTCTAACTCACAACCTTCACACCTCACTTTCCCAAGTACTGACTATAGCCAAGTTTTTAAAGACTTATTTCCATTTTTAATTATGTGTATATGCATGGGAGAGGAGAGTATGAGTATGTGATATGGGTAATGTGGGTGCTATGGGAGACAAACTCAGATACACGCCCTTAACTGCTAAGCCACCTCTCCTGCCAGCACAGGTTGGTTAAGGGAGATTTTTTTTTTTTAAAGATTTATTTATTATATGTAAGTACACTGTAGCTGTCTTCAGACACTCCAGAAGATAGAGTCAGATCTTGTTACGGATGGTTGTGAGCCACCATGTGGTTGCTGGGATTTGAACTCTGGACCCTCGGAAGAGCAGTCGGGTGCTCTTACCCACTGAGCCATTTCACCAGCCCCAAGGGAGATTTTTATAATGGAAAAATGGCCTCTTAGAATTTTTTTTTTTTAATCTGTTTCCTTCAATGATGGGATCAAGTTCACAGTCTTCAAAGGAATCCATACAATTGCTGCTGACAGTTAAGGGGGATGAGAACAGAGATGGTGGAGCCTAGATACTGGGAAGCAAAGATGACAGATCTGACGACCAGATTAGAAGGCTAGGAGAGAGGCAGCACAGGCTTGGGAAAGGCCTGATTTCTGGCCTGGACGATGGGAGATGGTCCATCCCTGGGAAGAGAGCAATCAAAAAATCCTTTGTACCTTAAAACCCTTTCTAGGCGACTGTCTAATAAGCAGCTGAGAACTCTGGGCTTAATACAATCCATAGCTAAATAAAATGGACTACAGCTGTGGTTCTTGACCTTCCTAACACTGCGACCCTTTACTACAGTTCCTCATGCTGTGCTGATTCCCAACCATAACATTATCACATCGCTACTCCAGAAGTGGAATTTTACTAACTCTTTGGATTTATAATATAAATAGCTGATATGCAGGATTTCTGATGTGACCCCCGGCCGGGGATCTCGACCCATAGTACTAGAATACACACGTCTGAGATGCCTACAGAGACCTGATTCCTATCTGAAACTCATGTTGCAAGGTCACCTCAACATCCCTGTGAGCACATCTGTTATTTATTTATTTATTTACTGCCATCTTACTTAACCTTTTAGCCAGGATCAGGCATAGCTAACCGGTCCAATAAATATCCCCTCTCTGACGCCTGTCACATAATGATGGTTCTGGCTGCTCTTTCCCTGTCTTCCTTGCTGGCTCCTTCTCCTCTATTCAACAGCCTGTAAATGTTGAAACACACTAGGCCCTGCTTCTCAGCTTCTTCACTAGCCTCCTTCTCTCCTTAAAACAATTTCATCCATCACGGTGGCTTTAAAACAAAACACACACACCAAAACAAGCCTGGTGGTGGCATACACCTTCATTCAGTCCCAGCACTAGGGAGGCAGAGGCAGGCTTAACAGCCTGATACTGTCTCTCAAACTCCCATCTCTCCCAAAACCAACCCCTCCCCCCAAAAAAACCTCTAACCCCCCAAACAAACCAAAACCCACAGAAAAACAAAACCACCACCACCAAAAACAAAACCTCAGTAAAAACACAAACAGTATAATAAAATCCAGATATCTATCAACATTCTTTTTTTTTTTTTTTCTTTTTTTGGTTTTTTCGAGACAGGGTTTCTCTGTGTAGCCCTGGCTGTCCTGGAACTCACTTTGTAGACCAGGCTGGCCTCGAACTCAGAAATATGCCTGCCTCTGCCTCCCGAGTGCTGGGATTAAAGGCGTGCGCCACCACGCCGGCTTCAATCAACATTCTTATATGCTAATCCCCACCAGTTGCCTATAGCCCAGACATTTGGATTTTCCATTTGAACAGCCTACACCTCAGACTTTACAAGGTTCTAAACTTCTCAGGACTCCCTCTTCTTCCTCCTCTTTGAATAGCTCCCAGAGAGGATTGGCAGGAAGGGAGAGAGGAGGGTGAGAGTGTCCTCAAGGAATCAAGGGGTAGGGAGCATTTGGCTCCAAGTACCGGTACCTGGTAGGTCCAAAACTCTACCAGCTTCATGACTTTGAGCATTAGGCCTTGAGTGAGCACCTTGGGGTTCAGCTGCCTGTTTCCCAAGGAGCAAAATACAAACTTTAGGGGCTCGGACTGCTTGCTCAGTAACAACAGATATGAAAGTAAGAAGTCGGTTCATTCCACTTGGAATCATATTACAGATGATTTAAATAATTTGCATCTACAAGTTGCATCTGTTCTGAAACAAAAGCATTCACACACTTTTCCCTCGAGATGTGTCTCTTGTCCTCTGTGTGTCTGTGTGAGATACACACCCTAGTTCTAAAGATTGCCACTAAATCAGACAAGCCATGTTATATGGTGCTCTCATAATGCTGGAGAGATGGCTCCCTGCCTAAGACCACCTGTTCCTTTCCTAGAGGGGCAGAGTTCCAATCCCAGCACCCAAGTGGTGGCTCACAACCATTTCTGTAACTGTACTTCAGAGGATCAGAGACTTTCTTCTGGTCCCTGAAGGCCCCAGGCATGCACACGGTGCACATACATATATGCAGGTAAAAACCACACATACGCACAAACAAAAGAAATCTGAAGACAAGTTCTGGAGCTGGTGAGATGGCTTAAGGAGTAGAGAAACTGGCTGCTAAGTTTGATCAACTACATTCAATTTCCCAGACCCACATGGTGGAAGAAAATCAATTACACACACGTGGCAGAGAGCTCAGAGGTTAAAAAAAAAAAAAAGGAATATTTCAATTAGCCAAGGCTGGCCTGCAACTGCACACCTGCAACTGCAGAACTTTGGAGTCTGAAGCAAAAGGTTTGCTGAAAGTTCAAGGCCAGCCAGGAATATATGTAGCAAGATCTTGTCTCAAAATACATACATACATACACACATACATACATAAATAGGGCTTGGAGAGATGGCTCAGGGGTTAAGAACACTTGCTGCTCTAGAAGAGAACTCAGATTCAATTCCCAGCCCCGACATGGCGGCTCACAACCCTCTGTAACTCCGGGTAGTTGGGGATCCAAAACCTTCTCCTGGCTGCCCCAGGCACCTATGTGTTAGCCACACATGAAAGCAAACACTTATACACATAAGAAAATAAATCCTACAAACCGCTTAAACACCAAATAAGCATATAAAGGAAGGAAAGAAGGGAAAACAAATCTGTCGGTAAATTCGGATGGCCTTTCGCTTTTTAAACGTGGGGATGTCAAGGTGACAGGTTGACACACCGAGCACTGTCTCCGCGGTGGTCAGGAAAAAAGAAAAAGTTTCGACAGCGAACTCCGCCATCTACAGCTGGCCACCGTGGGCTACTTTTTTTTTTTTTTTTTTTTTTGGAGCCACTCCGCTTTCAAATTTAAGGGCTGTCCCGACTGGGGAGCCCGGGGTACAGCTTCCCCAGGGAGACCAGCCATCCTTTTGCTTCTCTGCACGACCTGGGGCGAGGCATTGCTATTGCGAGGGGCGCAGCGCGCAGAGGCTGCGGGCGGACGTAGCCCGCGAGCCCCGGCGTCCCCGGCAAGGGCGGCGCCGGCAGGACGGTGACCTTGAGCCCCACGGGGGCCCGGGAAGGCGCCGCAGCCACGCCAGCCCTCGGTCGCCTGGGACTCGGGAGGCCGGCCCCACGGCGTCCCCTCCCAGCCCCGGGGACCCCGCGCCCTTCGCCCCACGGCGGCCCCTCCCCGGCCGGGCCCCGGAAAGGGCGGCGCTGCTCACCGGAGCCCCGGCAGGAAGCCGCTGTGGGCGGCTGGCCGCAGCAGGCCTCCTCGCGCGAGCAGCACCCGCGCCGCCATCTTGCTCCGGAGCCTGAAGCTCCTACCGCCTCGGTGTCGCTGACGCCGCCGCTACCGCGACCCCTCCCCCGGCCGGGCCGACCAGGCTGGGGCGGGGCGGGGCAGGGCGCTAGGCCGCTGTAGTGCAGGGGAGCGGCCGCTAGGGGGAGCAGCGTGGCGCCTCAGTGCTGCCGCCAGGGGGCGTGCCAAGCAGTTGCTGAAGTTAATCCGTAGATCCCGCGAGGGGAGTTCAGGGTCCCTGAAGTGGGTGTGAGAAAGGAACCTGGAATGTACACGGGGAGATCCACGGGAAAGGAGTAGATCTGTGCACGGGGGGAATCCAGAGTCTGATTTTATGGTTGAGGGCCACCACAAACATGAGGAAACGTGTTAAAGTGTTAGCAGCATCAGGAAAGTTGAGAACCACTGGTATAGGGGGAAGTGTATTCTGTAAGGATAATAAAAGAGCTATGGATATAAGCATGAAACTTTAGCAAGATAAGAGTAGACAAAAGCAGAACTAGATCCCGAGGAATCAGAGGAATAGGGAGCAGCCTGGGCCTCAGTTACATGCAGAGACCAAGAGAAGGATACTCTCCAATTGGTGGCTGCCTTCGTGGTTCTGAGTTAGAGGACGGATGGGAGCTGATTCTATCTTGAAGCTCAGGAGGTGTGGTTTTCTTTATCTTTTAAATTTTTCTCTTCCTAGTCTATGTGCATCATCAGTGTTTTGCCTGCGTGTATGTCTGTCTGTGTGAGAGTGTGGGTGGAGCCCCTGGCAATTGGAGTTGCAGGTGGTTGTGAGCTGCCATGTGGGTGCTAGGAATTGAACCCCAGGTCCTCCGGGAAGAGCAGCCAGTGCTCTTAATCGCTGAGCCATCTTTCCAGCCCCATGGGTACAGTTTTTCTAACAAGAATTTGGAGAAATGACAGGGTCTGGTCTTATGGGTGGTGGAGGAGCGGTTCAGACTGGGAGAGGCACTTGCTCCTTTGAATGTGAATGAGGCTGAGAGCGTTCCATATAACTGTAGACCCAACTGTGGAAGGCAGATATGTGACTTGCTGCGGGCAGGGCCTCTTCAAGTGTCGGTGAGCCATGCCTTTTTTATATAGATCCTTCATTTCTCAACTTAGCTGAGACAGGGTCTTTATGTGGCGCCTAGTCTGGCCTCAAAGGGAGAATGGAGCCTAAAAACGAGGCGGACTAAAGTCTCAAGCAATAGCGTTTATTCAGAGCATCAGACGATTTATACTCTGAGGGTATAGAAGAACCACACGAGTTAGGTGTATAATCATAAGGACAAGCCACACGTGGCAAAAAAAATAATAAAAGCAGCAAGCAGTAATGAGTGATCTGGAGTGAACTCACTGCTAACCGTTATACCTGGAAGGGGTGTGAAGCGCAGTCTACGAACAAGTTTTGTGTTTTGAAGAAGCTGAGGTTACAAGACTCTTTTGGAGTTTCTCACAAGCATTCAGAATTCCCCTCACGCGACTCCATTCTTGGGTCCTGCCTGTTCTGACAGGAATCCTTTTGTAACCTCAGGGTAAACTCCTGGGTTGAGATTACTTGCAGAGCCGTCATAAGCTGTTTAAGTTATTGGACCTCATTATTCAGACCAGGATGGCCTCAAACTCTCAATGCTCCTGCCTCTGCCTCTGCAGTGCTGGGATCATAGGTATGCAGTATTGCACTTGACTCAACTTTATATGTTAGGAGTTTCAACTCTCTCTCGGAATGCAAACTTGGCGTTTATGCATTTCTTTGATGACTCTGCTTTTGTGCTCCTTAGCATTAGGGCATATTTCTCCTGTATTCCCCACCCCCAACCCCATTGCCATTTGGCTCTAGAGTTTCATTAGTTCTTTAGTCCAGAGCTCTCTCCCTTCCCAGGTACTGGTGACTGTACTTAGGGCCTTGAATATGCTAGGCATGTGCTCTACTAATGAGCTGTGCATCTTCAATCTATTTTTGAAATAGGTCCTACCAAGTTGCCTGGGCTTGCTGTGCTCAGCACTTAGCCTCCTGAGTGCTATATTATAAGTGTATGCCATGGGCTGGAGAGATGGCTCAGTGGTTAAGAGCACTGACTGCTCTTCTGAAGATCCTGAGTTCAAATCCCAGCACCCACATGATGGCTCACAACCATTTGCAATGAGATCTGATGCCCTCTTCTGGTTTGACTGAAGACAGCTACAGTGAGTGTATTTAGATATAATAATAAATTAATTGATTACAAAAATAAGTGTATGCCACTATCCAAGTGGCTTTAGGCCCTGCCATGGATCACCCCACTCAGGTATGGGGGTGGTCCCTGGAATGAGGGTTCTTGAAGCTAGGTGGGTAAGGATTCGGCGGTGACAAACAGAAACAAGCACAGAGGCAGTTTGAATCTGAGTGTATTCTGCAGCTCTCAATCAAGGGATTTTATACATTAAAAAAACAAACATTACATCTCTTAGAAAGTATATATCCAGTGAAACAATCACAGAAACCAACAAAAAATCATTTGGCACAGTAAAGCACAAAAATGATCCATGCATTACAACTCTGAAACTATGTGTTCAGTGGATCACAGCAGAACAGGTAACATCATTATAAGTCATCAAAATATAACAATTCTAAAAGGATCTATACAGTGGGGGCTGTTGTCCAAGGCTAGTGGCATATTTCCAGGAGCAGGTTAATAAATCTTTAATGGTCAGTGCTCTTAACCACTGAGCTAACTTTCCAGCCCCATGGTCAATTATTATTTAACATCTAGTGCCTGATTTTTATAATCATCAATGTATAAATTTAAACTATTTTAAATCTTTCTAATTAAGGCTTTCTTTACCATATACCAAAATCCACCTCCGATGACACACGTGTAGCCATATGAAATTTTATTGTTGGGAAAGTTTTTATCATAATAGTTTTGTAAATGATTTAGAAAGTAAAGCGTTGGTTTCCCAGGGGATAAGGTCATGTTAGTGACCCCATCTCTAGGAATGGTTGCTTACCCATTATCCTCATTTAAGATCTTGGCCTAGGCTACCAGGAATGTGTAAATAAGAAAAGGAGTAAGAGAAAACAAAATAGATAGACTGCCATGAGAACTACGGCTCAATATGTTTTCTCCAGCAAAGAGTTCCACAACCGGTTCCAGGAGGCCTCCCCCTTTTGAGGTCATTCGCCTCAGTCTGTGGAACTTGTCACACAGATCCTACTGGAGGTGGTGTGGCAAGGCCCTAGTGGTTCTCAACCTGTGGGGGTCAGGACGCCATTGCAGTTGGTCCAATGATCTTTTCAAAGAGGTTTCCAAAGACAACCATCGAAGATGAAGCTAGGTTTAAGAACTGAGACAGGACTCCTCTATCCTCTTCAGGTGGGCCTGCCACAGGCAGACACACCCACATACGTGTATTTAGAACTGTATTAAAGAGTCACAGTATTAGAAAGATTGAGAATCACTATGTAGCCTTGGCTGGCCTGGAACTCAACAATGTAGACCAGGCTGGCCTCTGCACTTTGCCTGAGTGCTGCGATTAAAGGGGTACACTACCAGGCCCATATCCTGATGCCTGATTTTTAAAAAAGTTAAATTTATAAGTTACATTTATTTAATTGTGCATGTGTGTGGGTACTTGGGCCATGTCAACAAGCATGTAATGGCCTGAGGAAAAATTCTGGTACTTTCTTATACCATGTGTGTCCCAGGAACTTGGACGCACTCGGGCTGTCAGGCTTGGTGGCAAGGTTGCTGGCTTACAGGTGAGCACCATCAGGATGTTCTCCTTGGGAGTCTTGTGCTTGCCAGGCAAGTACTCTACCACTGAACTGTAGCTCAAGCCCAAGAAACTTTAATGAAAATGATACATCAGCATGCACATCAATTGGTCAAGTATCTTATAGATGCTTGGAGATGGAGACCTGAGATGTGCTGAGAGGACCACATAGACCCCACTGCCAGAGATGCTCTAAAACAGCCCATGGGGCTCAAAGGTCATCTAAGACCATCAGGAAATGCATATTTCTGATGGTCTTAGGAATTGATACACCATTCCTCTATCGTCTCCAGGTGGGTCTGCAGAGATGCCCACCTGGAACTGTGTTAAAGGGTTGCAGCATTAGGAACCACTGGTCTAAAAGGCTTCCCTTCCCATGACCTACCCTGGCACCAAGTCAAGAGTTTTCCCTAGTAACATAAGCTATCCCACCTCTCTGTACAAGGTGTTTATGTTTTAGGATCAGGCTTTTGTCCCCCACCTCCCACCCTCAACAGGGTTTTTCTATGTAGTCCTCGCTGTCCTGGAACTTGTTCTATAGACCAGGCTGTCCTCAAAACCAGAGATCTACCTGCCTTTGCCTCCCGAGTAACGGGATTAAAGGTGTGTGCCACCACCGCCCAGTCCTGGGATCAGTCTTTAAAAGCCAGTTTCCCGGCCCTGCATCTTTATCCAGTTTACATTGGCACTGCTTACCTTTACCCTCATTTTCTCTGATAACCTTTTAAAAAAATTCATTATCCTATTTCTCTAATGTCTACCTATATTCAAACTGCCCTAGCAATTCTCTTCTGCTTTAAAAATTCCTGGTTATGCTTTGTTAAAAAAAGAAAGATTTTTATTTATGCATGAGAGCTTTGCTGGCATGTCTCATGTCTGTGTACTACATGCATGCAGTGCTCACTGAGAACAGAAGGTGGCGCCATATCTGGAATTGGAGTTAACAGTTAACTGCCATGCGATGTGGGTGCTGAGGACTGAACCTGGATCCTTTGCAAAAGCAGCCAGTTTTCCTGTTAAGGCCCAGGGAGCAGTTACTTGGCTAGCCTGCCATTATTTTTTCATTTAAAAAAAAAAAAAAAAGAAAGAAAAAAACCTATTTATGTACACTGTAGCTGTTTTCAGACACACCAGAAGAGGGCATCAGATCCTATTACAAGATGGTTGTGAGCCACCATGTGGTTGCTGGGAATTGAACTCACGACCTCTGGAAGAGCAAGCAGTCAGTGCTCTTGACCGCTGAGCCATCTCTCCAGCCCTAGCCTGCCTGCTGTTATGACTTTCTCAAATGGTTTTGCTGTTATTAGGAACCTTTCTAACACCGAGATTGATTACATATTCTGTTGTGCTCTGGGCCCTTGGAAACCAATCACGACAGAAGTCAGTAGAACTGTTTTGTATAGTTACCCACAATAAGCCTGGACCCAGACCAACCACCCAGCAGCATGCCCTGCACCTGTCTATACACTTTTATAGTATTTGCTTTTGTAAGCTGCCCCTGGGATGGACCCCAAGACAAGAGACATCTGCACCAATATAAGGAATGATCTGGACTAAAACTTCCATTTTGAGTAGTGGTCAAGTAAAATTTAAGTTCCCAGAATCTCCCTGGGAACTGACATCTTACTTGGCAGAAGAGCCATGTAAGTGGGTAACTGACACCCTGGATGGCAAGTTAAGACAGGACTGTTAGACAAGTCCCATCCTGGTAGACAGGTTAGACCATGAATATTAAACACGGCAAGTCTCCTGCCACAGTTGAATACCCCAACCAATGGAAACAGGAGAAGCGTACAGCAAAGACGTGTTCCTAAGGAAATGCCCTATCACTAAATCCTGATTGGTAAAATAACTTGGCTGTTGATCTTGGGCTTAAAAATCCTGTAGGCTCTTACCATGGGGTCATGGTTCAGTTCCCGAAGTCCTGGGGTAGATGCTCAATAAACTCTCCCCGTGTGACTGAGTTTGGTGTTCGTGTAGTTTGCGAGGTGAATCTGGACCCCAAGAGCTCCTAACTACTGGGCCATCTCTCCAGTTTCACTGGCCATGTTATTTAGGACTTCACACTTTCCTGTTTGAACTGCCTTCTCCATACCTGTCATTCCTGAGTCTGCAGAGAGGCCCTCCCTCCCTCCCTCAGGAAGTTATCTGGTCTCTCCATGGGTCCTATCTGTCCTAAGGGCACCTATGGGTCCCTCTCCACTTTGGGAGCCTGATGATCATCACTGGTGTCGTCTATTAAACTAGGCCTTGTGGGATACACTTACGAATCCCAGCTGCCTAGTGCTTGAGGTAGGACTATAAATTCAAGTCTCCTTCTAGGAGTCAGAAAACTGAAATATACAGGCCAAAGTTTCTGCAGTAAGAGTCTTTATAGCATTTAAAACATTTCTCCTTGCAAGTTGGTGAAGTAAGGGGAAAAAAAAATTAAATTTACTAGCAGTGGTGGCACACACCTTAAATCCCAGTACTTCAGTGGCAGAGGCCAGGCCTGTGATATGGAGGCTGGCCTGGTCTACAGAGCAAGTTCCAGGACAGCCAAGGCTACACAGAGAAACCTTGTCTCCAAAACCACAACAAAACAGCCCAATTTACTTTGAATATGAATCATTAAAACTCAGTGCCAATAGGATGGCTCAGTGGGTACAGGGGTGTTACTGGGAACCATGTAAGAGTGAAAGGAGACCCGACTCCACAAAGCTGTCCTCTGGCTGCCACAGTGTGCGTGCCGTGGCACAGGTGTGCCCACACAGGCATCGTGGATACACACAATAAATTTTGAAAAATCAAGCTGCCAAAACTAAGTTCAGCCTTTTATGTCATTATCAAAAGGTTTTCTTCTTTCAAAATAAAGGTGCTAAGTCCAAGATTTCTTTGGGGGAGGCAATGAACAATGAGACAATACATACGATCTAGGACAGAGAGCTCACAAAATGATGCAGCATCCTTAGGCATACAGAGTAATGAGTACCTGCAGTTCAGAGAATCTGAAAAAGGATGCAAACCTGTCTGGAGCACTAAGCTCTTTACTTTGCTGACGACTTTTAATGTCACAGGAGAAACAGTTAGTACTGAAAACCATTGAGCAAAACACACAGACAGAAATGCCTCTGGCTCCTCCTTTCCTAGGTTCAGGAGACCTTGAGCTCCTCCTGAGGTTCGCTGAGGGGGCTCTCTAGGTAGGCAGTTCCTGCACAGGGCTTTCCGGTGACCGGGTCGATAACTCGGCCGACTTTGAAGATGATCTCAGCCAGTTCGTGCTTCACGTGCTTCGATCGTGGGACGGGCAAAGCTCTGAGGAGCACGATGTCCCCGACGCTGCACTGCTGAAGGGCATCGTGAGCAAAGTAGGTTTTCCGTTTATTAAAGTACTGTGGAGAGAAGGAGAGCGGCAGATCGGTAACTCCCATCTGGGATCTGTGATGCAAAAAGAACACACACACACACACACACACACACACACACACACACACACACAGAAAAACAACTCCCGGGAAGCTGCCCCTCTCCCTATTCATCTCACAAACCACAGCTCTGTCCCTTCTTGCCCAGGTCTGCCTTGCCCACACCACTCCCACTGCTGTCACTCTAGTTCAGGTCTTTATTGTTTCTACTCCACGGTTTTGCAGGATCCCCTGCCTCACTCCTTAAGCTGGTCCTTATGAATTCCTAGGTATAGTGGTGCAGACCGACAGCAGAGGCAGGTGGATCTCTGTGGGTTCAAAGCCAGTCTGGTCTACATATTGAGTTCCAGGACAGCCAGGGCTACATAGAGTGACCCCGTCCCCAAACAAAACAGAGCAACAAAGCAACCGTCCTTGATTCCTTAAAACCACTTGCTGTTTCTGCAGGAGGCCATGCCCTATCACAGCTGTATTCATCAACGGTGGAAAGACTTCTTGCTACCCGGTCCAGGGATAAAATTGTACTGGAGGGTCGGCTCAAATGTCTCTTTACTGGGATGACTCTTTTTTTTTTTTCTTAAAGACTTATTTATTTATTTATTATATGTAAATACACTGTAGCTGTCTTCAGACGCACCAGAAGAGGGCATCAGATCTCTTTACGGGTGGTTGTGAGCCACCATGTGGTTGCTGGGATTTGAACTCTGGACCTTCGGAAGAGCAGTCGGGTGCTCTTACCCACTGAGCCATCTCACCAGCCCCTGGGATGACTCTTATGACAACCTGGGAAGAAGGGATTAAGAGTTTTATCCTGTTCCCGGGCTGTTCTGCCTAGCTAGTCACTACAGGAAACATGAGAATGACCTGGGTGCTCCTGAAAGCCTCCTATGAACCGGGTTACACCTCCAGGTCAGCAGTGGGTATAGCAGATTGCTGCAGATGCTCAACTTATCTTTTATGGACAGGGAAATGCTTTTCCCGCTCAGACCCTAAAGCAGTGGTCCTCAGCCTTCTTAACGCTGCGAACCTTTAATACAGTTCCTCATGCTGTGGTGACCCCCAACCATAACATGATTTCCGTTGCTACCTCGTAGCCATAATCATGCTACTGTTATGGGTCATAATGTAAACATCTGGTATGTGACTCCCAAATGCGTCGAGACCCACAGGCCGAGAACAGCTGCAGTGGAACGTTGGTAACTTTATCGATGGCATTTTAAAACAAGTGTTGGTCCTCACCTTCAGTAAGTAGGGATCCAAAACAAGTCTGGTCGCTCTTACTTTAGCCGTTTTTATCATGGCTGTACCAATCACCTTCCCCACAACCCATTTGGCGTGGACGGATGAACGGACTATTGACATTATGTGTCTGTGAGCACCTAAAATAAAACAAGCAAACAAAAAAACCCCTCAAAGCTTAACATTGTTAAGACACAGTCTTGCCCCCTTTCCCCTATCCATTAACAAACCAATGGCATTGTTTCTTTCTTTTTTTTTTTTTTTTTGAAGTTTACCTTTCTCCACGGTAGCCCAGGCTTGCCTTAAATTGGGAGATGGTTCTACATTAGCCTCCCATGAGTTGGGCTAGAGCGATGCCTAAGCAGCTAAGCACTGGTTGCTCTTCCAGAGGACCTGGGTGCAGTTTCCAGCACCCTTATGGTGGCTCAAAACCTCTGTAGCACCTGTTACAGGGGATCCTCTGAAATTATACACAGGCTGGTGCCACAATACCCCATTTAAACTAGCCTTCAGATGGTTAGAGCTTACCAAGTGAATTTTGTCAGGAGCAATGCCCATGTCCAGTACTCATTTTTTTCTACTTTTCTGAAACAGCCAGGCCAGAGATCCTTATAGGTCTTATCTTTATAATATTTACAAAGTAGAAAATGGATCTAACCCTCAGACTCCCTATACAGAAAAGTTAGGAATAACATGGCCTGTTAAAACTCACAAGTGTTTCGAGGAACTATTAGTGTGTAAGCACACAAGTAAACTGGTCACACTGGAGTCCCTCTATCCAAATGAGGAAAGATACAGTGGGAAAATAAGCAGTTAAGAGACCAGCTAACTTAATCATTTGGAAAATTCCCCTGCTACTGATCACAGAAACTCTACAGACCAAAGCTCTTCTACCTACAGGTACCTACGAGCTCACTAGAAGACAAGTCACCTTATTTACTCTTTACCCACTATTATTTGTGCTGTAACCATTTAGAAACACCTTGTCACTTGGTATCCTTTCTTGGAACTGGTCCCCGGTTAGGGAGTATTACTAATAAATGGGGTTGTTTGAAGTGCTCAACTCCCGAGTCTGCGGTGTTGATTCCTTGTCGTCACCAGGGCACGATCTCGAGGTCACAGCACTTCCTGCAGCTGTCTGTCTCATTTATAGCCATTACAACCTGCTACCATACACACAGGGCTCACGGCAAGACCTCGGCCGGTCAGCCAGCTTCGGGGCCGCTCTGGGAATCAGTCGCTACCGAAACCACCAGGGAAACTGACACGGGACGCAGCACTGCTGACCCCCAGCACCCAGACCTGGATGGAACCCTCGCTCACCTCCGGAGTCCACCACAAGGCCGGCGGAGCATGGGCGCAGCGTGATGACGCTCACGGTGCGCTAGCCCCACCCCTCCCATTTCACAGGGCGCCAGTCCTGTCAGTCTTGGGCGGGGCTAAAGATAAGAATACGCCCAATCTATTTGAACAAGCACCTCCCGGCGGAAGTCCTGGGGCTAATTGTGTCCCGCTTATTCTTTTTTCATAGGCACTGCAATAGATGCGCAGGAGGGTCCTACCTTTTCCGATCCCATTTTGTTTCCTGCTCTTTTGATTTCCCAGGAATAGATTGGACATGTCTTCAAATCAAAGGACCTTGTATTTGTCAGACAGAAACTCCTTTCTTCCTTCCTTCCTTCCTTCCTTCCTTCCTTCCTTCCTTCCTTCCTTCCTTCCTTTCTTTCTTTCTTTCTTTCTTTCTTTCTTTCTTTCTTTCTTTCTTTCTTTCTTTCTTTCTTTCTTTCTTTCTTTCTTTCTTTCTTTCTTTCACAGTCTCACACTACATCTGCCTTGCCTCTGCCTTTCCAGGGTTGGATTACAGGCATGATCTACAATAATTTCTAATATCCTGTTGCACAGTGTAATATTTGCATACATCAAAGCAGCAGATACAGGTGGTTCGGAATATTTTTAAGGCAAACGTGATAAGTGTATGGATATGCCAACTACCCTGACATTACTGTATGTGTGCACTACAATATCACAGTGTATCTCATAAAGATGTATAATATGTAGGTCCAAAAATTTCAAGTTAATATTAAAGGGGGACATGGTGGCACAGAAATATGGCCAAATGGCCAAGGGCTTTTCTTTCAGGCACCATGTCCTAGAAACAGCCCCCAGTATTAAAATAACAACAATAAAACAACACATCAATCTGTCCAAACCCTTTTTTTTTTTTTTTTAGCAAACATTTATGGAACATATATTCTAAGAATCTGTGTTAGGCATTGCAGGGAAAAGATGAATAAAAGGGAGACAAAAGTCTATTAGAGGTAAGTGAGAAACAACCAAACCAGGTATGAAGTAGGTAATAAAAGAGTGTAAATACAGAGAACATTTCTTCACACACACACACACACACACACACACACACACACACACGCGCGCGCGCGCGCGCGCGCACATACAAATGAAAAAAAAAAAGAAAAAGGTGAGCGGTCCAGAGAGCTCAGCAGGTAAAGATGCTCACCAAAAAGCCTGATTGTCCAATTTCAATTCTCACAATCACATGGTGGAAGGAAGAACCTAGTCCCCCAAACTGTCCTTCAATTTCCACTTTGTTCTGTGGCTTATGCACACACACACACACACACACACATACACTATACTCACACACACACTGTGATGGTTTGTATATGCTTGGCCTAGAGAGTGGCACTATTAGCTGGTGTGGCCTTTTGTGAGTAGGTGTGTCACTGGGGGTGTGACCTTTAAGACCCTCATCCTAGCTACCTGGAAGCCAATGTTCTGCTAGCAGCCTTCAGATGAAGATGTAGAACTCTCAGCTCTGCCTGCACCATGCCTGCCTGGATGTTGTCATGCCTTGATGATAATGGAATGAACCTCTGAACCTGTAAGCCAGACCCAATTAAATGTTGTCCTTATAAGGGTTGTTTGGTCATGGTGTCTGTTCACAGCAGTAAAACCCTAAGACCCCCCCAGACACAATATATTTGTACATACAAATACACACAAAATAGATACACACAATACATATACATACATACACAACACACATATATACTATATAAAAATATATATGCTTCCTCTATCTTTAAAATACATACATATATACGTATACACACTCTATATTATATAATGTATAATCACACATATAAATTTAAATATGTATATATGCATAATTTATATAGCAAAACAACTGAACAGTTTTCTGAGAATAAATGAAGGAGTGCAGTTGGCTTCCCGAGAAGGCAGCTAGGCAGCCCATCCCTGACACACATAGGAGAAAAGTCACTCCTGTGAGCCCAGAGCTTGGGCACCTCACAGAGCTGCATTTTGAAAACTGTCCATATTATTGCTACTTTAAGTTAGAGCTAGTCTTTTCTCTAGTTGGAGCCCTTTAGGCAGGGGCAGAACGGGCTGACATGGGAATGAGAAGCCCCAGAGTGCTGAAAGCCAGAGGATCACCAAGTCAGAGCCATCAGGAAAAGCTGATGTTTGCATGATAGGAAACCACATCCAAACAGCAAAGCCAGGTGCTTGGGTACTCAGGGTGGGGGACAGGCAGGATGGTCTGAATAAAAACTTCTATGTAAGCCAGGACTGGAGCCAGGGCTCAGTGGTTAGGAGAGCATACTGCTCTTGCAGAGGACCTGAGTTCAGTTTCCAGCACCACTGTTACTGGCAGCTCACAACTGCCTGTAACTTCAGCTTCAGGGGACCTGGACACCTCTGGTCTCCACAGGTACCTGTACACATATGAACAACCCCCCCCCAAAAAAAAAAACCCATACAAGTATGCATAATAAAATTAAATCTTAAAACTTAAATTTATTTCATGTGGATGTGTGTTTGCCTGCATGTATGCATATGTTCCATGTGCAGGCCTGGTGCCCACAGAGAGCATGAGGATGTCTGTCTGTCTGTCTGTCTGTCTCTCCCTCTCCCTCCCCCTCCGTCCCTCTCTCTCCCTACATCTCTCTCTCTCCCTCCCCCCTCTCTCCCTCTTCCTCCCCCTCCCTTCCTCTCCCTCCCTTTCCCTCTCCCTCTCCCTCTCCGTCCTTCTCTGTGCTCCATCCTCTTCTCTGCACTCATGGTTCTGTTCCTGTCTGTCTCCCTGTCTACATGTCCACACATCTGCCTCTACCCCTTCTCCAGGTCCTCATTCCACTCCATTTCCCCAAATAAGCCCCCGTATACTGAAAGAAAAGAAGTACGAGCCAAATACCAAGTCCAGAGGAAATCATATTGAAGAATTGTAACGAAAGGCTCAAACAGGTTTCGGGAGATTGCTTTCCTCTGTGTGTGCGTGCATGTATGTTCATGTGTGTACAGGTATACACATGCCTATGGCCGCATGCTATCGTATGGCAGTTTCCTCCAAACTGAAACCTTCTCTCTAGGAGGGAGGAAGGGATGGAGGAAGGGAGGAAGAGGCTCATGAGACGCAGGAGATAAACAAACCATTATATGGCTAGCAGAACAGAAACACAGAAGAATCTCTAGGGCCCCTCCCCCAGTGTAAACAGTAGGCAACTGTTAGGGTGAGAAGGCACAGAGAGAGGTCCTTGGACTGTTGAGCCACCTGCAAGCTGTGTAGAGTGCTCCAGCACTACCTTGGTGAGTTGTCACCCATGCTAGGGTGGGCTCTTTGGTGACACAGCTACTTTATATCATCCCTGTTCCTACTAAATAACCCCTCATCCAGCTGGATGGTGGAACAACTTCATCTGTTGGTCCTCACAGGGTCTCTCTCCTGTTAGCTGCTCTATGTACCAGGCTAGCTGTATGCACCAGGTGAGCTTCAGGGACTCTCCTGTCTCTGCCTCCCTCTTGCCACAGAAACACTGGGATTACAAGTGTGTACTACGCAGCTGGCTTTTGCATGGCTCCCAGGGATCTGAACTCAGGTTTTCACGGTTACACAACAGATACTGTAACTACTGGGACCACTTTCTCAGCCCAGTGCCTATAATTTTTTTTTAACCTAGATTTTGGGGATCAAAGTCAGTTCTCCTGCTTGTAAGACAGGCAGTTACTGCCTGAGATACTATCCTAACCATTATATAATAGATCTTCCCAATACTGGGTATTGAGCTCAGGTGTGTCAATCTCTGAATTACTATACTCTGCACTATTTCCCAACTTTACAATAGAGTTTTTTTTTTTTTTTTTTTTTTTTTTGGTTTTTCGAGACAGGGTTTCTCTGTATAGCCCTGGCTGTCCTGGAACTCACTTTGTAGACCAGGCTGGCCTCGAACTCAGAAATCCGCCTGCCTCTGCCTCCCGAGTGCTGGGATTAAAGGCGTGCGCCACCACGCCCGGCTGAGTTTTTTTTAAATTGTTTTTATGTGTATAGGTGTTTTGCCTGCAAGTATGTCTGTGCACCCTGTGTATGCAGTGCCCACAGAGACCAGAAGATGACACTGGATCCTTGGGAACTGGCGTTACAGACATTAGCTACCAGGTAGGTGCTGGGAATTGAGCCCCGGTCCCATGCAAGAACAAGTGCTTGTAATGTCTGGGCAGTTTCTCCCTACAGTAATAGCATTTTACCCCAACACACATACAGCAGAGGACTGTCAGGTCTGTGTTCATTCAGAGATGGAGCACCTAACCCTCAAGAGACTGGAGGCCTCAGAGAGTTCAGAGGTCAGGTGGGGTGGGTGTTGGGGGCATCCACGTGGAGATGGGGTGGGGTGGGGAGGAGGTGTGGGATGTGGAACAGTCAGAGGGTTGATGGGGGGGACAGGGA
Source organism: Mus caroli (assembly GCF_978045245.1). NCBI lineage: Eukaryota > Metazoa > Chordata > Mammalia > Rodentia > Muridae > Mus > Mus caroli. The sequence continues at coordinate 133,886,362 of NW_028227259.1, read as the reverse complement.
ATGGAATATGGAATGTAAAAAACAAATTAAAAATAAAATAAAATAAAATAAAGAAAAAAATTAGCATTATTTGAGGAGAGGAAATTAAATCTACCTGGCACTCTCCTATCTGGAATCCATCATTCACTTTTTTCTCCTTCATTTTTTTTTCCTCCTGGGGAAATTAAGCATTCTGAGAGGATCTGATAGGGGGGAAAGATAAAGGAAACACATTGTTAATATACAGCATTAAACCTGGTTTTAAACCTTGGAACATCCTGCTATACAGACAATCCACAAAGAAGCCTCCAAAGATACAAGCTTAAAATTTAGACAACTCTAACACCAGTTTGTCTTGTACTATTTTTAAAAAATTATTTATTTTGCCAGGTGGTGGTGGTACATGCCTTTTATCCCAGCATTAGGGAGGCAGAGGCAGGCAGATCTCTAACTTTGAGGCCAGCCTGGTTTACAGAGCGAGTTCCAAGATAGCCAGAGCTACACAGAGAAACTCTGTCTTGAAAATAAAATTAAAAAAAAGATATTTTATATGTTTGAGTGTTTTATCTGTCTGTACATACATGTATGTGTGTGCTGGGTAACTGTACATCCACTGAGACTATAGCTAATAGATCTGCCAAACCCAAGGTCCTCTGCATAAGCAACAATGTTCTTAACTACTGAGCCATCTCCCAGTGTTATCTACTTGAAGCAGGGTTATGTGAAGCACAATCTGGCCCTGTCTTAGTTTGAGTTTTACTGCTGTGAACAGACACCATGACCAAGGCAACTTTTTTTTTCAGGCTAGAGATTATTTTTTTAATTAGATATTTTCTTCATTTACATTTCAAATGCTATCCCGAAAGCCCCCTATACCCTCCCCCGAGCCCTGCTCCCCAACCCACCCACTCCCACTTCCTGGCCCTGGCATTCCCCTGTACTGGGGCATATAATCTTCGTAAGACCAAGGGCCTCTCCTCCCAATGATGGCCGACTAGGCCATCCTCTGCTACATATGCAACTAGAGACACAAGCTCTGGGGGGTACTGGTTAGTTCAGGTTGATGTTCCTTCTATAGGGTTGCAGACCCCTTTAGCTCCTTGGGTACTTTCTCTAGCTCCTTCATTGGGGGCCCTGTGTTCAATCCAATAGATGACTGTGAGTATCCACTTCTGTATTTGCCAGGCACTGGCATAGCCTCACCAGAGACAGCTATATCATGGTTGTTTGTCAGCAAAATCTTGCTGGCATATGCAATAGTGTCTGGGTTTGGTGGTTGTTTATGGGATGGATCCCCAGGTGGGGCAGTCTCTGAGTGGTCCTTCCTTCCGTCTCAGCTCTTAACTTTGTCTCTGTAACTCCTTCCATGGGTATTTTGTTTCCCATTCTAAGAAGGAAGGAAGTATCCACACTTTGGTCTTCCTTCTTCTTGAGTTTCATGTGTTTTGCAAATGTTGTGCAGGGATACACAGGTGAAAGAATGTCTTGCTAAAGCAAACACATGAAAGACTTTTTTTTTTTTTTTTCTGAAGCAGACACAGGTGAAAGAATGCTTGGATATAGTAAACACAAGTAAGGATGCTTGATGAAGGAGTATAACTACGACCCCACGGACAGTGGAAGAGTAGCACTGAGCTTTGGTTTGGTTTGCTCTGCCTCGCTATTTGCTAATGACACACATGTATTGGTTCTCCTTATGTAGCGTTATTGAGCTCAACTTGTGGTAACAAAGCTATTGAAAGAAACTTGCCCAAGAACTGCTCGAGAGCTTTGCCATTTCTTTAGGATCGAACTACAGCTGTCGGTTTGTGTTTGGTGTCTGCCTGCTGAAAGAACTGGACTGTAGCTTCTGGTTCGAGCCTAGTGTCTGCCTGCCTAGAAGACTGCTAAATCTTATTTGGTGCTTGCTATGGGACGGAACTTCTGAGAATGAAGATTGAGTTCACCCCCAAAAAACTATTGCTGAACAGGTCCACTTCCCCCAAATCCTAATAACGTTTCTCTTCCACTCCCTCTGCTGGCTGGTGGGCTAGAGGAGAGGGTGAACCCCTACTAAATGTAGGTTGCAAAAAACTTATGCCTACAGTAATCTTTCTGCTTCAGTCTCCCTAATGTAGGAATGGCAGGCACGAGTTACTGCCATTCTAGGGCTTTAAGATATCTAATTCACAGATTTTTAAAAACCAGAGGTTGAGAGGGCTGGTGGAATGGTTCAGTGGTTAAGAACACTGACTGCTCTTCCAGAGGTCCTGAGTTCAATTCCCATCAACCACATGGTGGCTCACAACCATCTTCTGGTATGTCTGAAGACAGTGTACTCATATAAATATAATAAATAAATCTTTGGCTGGTGGTATGGCTCAGTGGTTAAGAGCACTGACTTCTCTTCCAAAGGTCCTGAGTTCAAATCCCAGCAACCACATGGTGGCTCACAAAAACTAGAGGTTGCCAGGCATTTGGGGTGCAAGCCTTTAATCCCAGCATAGGCAGGTGGATCTGTATGAGTTTGAGGGCAGCCTGGTCTATAGAGGGAGCTCTAAGGCCAGCCAGGGTTCCATAGAGATCCATCCCTTCAAAGCAAAAAGAAACAAAACCCCAGAGAGCTATAAATCTTATCAACTTAGAGATACTTAGTATAGGTATTTTCTTTCCATTTCCCAGAGCAGAGAACACAGTGTCCTTGCCTAGTTAACTGAAAGTCTTAAGAAAGATAAGATTTTTTTTCTCCTTAGAAACAAACCAGAGTAAACCAGAGCTGGGCTGTAGTTCAACTGATAGAGCCAGCACTCACGAAGCCCCGAGTTACATCACCAGCACCCAAATGTAGTTCTAGCACTCGGGAGGTCGAGGCAGGAGGATTAGGAGAGTAAGGTCATCCTTGGCGACATCGTGAGTTGGAGTCTAGCATGGGAAACCTAAGACTCTGCCTCAAATATGGAAAGGGAGAAGGAAGCAGGAGAGGAAGGGGAGGGTTAAACCAGGCATTTCAACGGCAGAGAGAATGAATGGATTTGCTAATTACACAAAAGAAAGTCTGCTCACAAAGATGCTCTGGAAAATCTCTCTTAAACAGCCAGTGGCAGAAATGAAGACGCCGTTTCTTTTCTTAAAAAGCTTTCAAAAAATCAGCATATATTAATTATAAGCAAAAATGGATTTCATTATTGCGTTTTCATGTGCCGTGCCCCCACTCAACAAAAGCATTTTTGTAAAGCATTTTTTCTATTGAGAGAGAGAGAGAGAGAGAAACCAGCTGTTTCTGTAGAATAGCCCCATTAGTTAAGGAAGCCGTTCCCTCACTGCCTGAAACCTCACCAATCCGAAAACTTCATGGCTAATTCTTTCTAGAGGTAGATCTTTCTAGATCAATTTAAAATCATGTTAGGAGCCAGGCATTATGGTGTATACTTATAATCCCAGCACTCGGAGGGCAGACACAGGTGGATCTCTCTGAGGTCACTGGTTTACAGAGCAAGTTCCAGGCCAGCCAAGGCTATAGAATGCCATCTGTCTGAGAAAGGGGAGAAAAGTACCTTATGTGCCAGGTCAGCAGGCTAGAGGTGTGTGCTGCCAAGGCTGAGGGCTTGCGTTTGCTTCCTGACTTCTGTAAGTTGTCCTCTGATTTCCATACGTACTCTATTAAATAAATAAATACATTTAAAAAAAACTTTAGGAACTAGGTTCTTTTTTTTAAAAAAGATTTATTTATTTTATTTATATGAGTACACTGTAGCTGTCTTCAGACACACTAGAAGAAGGCATCAGGCTCCATTATAGATGGTTGTGAGTCACCATGTGGCTGCTGGGACTTGAGCTCAGGATCTCTGGAAGAGCAGCCCACGAAACTAGGTTCTAATTTTACCACATGTAAAAAGCCCCCAAAAAATTAATCCAAAAAAGGCCAGATAAAAATTAATAAAAGATATCCTTAGGTTTCAAACTCAATGATCTTGAAGCCAAATGTGAGACCAAGAAAACTGTATTCATCCAGGTTGGAGAGATAGCTCAGTGGTTAAGGACACGGGTTAAGTTCTCAGCATCCACATGGTGAGGGTGCAACTATCTGCAACTCAGGTTCCGGGAGATTTGGCCCTCCCTTCTGGCCTCTGCCAGTAGCGGGCATGTGTGAGATACACATACACAAATTCAGGCAAAACACTTATATATACAAAATACAAAAAGTTAAAAAAAGACAAAACCCCTTCATCTATTAAGTCAGTCAGGGCAGAGTTTCTCCTTAATATATACAAACTGAAAAAGACCCTGAGGTCACTAAGTTGAGGCTTTCCCAAAGCATGCTAAGTAATACCCTGCTGTATGCTATGGAAGGGTTCCAAAGCACGTTAGGAGAACGCTGGCCCCAGACAGGCATAGCCATGCACACCCCTCATGCCAGCACTGGGGAAAATAATACAGGAAGAATACTGAAAGTGTAAGGCCATCCTTGTGTACAGAGCAAGTTCCAGGCCAGCCAGGGATACATAGTGGGATCCTGAACCCATCCACTAAAACTGTCGTGGCTGGAGAGATGGCTCAGCAGTTAGGAGTGCTTAGCGCTCTTTCAGAGGACCTGGGTTTAGTCTCGGTTCCTAGCATCCATGCTGGGCTGCTCATGGTTACCTGTGATTCAGGGGATACAGCATCCTCTGCTAGCCTATGAGGGTACCCACACTCACATGCATGTAGCCACAGAGATATACACAAATACACATAATCAAAAAATAAGATACAGAACTCACTGGAACTCACCATGAAGACCAGGCTTGCCTGGAACTCACAGAGATCCAACTGCCTTTGCCTCCCAAGGCTTGTGGCATGCCAGGCTAAGTAAGTTTCTTTGTTTCCTCTTGTGTGTGTGTGTGTGTGTGTGTGTGTGTGTGTGTGTGTGTGTGTGAGAGAGAGACAGGGTTTCTCCGTGTAGCCCTGGATATCTTGCAACTAACCCTGTAACTCTGTAGACCAGGCTGGCCTCAAACACACAGAGATCTGCTTGCCTCCGCCTCCTGAGTGCTGGGATTAAAGGCGTTCACCACCACCTCCGGGCTCCTCTTAAAAAGATTTTCGTATTGTGATATACATTATAAAATCCAACAAAAGCCCCATCAAATAGAGAGATGCTGATATATATTATATGAAATGTTTTCCAAATACATTTAATTTGAAAAGCATTTTATGGTATTTTTACTTTAAAAAATTCACTTACTATCATTGTGTGTGTGGTGGGGTGGGGGGCGGGGGGTGGGGTGGTATGTGCACAGGCATACATAGAGTTGGTGTTCTGCTTACACATTCACATGGGTTCCAGGGATTGGACTTAGTGGCGAGCACTTTATCCTTGGAGTCATCTCATCAGCCCAACTATTCACGTGTTGTTCGTGAAAGAACTTAAATCTGAAGTTTTGGAAGTCATAGGTCTAATGACATCATTGACCTGAGGCCACAGACCCGATGACATCATAGACCTGATGCGGTGCCTCGTTTACATATTCCTTGTTCAGGACCCTTTTCCTCGCTGTAACTTTTTAGTGATTTCACAGTGACAGAGAAATGCCAGATACTCTGTGTATCTAACAGTAAGACATGGTCATAAATTATAATTCAATGAACCAATGCACCAGGGAGCCACTAACGTGGTCTGATAAATGCTTCAGTTCTACGTGTACTGAAGTTTACTGGACCTCTAGTTTTATTTTGATTTATATTAGACTTATCTCAAACACACAGTATAATATACATCAGCAAAAAACCCCACACAAACAACAACAACAAAAACCAAACCAACCCCCAAAACCAAAAGGAGTAAAACAGCATAAGTTTTCTATGTCATGTATAATGACCTTATTTATTTTTATTTTGTGTTTTGAGGCAGCACCTCACGCAGGTCAAGCTGGCTTCAACTGTTATCATTAACTCTCATCGGCTACAGCATTGGGATTGCGATACAAATGGTTTGCTTGGTAGAGTTATGGAGCTGCATGGAGCTGATCTGAGCCAGGTGGTGGTGCAAACCTAATTCCAGCACTCAGAGAAGTTACAAGAAGACTGCAAACTCAAGTCTAACCCAAGCAATTTAGGTCCTACCTCAAAATTTAAAACATAGTGGTGTGTCCATGTGTGTGTGTGTGTGTGGGGGGGGGGGGGTACTGAGTGCCCCAAATGGGTGAGCACCAGATCTGTCGGACAGTCCTTGTCAATCAGAAACGTTATTTGCAGATGTCATTTACTCTCAAGGTGACGGCATTCACCCCATCCTGGAGCCATCCCCACATTCCCCCACCTGCCAATTTTACACTGATGAAGTTAAAATATATGAAAAATCTAATTCCAGGTCCACTGATGGAATTTGTGTGTGTGTGTTTTGCAGACAAGCTATTGAGGATTAAGCCCAAGCCTAGGCAAGCTCTTCTCTACTGTCTTTTTTTTACTAAAAGTTTTAAAAATATTTATGTAGTCTATGTGTATGGATGTTGTGATGTTGTGCCTGCATGTATGTTTGTGCACAATGTGCCCAGTGCCTGCTGAAGTCAGAAGACATCTGGTTTGATCCCCCTGTACCTGGAGTTATGGATCCCCAGAAGAGCAAAAGGGCACTGTGTGTGTGTGTGTGTGTGTGTGCGCGCGCGCGCGCGCGCGCGCGCGCGCGTGTGTGTGTAATAGAGTACTGGCTGTCCTGGACTCACTTTATAGACCAGCCTGTCCTCGAACTCACAGAGACCTGCCTCTGTCTCTTGAGTGCTGGGATTTAAGATGTACGCCACCATACCTGAGTGCAAAGAGCACTCTTAACCACTGAATTATATCTCCAGCTCAGCCCCATGATTGTTTTTCTTTTCCTTCCCTCCCCCTTTCTTCCTTCTCTTCTTCCACCTCCTCCTCCTCCTTCTTCATTTTTTGTGAGACAGGTCTAAGGTACCCAGACTGGCCTTCAACTTGCCATCCTGGTTCAGCCTCTTAACTGGCACTACAGGCCTACAGCATCTGGCTCAGCTACAATGCATTCTTGTTTAGTTAGAATTCACAGTAAATGGCATAGTGTCCCTTCTCTTCCCCCACACCGGCCCCTCCCCCTCTTTCCATTTGCTTTGAGACAGGTTTGTTTGTTTGTTTGTTTGTTTTTTTAATAGCCCAGGTTGGTTTGGCATTCATGGGAACGTTGTTCAGTTTCCCATGTGCCGGGATTACAGGTATTAACCACAGTGACCATGTAATGGCCTGCCAATTAACACTAATCATAAACAGATTTTACATATTTCATCTTTGAAAAGCTTTTCAGACAGGGACTATTGAATACTGATCCGCCAGCATACAATTTAACTTGAGTATGTTCATTGCTTGGACCGTGTTTACACAGCTCTATAATTACTTCTGTAGATGCTTGCCTTTTATTAATACAGACTAATGATGTTCACTAGAAGGCTAGCTGGGAGGTCCTCAGCCACAAAAAATGGATTTAGAAATGCCACAATGTCTTTTCAATGTCAGAGAAGGCTGAAAACAGTACAAACACTAGAGTTTGAGTTTGAAAAATAGTCTTTGTTCTAGACATGTATGCCCTACTTCCTTAAGGCCATCTCTCACTACAACTAGAGCTGGCTGGTAGCCATCAAATCCCAGCCGTCCGCTGTCTCCATTCTCCAACACCAGAATTACAGGCTCTTGGTGGTTAATGGGATCTGAACCCGGATCCTTCCATATGCAGAGCAAGCACTCTTAGTCACAGACTCACTGAGTCATCTTTCCAGAACCTTCTTTAAAGAACAAACAACTCAACTCTACAGGATTCTCCAAATTAATAGTCAAACTATCTCTTGATAAAAACATTTAAGAATTGTATCATTTTTGTTTGTGTTTTGCCAAATAACAACGTCAATATCTCAGTAGCTTATAGTAGCAAATATATAATCTCCCCCAGGTACAGATCTTAGTTCATGGATCTTAGTTTGGCCTACCCAGGATTGTCTAGACTTTAAGGCTTCCTCCTTTTGGGTTAGGGTCTCTTCCATCTATCTTCTATTGGAACACAGATTGAAATATCTACTGTAAAGTGGTATTTTAATTATGAGTAATAGGAACACAGAGGCTTACATGTAAGTAAGGGAATGAATGGACAGTGTACACACTGCATTCCCATCCACAAGCCAACCCCCACAATAAGTCTCTCCTTTTAACAAATAAATAAACCAGCCAAGTCTGGTGACACATGCCTTTAATCCCAGGACTCAGGGGGCAGAGGAAGGCATATTTCTTGAGTTCGAAGCTTGCTAGGTATATAGAATGAGTTCCAGGACAGAGAAACCCTATCCTTGTCTAAAAAACCCACTCACCCACCTACCAACCAGTCAACCAACCAACCAACCAACCAACCAACCATGGTTTTATTTAGCTACAATAGCCTTGGACACGATAAGCAGTCCTGAATGACTGAATGTCTGATCATCTTGCCTCCACCTCCTGAGTGCTGGGATTACAGGGATGTTCCTCCCTGTCCTGTTTTGTGTGGCGCTGAGGATCAAGCCCAGGGCTTGCCATATGGGAGGCAAGCACTCTGATAAAGGCTGTTTCTCCTCCCATGCCTCTGATGGGTAGGGACCTGTTCCCAGGACACCTTATTTTTCCAGCACAGAGGGGGAGGTTCCTCCTGAACAGCTATTGTCTTTTTTTTTTTTTTTTTTTTTTGGTTTTTCGAGACAGGGTTTCTCTGTGTAGCCCTGGCTGTCCTGGAACTCACTTTGTAGACCAGGCTGGCCTCGAACTCAGAAATCTGCCTGCCTCTGCCTCCCGAGTGCTGGGATTAAAGGCGTGCGCCACCATGCCTGGCCAGCTATTGTCTTTTTTTCAGCACTTGCTTCTGCTATAATTTCGAACTTGTAGGTACCCCTTTTCCCTCCCAACTGTGCCTTTTTCTATATTCTTCTGCCTAACTCTTGGCCCCCCTTTCATTGTAGACCCAGGCAAGCCTGGTAAACAATAGCCACACGGAAGCCTGAACATTCACCTGTCTTGATATTTCTTCCACCAAACCATCAGTCGGTACTTGGAAGTTCAACCTAACTTCTCTGAGCACTGGCAGAACAAAGCCAGAGTTTTGGCTAGAACATGACACAAATGGCTCCTGTAGGGTAAAAAAAAAAGTCTAAACTCACTTCTGGGTTTTGAAAACCCACCTATCCATGAGCATGAAGTCTCTACTCCCCACCCAGTACCCAGAAACCCTATAGAAGCCCATCTCCCAGCACCTGAAAAAATGTTCAACATCCTTAATCATCAGGGAAATGCAAATCAAAACAACCCTGAGATCCCACCTCACACCAGTCAGAATGACTAAGATCAAAAATTCAGGTGACAGCAGATGCTGGCGAGGATGTGGAGAAAGAGGAGCACTCTTCCATTGTTGGTGGGATTGCAAGCTTGTACAACCACTCTGAAAATCAGTCTGGTGGTTCCTCAGAAAACTGGACATAGTACTACTAGAGGATCCCACAATACCTCTCCTGGGCATATATCCAGAAGATGTTCCAACTGGTAAGAAGGACACATGCTCCACTATATTCATAGCAGCCTTATTTATAATAGCCAGAAGCTGGAAAGAACCCAGATGCCCCTCAACAGAGGAATGGATACAGAAAATGTGGTACATTTACACAATGGAGAACTACTCAGCTATTAAAAAGAATGAATTTGCCGGGCGTGGTGGCGCACGCCTTTAATCCCAGTACTCGGGAGGCAGAGGCAGGCGGATTTCTGAGTTCGAGGCCAGCCTGGTCTACAAAGTGAGCTCCAGGACAGCCAGGACTATACAGAGAAACCCTGTCTTGAAAAAACAAAACAAACAAACAAACAAAAGAATGAATTTATGAAATTCCTAGGCAAATGGATGGACCTGGAGGGCATCATCCTGAGTGAGGTAACCCAATCACAAAAGAACTCGCACAATATGTACTCACTGATAAGTGGATATTAGCCCATAAATTTAGAATACCCAAGATATAAGATACAATTTGCTAAACACATGAAACTCAAGAGGAACGAAGACTAAAGTGTGGACACTTTGCCCCTTCTTAGAATTGGGAACAAAACACCCATGGAAGGAGTTACAGAGACAAAGTTTGGAGCTGAGATGAAAAGATGGACCATCTAGAAACTGCCATATCCGGGGATCCATCCCATAATCAGCTTCCAAACGCTGACACCATTGCATACACTAGAAAGATTTTGCTAAAAGGACCTAGATATGGCTGTCTCTTGTGAGACTATGCCGGGGCCTGGCAAACACAGAAGTGGATGATCACACTCAGCTATTGGATGGATCACAGGGCCCCCAATGGAGGAGCTAGAGAAAGTACCCAAGGAGGTAAAGGGATCTGCAACCCTATAGGTGGAACAACAATATGAACTAACTAATACCTGCCCTGGAGCTGGTGTCTCTAGCTGCATATGTATCAGAAGATGGCCTAGTCGGCCATCAGTGGAAAGAGAGGCCCATTGGTCGTGCAAACTTTATATGCCTCAGTACAGGGGAACGCCAGGGCCAAGAAGTGGGAGTAGGTGGGTAGGGGAGTGGGTGGGGGAGCGTGTGGGGGACTTTTGGGATAGCATTGGAAATGTAATTGAAATAAATACCCAATAAAAAATATGGAAAAAAAAAAGAAGCCCATCTCCCAGTCAGTTCTTTGCTGCATCCTGTCTGAACAGGGATAGCCACTCTTTTGTGTCTTACCCAATAAATCTCTTGTGTGAGGTTTGCTGTGCAGTGTGACTTTGTGGTATTTCTCGGCTCAGGACTGCCAAGATACATTTCTCAGAGCTGCAATACTTCTATTGGGACAAACCTTTTTCCTCAGAGCTGTAACACTTACCACCACTAGCGCAGTTCCTCAGAGAATCCTTGTTTAACTCTGAAGCCTCCTGAGAGGGACTACACTATCCACCTTTGTCTTTGAACGTTCTTGTCTTCCGAGCTACCAGAATGGCCTGTGAAGCTAGGCTTACACTAGTCAACCATGTTTCTGGTCCAAAGTTCCAAACTCTAACACGTTCTTCCCACAAAGGCCTAAGAACCACAATGTTGGGTTTTATTGCAATTGACCCATCCCTCCACACCAGCTTTCTATAGTAGCCAATATGTCTGTTGCTGTGATAGATGATCCTGTCAGATGTGTTCTTTTTGGCTCATGGTTTGAAGTTCACAATCAATCAAGGTGGGAAAGTCACAATGATAGAAGCTTAAGGCAGCTTAGACCTTGTAGTCAGGAAGCAGGCACAAATGCATGCATTTCCTCTTTTCTGTGCAGCTCCAGATGAAATGCTAGGGAATGGAGTGGCCCATTTTCCATGGGTCTTCCCATCTCAGTGACAATATTCAGAGACCAAGCTCAGGTAGATAATACAGCAGAGGCATGAACACGGGCTAACCTGATCTAGATAACTAATCCCTTAATGGCATGGCCATTGGCTCATCTCTTAGGTGGGTCTACGCCCTGTTGGATTGACAACATACACCTTTATTCCCACCACAACTGACTGTACCCTCAGACGTAAGTCAAAACAAGAAAAACAAAAATCAAAACCAACCAACCAAACCACCCTTGAGCTGCTTTTTAACAACCCCCCACCCCCACCCCCCAGCGATGAGGAATAAAAGAACGGATCCAAGGGGTTTCTGACCACCTGTTCAGTTTGGAGTCAGACAATGGATTCCATCTCAAGGTGATTCTGGCTTCAGCTCTCTGGAGCTTTGCTGGGAGATAAGGAGCTATCTTGTTCCAAAGAAAGACAATTGTGCCTGTTTCGGTAACTCCCTAGCCTGCAAGGCCTGGAAGACTTCCCCAGAGCTGGAATCCTTGTTGTCATCCTTACCTATGATAAGAGTGTTCTGAGACTCCCTTCTGAGCTTATCCTGCCTGGCCAAAGGGAGCTGCCTCGCTCTTCCAGATAGGGAACGAGGATGGCAGATGCTAGGATAATTTGTTTCCCTCTGTGTGCAATGGTAGTCCTGTTTCTGAATCGTAGAAGCTTCCTCTCGAGTGTCCGTTCTGTTGTCTTCCAGGGTCACTGACTTTGGGTGCAGCTATGGAAGTTTACTTAGGTGCACCTGTAGGATTGCTAACTCGATTCTTCCTGGCAGAGGTGGAGGTGGAGATGGTGAATGATGAGTCCTCTGTTCTGCCCTCTGAGATCCTGTAGTTCTGAACCTCTTCCTTCTCTTTCCCTTCCTTCTCCCCCTCCCCCCCCCCAACCCCAGACAATGCAGCCTACTAAGTACCTCAACTAAGCCTCAATTAAGTATCTCAAGCTGGCTTCAGACTTGAAATTCTCCTGCTTTGACCGGGTCAACTGATGTATGCCATTAAGCTTGCCCCCCTTATTATTTTTTTCAAGACAAGGTTTCTCTGTGTAGCCCTGGCTGTCTTGCAACTCACTCACTAGATCAGGCTGGCCTCGAACTCAGAGACCTAACTGCCTTTACCTCCCGAGTGCTGGGATTAAAGGCCTGCACCACCAGTGGCCAGCAACACCATTGCTTTTGAATCACTGGTGTAAATTTCAAGGGAGCAGGAAAAAAATCATATCCTAGCATTTTTAGGGGGGAAAAAGTATCTCATGGGTACCCCCAAAGAAACCTAGTTTCTGCTCTATGTTTAAAGAGGATTTTCTATTATTTTAAATTGTGTGTAGGTGTGGGTGTGGCATATGATTACAGCATCCTGTGGAGGCCAGAGGTTTTGGATCTCCTGGAGCTAGAAATTATATCCTGGAGCTGGAGTTACAGAGGGTTGTAAGCCAGCTGATGTGGGTGCTGGGAATTGAACATGGGCTCTCTGGAATAGCAGCCAATGTTCTTATCCACTGAATCACCTCTCCAGGCCCCTTCTGCTCCAAGTTTATATGCTAGAAGAATACCTTTGTTTGTTTAAGGCATCAGTAATTAGTCTTTATTATTTTTTTTTATTTTATCAGAAAAAGTTGGAATTTATTAAAAACACATTTTCAGCACAGATTTTAAGCACAAGGATTAAGAGAAGGAGAGGCCATTGGGAAGAAGAGAGACTCTCATGAGAGCATAAGCGTGGGCTTCTCCCAGGAGAGTAGGGACCACGTGACTAGGAATTAGGCTTTTAAGCATGGAGCTCACATTTCTAATTTTGTGGACTTGACTCAATGTCACCTGCTATGCAGCGGTAGTCAGTCTTCAACTTGTAGCTATTTACTTCAAATTCTTTTGTTTACTTTGAGACAGGCTCTCAGATAGCTCTTGTTGAACTCAAACTGATAGTGCTGGGTTGTTTTATGGTAACTGGACACAAGCTAGAGCCATCAGAGAGGAGGGAGCCTCAGTTGAGAAAATGGCTTCACATGGCAAGCCTGTTAGTTAGCAACAGATGGGGAAGGGTTCATCCCACTGTGGGTGGGGCCATCTGTAGGCTGGTGGTCCTGGGTTCTGTGAGAAAGCAAGCCATGAGGAACAAGCCAGTAAGCAGTACTCCTTTATGGCCTCTGCGTCAGCTCCTGCCTCCGGGTTCCTGCCCTGTGTGAGTTCCTGCCCTGACTTCCTTGATGATAAACAGTGATATGGAACTGTAGGCCAAGTAAACCCTTTGCTTTTTGGTCATGCTGTTTTGTCACAGCAACAGAAACCCTATGACAAGTTGGTAGCAGGATAGTGTGGTACTACTGTGACAGGCCTGCCCAGGATTTGGGAGAACTGTGGAAGGACTTTGGAACTTTGGTCTAGAAAAGCCATTGAGTGTTGAGGGCTCAGTGAACTGCTCTGTAGGAGACTGGAGGATAGGAATGTTGCAAGCAGTGAAGAAGATGGAGGCCTGGCTTGTGAGATTTCAGAGGGAAACAAAGGCTCTCCCGGGCCATTTGTGTGAAATATCTGTGGTTCTGGTCAGCCAGAGCTGTGATTAATAAAAGACCAGCACCACTGAAGTAAAAGTGTTGTTTTTCTGGAACAATTGATGTTGGTCAGCTGAGCTGAGAGATTAGCAGTGACTAAGAAGAGATCTGTAGCACTGAGGTGAAATCTTCTGGGAAGTGTTTCTTCAGGGTCGGTACACAGAAGCTGTGTTCCAGAGGTGACCAAGGTTGTACCTCATGCTGGTATAAGAACTTGGTAGTGTAAGAGTCACCCAGGTGGTACTGGTTTTGAAGGCATGAAGGAGTCCTGGAGAGCAGCTGAGGCTTGGCACTATAAGAGGCCATTGGTGAAGATGCAGGATCAAAGGGGTAATGCTGAGAAGTTGAGGCTTGGCACCATGAAGAGAACCCAGGAGAGGCTATTGGTGAAATTGCAGCCCAGTTTCAGCAGAAGACCCCAGCATTTTGGAAATGCGAGTACCATGGGATGACCACCAAGAACAGCAGCAGTGGGGAATGGAGCCTGCTAGAGCATAAAAGACTAGTTTTGTGTGCTGCAGAGAGCAGAGCTGGAATGGTGACCCAAGCCTTTTGGAAGAGCCCAGAAGATAGTAAGTGAATCCCAGATATTGGACATTGTTTGGATTTGATATCTAATTTTGACTGTGCCCTGGTATTTCTCTCTTGAAGGATGTATTTAATTTAATTTTGATTTTTATAGGAGCCCACAGTTGAATGGCTGAATTTTAAAAGAAATTTTAGGTGTGTTGTTTGCTTATTTGCTTGTTTTTTGTTTTGTTTTGTCTTGTTTTTTTGAGACAGGGTTTCTCTGTGTAGCCCTGGTTGTACTCACTTAGTAGACCAGGCTGGTCTCAAACTCAGAGATCTGCCTAGGTCTGCCTCCAGAGTACTGGAGTCAAAGGTGTGGGTGCCAGCTGAGATTTTAGGTTTAAAAAAAAAAAGACTTGGGCTTTTTTTTTAAAAGAGGTTGAAGTTTAAAGTGTCTGAATTTGTAAAGACTGGAAAAATGTGTGCAAAAATATTTTCTATGGTAGTGTTATTAATGTGTGATCTTGGGGGTGAACAGAAAAGGCTGTGGCTTAATGGTGATGTGCTTGTGTCAAGTTGACAAGGGATCAGTTGGGTTAGATTGTTTTATGTCAACTTGACACAAGCTGGGATCATCCGAGAGGAGAGAATCTCAAATAAGAACATGTATAAGATTGGGCTATGTGCATGCCTTTTCTTAATTGTAACTGATGGGGGAGGGCCTAGCTTACTATTGGTGCCATTCCTGGGCTGGTGGTCCTGGGTTCTATAAGAAAGCAGACTGAGCAAGCAAGTCATGGGGAGCAAGCCAGTAAGCAGCACCCCTCCCTCCATGGCCTCTGCATCAGCTCCTGCCTCCAGGTTCCTGCCCTGTGTGAGTTTCTGTCCTGAGTTCCATTGGTGATGAACAGTGATGTGGAAGTGGAAGCCCAATAAACCCTTTCCTCCCCAACTTACTTTTTGGTCATGGTTAGGTTAGGAGACAGAGGCAGGTGGATCTTGTATTTCAAGGGCAGCCTGGTCTACAGAGTGAGTTCCAGGACAGCCAAAGGTACACAGAAAAACTGTGTCTTGAAAAACCAGAGAAGTGTTTTCTGTTTTTACAGAGGACCTGGGTTTCCCAGCAATTACGTGGCAGTTCACAAGTGTGTGTGAGTCTTCTTTTTTAAAGTGTCCATATATCTAAGACCAGGGCATCCAATGATCTCTTCTGACCTCTAGGATATCAGACTTGCACATGGTGGGCACACACACACACGCAGGTATGATACTCAAATATGTAAAACAAATCCACATACATCCCTTTTTCAAAAGTCTCATGTTCTCAGTATCTTTGTGCTGTACTCAAATGTAGATTAGCATGGCCTTCTCAAACTTTTCTGCTGAGAAATCAGGACAGTACGCTCCTTTGTACCTTAACTCCCTTGTTCCCAACTGTTGCAAATACGGTGACTATTAATTTGGTCCACATCCACAGATAGCAAGGGAGAGCTCAGCAGACTCCGAGTCCGTCCAGACTGCGCACTTCACAGCTGAGACCCGGGGCAGGTAAGTCACTTGGTATTTCTGAGTCTGAAGATCTTAGATGTCTTTTAACTATTGCAGGAGGTAGATCATCCGACACAATGCTACCTGCGTAAAGGTGCTTCGTAAAAATGAAAAATGAAAACAAAACAAAACAAAACTGGCTTTGGTTTGGTTCCTAGAGAATTTGTGTAGACTCTAGAAGCCTGCTTCCCTTTTGCAACATCCCTAATTTCCCCTCTTCTCAATTCTCCTGGCTGCTACTTCAGCTTCAGGTTTAAGCCCCTCTGGAAATTGAAGCCACTCTGAGTGTGTGGCTTCTTTTTCTCAGGCTCAGAGCCATTTAAATGGAGGACTGGGTATACTGTTATGCATGAGTGGAATGTCCCAATGAAATTCATTACTGGCTAAAAAACAATCCATAAAAAGATGATGTCGGTAACTTCTTGATTTGGAGAGAGTTTAATCTTTTCATTTTGGATATCACTGGTTAAATGGCCTTACTTTATATACTATGTTGTTGAGCACACGCATGCTTGCTTAGGATGAAAGATACAACTTCAAACAAGTCAGAAGTGTGAAGGGAACAGCACAGTTGAATCCTCTAAGGGTCTAAGATTAAAGAATAGGACCGTTATAGGTGGAACTGACCAAGTTTTCTCTCTTTATTCTAGCCATTTCGGTCTGACATGGCAGAAAAACCAACTAACACGTCGGTGCCAATACCTGGCAGTGAAGATCCAGTTGAGTGCATCTTTTGTATATGATATATGCATTATGCACTTCAATAAGTAGTTTCAAAATGATTGGCTCTAAGTTGATTCAGGTCCTGACAGCAGAAGAGGCTTGCTATCTTTGGGAACAGATCATGAACCTTAGTATTGGTTACATTTAAATGTAAATGGTGCTTTTAACAATTGTCAGAGTGTTTCTTGACTCTGTTGGTGTGTGTGTGTGTGTGTGTGTGCGCGTGCGCGCGCGCTCGCGTGTATGCAAAACATTCTCATTTAAAAGCAAAGGAGACTAAATCAAGATTTAAAGTCACTCTAGGGGTGTTTTTAGTTTTGCATCACTGTAACAAAGTACTTCATGGAGAAAGAGGTTCAGAGACCCACTTACTGTCCCGAGCTATTTATATTGTCCTCAGCCCCTCCCACTGCATCCCTCCTCCCCAGTTGGGAAAGCCCAGGAAAGGAAGGAGGCCCTGTTACAACAGTGTGGGATCTTCCTCTCCCTAAGTCCAGGAGATAATAGATAATTAGTATCTGGTCAGATGTCTAGCTGGCAAAGATTTTCTCCCAGGCTGTAGCTTGTTTCTCTACTTGTCAATCATTTCCTTCCCTGTGCAGAAGACTTCTCACTTACTGGAACCCTACCCATCCATCTGCTTTTCACAGCTCTGGCATTCTGGGCCTTTGGTGCACATGATGGGTATTCTGGGACTTTGGTGCACATGAAATGATTGCAACATCTCTTTCCCCAGACCCCAGCTGGCTATCTGAGCTGCCAGTCTTCAAGGAAATCATTTACCTTCCATGTCACAGATCAGTTTCTGAACTGCAAGAAGCTCTCAGTGGGTTTGTAGCAGATATTTTTCCACCAAGGGAAATCTATGCTTCTAGGCTGAGTTGGTAGAATACTGTTGAGGGGGCTCCCAGGGACAAGAAAACCAGGAGTTGTGACTCCTACAGAGACAAGTTCAGGGGTATTCTCAAGATAGCTCCCCAGGACGCTTTTGTATCATCTTAGAGAACTCTGCACTTCTTCTTTTTTTTTTTTTTTTTTTCTTGAGGCAGGTCCTGGAACTCATTCTGTAGACCAGGCCGGCTCCACCTGCCCTTGCCTCTGCCTCCTGAGTCATAGGATTAAAGGCACAGGCTACCATAGACCTAGCTCACAAACACAGAACTTCTTGAGAGAGCCAGTTCCTATGGGGATCCCATTGTCATTGTCTGAAGAGGGAGTGTTTCAGCACAGCATGGCTCCTGTGATGGGTCCATTTAGGTGCTCTCTCATTTCTCACCCTGTTCTCTGCTAAGTGGCTGTGTCATTAGTTCCGGGGCTCCCTCAGTTCCACTGTCTAAGGTCTCCTGAGTTTCTCCAAGCTTGTCTGAACTTTTGGGCAGCCCTCTAGGTATTTGGATTCAACCCACAGGAGAAATTGGCGAGTGCCAAGGGTTCTAACCTGCCATCTTGGATCTTTCTAGTGTCCTTTTATATTTCTGTGAGGTCTGTTATAATGTATCCCTTTTCATCTTTGACTTTGTTTACCCAAGTCTTCGCTGTATTTTTTTCTTCACCAAAATGCATATTAAACAACTATAGTAAAACATTTAAAAATTCTACACCAGATATTACTTCAATACCATTTTCTTTGGGAACTACTGTTAGAGAGTTACTGTGTTTTTTTTGGAATTGCCAGGTTACTTAAAAAACCATATTTCTTATGCACCTGCATTCATATTTGTATGTGTGTCAGGTCATCTGTCTTGACCACATTTAAAAGTGCCACAGTATGTATCTTGGTGTTTGAATTTGTTGTGTGTCTTGGTTTTGATTCTAAGTAGACATGACTGTCTCACTACAGCATCTATGGCTATAATTGATGGATTTAGGGACAGTTCATGATGTGATTGGTTTGAAGAGAGCCTGTTGCTGAGGGACACTAGGGGTGGGGACATTCTAGCTGTTCACACAAGTGTGGTGCACACAACTATGAGTGTACGGTATCTTTTTTATGGCCAGTCTGATGTTAGTAGCAGTGGCACTGAAAGTGGCACCAGGCTGGCCTTGAACTCAGAGATCTACCTGCCTCTGCCTCTGCTTCCTGAGTGTAGCATTAAAGGTGTGCACCACAACTCTCAGCCTTCTTCAATTTACAATGAGTAGAATTTTGTCTCACAGGTTTCTGTTTTCAAGTAACTTAGTTTTTAAGCTTCTTCACATGAGATGTAATGTGATACATTTTTTTTCCTCCATGGCTACATAACAGTGGCATGGCCCAGTAGATGGACTCATGTTTTGAGCTTCAACACGGCAGTGGCCCTGATGTATCCATAAAACTGTGAAGGTCCCTTGTGGCATGAATCAGCTTAGAAAGCAGCCATGGTAACCAAGAGGCAGCCTTGAACAGTAGTATCCAAACTTCAGGCACCACACTATGGGACAAAATCCCATTCATTGAAAAGTTGAACAGAGCCAGGCCTCTGGTACATGCCTTTAATCCCAGCACTAGGCAGAGGCAGAGGGGCAGAGGGGCAGAGGGGCAGAGGGGCAGAGGGGCAGAGGGGCAGAGGGGCAGAGGGGCAGAGGGGCAGAGGGGCAGAGGGGCAGTGGGGCAGAGAGGCAGAGAGGCAGAGAGGCAGAGAGGCAGAGAGGCAGAGAGGCAGAGAGGCAGAGAGGCACAGAGGCAGAGAGGCACAGAGGCACAGAGGCACAGAGGCACAGAGGCACAGAGGCACAGAGGCACAGAGGCACAGAGGCACAGAGGCACAGAGGCACAGAGGCACAGAGGCACAGAGGCACAGAGGCACAGAGGCAGAGGCAGGTGGATCTCTGAGTTCAAGGCAAGCCTGGTCTACATAATGAGTTCCAGGACATCCATAGCTATGTAGAGAGACCCTGTTTTCAAAAAAAAAAAAGAGAGAAGAAGAGGAAGGAAGGAAGGAAGGAAGGAAGGAAGGAAGGAAGGAAGGAAGGAAGGGAGAAAGGGAGAAAGGGAGAAAGGGAGAAAGGGAGAAAGGGAGAAAGGAAGAAAGGAAGAAAGGAAAAGGAGGGAGGGAGGGAGGGAGGGAGAGAGAGAGAGAGAGAGAGAGAGAGAGAGAGAGAGAGAGAGAGAGAGAGAGAGAGAGAGAATAGAAAGCATAGGACTTCAGCTTAGAGTCCAGTGCCTGGTGAGTAAAAGCTAACACCAGGCAAACTTTCACAGTTCCATCTTAAGCCAGTGCCCACTGGTGGAGCCTCTGGATCAGCTACAGGATCAGAAGATCTGTGGCTACAGTCTAGTACTACCAGCCCCACTCAGGTTCCCTTGGATCTGCAGATGAAATACACACACACACACACACACACACACACACACGTTTATTTGTGATATGCTTTAGCTCAATGGCTTGGCTCTGCTAAGCCTTCCTTGGCTATGGTGCCCTTACCTTCACTCCCAGATCAGCACCCTAAATCTGTCTCAACTTTAGCTGTTCAGTTACCTTTAGTCCTAGCTCAGCACCCTAAATCTGCCCTCAGCTTAGTTGCATTTCAAATCCCCTGCCTGCTACCCTAGTCTAGTCAGGGAAGTGGCTAATAACCACTCCACCAGAGATCTCACATGGCTGGTGTCTCTTTCTTCTTCCGAAGCATGGCGAAACTACTTTCTCCTCCCTTGCATCTGCTAGCCAGCCTTGTGGGGAAAACTGAAAGTCCTGCCCATTCCGCACAGCTCATTGGCTGCTAGCATCTTTATTGATTGATCAAGAACCAATTGGGGAACAGGACCTTCAGTGTTCACATGCAGAATCTCTATCAGAGCACAGGAGTCACTCCCTACAAACTTCCATTATATCACCTTGGGACTCACTGCAGGGATTAATGTTAACATAGTTCCTTACATGGTGACCCCCAACCATAAAATGAGAGCAGAGTAAATAGACCTGATCAGTGCAGGTTGGACATATGCGTGACATCCATTGATTTGCACAATTAATGTGCATTAACATTTAAAAAGTGCTATAATAAATACACCTTCATTATGTTTTTGTGGAACTTTTAAACTTACGAGAGATTTTCATGGGTAAAATAAATTAGCTATTCCTAAAATATATTATTTCTTTGAATTATTTTTCTGCCTTGTAGAATTAACCAGTTATTTAGGTATAATATTGATGTATCTTCTAATACTCTTGGGTGGTAGTGTTAGCAGAAGGCTTCTTTAGCAATTTGGTGCAAAATAAGTTGTTCTCAAAGGGTGTATAAAAATTTAAAGTTGAAACCATCTGCATAGCTTTTTAAAGGTTTATTTTATTTTTATTTATGTGTTTGTGTGTATATGTGTGAGTGGGTATATATATGCACATGTACATGCCCTTAGAGGCCAATAGAAGGTGTCATAGTCCCTGTAGCTGGAGATAGAGGATGTGAGTGCTGGAAACCAAACTCCAGTCCTCTGAAAAGGCAGAAGTGCTCTTAACCACTGAGACATCTCTCCAGACCCCTGCTTGCTTAGTTTTATACTTCCAATTGATTTTCTCTGTGTCACATATATTAACAGGCAATTGTTGTTTTGAGACAAGGCTTACTGTATGTAGTCTTGGCTGGCCTAGAATTTACTTGGTAGAACAGGCTGACCTTAAACTCTGAGAAAGCCACCTGCCTCTGCATCCCCCGAGTGCTGGGTTTGAGGGTATGTGCCACCATGCCAGGTTATAATTGGTTTTCTTTATCAATTTTTTTCTCCTTTTCTTAAAACCAGGGTTTCCCTATACAGTCTTGGCTGTCCTGGAACTCACTCTGTAGACTAGGCTTGGCTTCAACTCTGAGATCTGCCTGCCTCTGCCTCTCAAGTTCCGAGATTAAAGATGTGCACCACCACCCCTGGTGAAAATGTCTTTACTATAGAGATCTCATGTGTAGGCTACTAAATCACTAGGTAGCTGAGGCTGATCTGTAGCTCCTGATCTTTCTGCTTTGATTTCCTGAGTGCTGGAAAGACAGATGTGTACCACTCTGATCAAGAACCAATTGGGGAACAGGACCTTCAGTGTTCACATGCAGAATCTCTATCAGAGCACAGGAGTCACTCCCTACAAACTTCCATTATATCACCTTGGGACTCACTGTAGGGATTAATGTTAACATAGTTCCTTACATGGTGACCCCCAACCATAAAATGAGAGCAGAGTAAATACCTGCCTTAGGTTCTCTTACTATAGATACACACCAAATATTATTAAAACTTTCTTTTAATATAGAAAAAACATTTTATTTTTTATTCTATTTTAGAAGAATACCCTGGGGTTTGTCATGGCATTTTCTTTTCTTCAATTTCTTCCTTACATTTTAGAGACATGGCCTCTTAGAGTGTGGTCAAAGGTTGATTCAATTTATTTATAACATGAACATCAGCATCTTTGTGAGTTCTCTTTGCACAAATTCACTTCACACATTTGCATCAAGCAGACAATAGAGGGATAACCAGTCCTGATCTTTTTGAAAAAAATATAATCAGCTTTGTCTTTTCAAATGATGTTATTTCTGATTCTAATGAGAACCTTTTTTGTTTCTGTTCCTACGCAAAAGGAGAACATCCGCTGCTTATCCACTCTTGGGCATTTTGGCTTTGAATGTTTGCCCACTCAGCTGGTGAACAAATCAATCCAGAAAGGATTCTCTTTTAATATTCTCTGTGTGGGTAAGTGCCAGACACTGCATTTAAATTTGTCTCTTACTCATTTAAGCTGATACCAAACAGCATAATATTGATGTCAATTCAAGACTATATATATATATATATATATATATATATATTCTTCTCTTAGCTGCATTGTTTAAATATTGAAGAACATTTGAACCTCACCTGGTGGCAAATTTCTTTTCTTTTCTTTTCTCTTTCTTTTTCTTTTCTTTTTTTTTTAAGATTTATTTATTTTTATTATATATAAGTACACTGTAGCTGAAGACAGACACTCCAGTAGAGGGAGTCAGATCTCATTACGGATGGTTGTGAGCCACCATGTGGTTGCTGGGATTTGAACTTTGGACCTTCGGAAGAGCAGTCGGGTGCTCTTACACACTAAGCCATCTCATCAGCCCTCTCTTTCTTTTCCAAGACAGGGTTTCTCTGTGTAGCCCTGGTTGTCTTGGAACTCACTCTGTAGACCAGGGTGGCCTCGAACTCAGAAACTCACCTGCCTCTGCCTCCCAAGTGCTGGAATTAAAGGCATGTGCCACCACTGCCTGGCGCAAATTTCTTTAATCCTTTAATTCAGAAGGCTGAGCAGACAGATCTCTGGGTGTCTTAGCCAATATTCTATTGCTGTGAAGAGGCACTATGACCATGGCAACTCTTACAAAGGGAAGCATTTAATTGGGGGCTGATTTATGGTTTCAGAGGTTCAGTCCATGATCATCATGGCAGGGAGTATGTATAACATGCAGGCAGACAATGTGCTGGAGAAGTACCTGAGAGTTCTGCATCTTGATCCACAGGCATGAGAGAGAGAGAGAGAGAGAGAGAGAGAGAGAGAGAGAGAGAGAGAGAGAGAGAGAGGAAGAAGAAGAAGAAGAAGAAGAAGAAGAAGAAGAAGAGAAGAAGAAGAAGAAGAAGAGAAGAAGAAGAAGAAGAAGAAGA
This sequence comes from Mus caroli, assembly GCF_978045245.1. Lineage (NCBI taxonomy): Eukaryota > Metazoa > Chordata > Mammalia > Rodentia > Muridae > Mus > Mus caroli. The sequence goes on along the minus strand of NW_028227259.1, from coordinate 133,863,108 downwards.
AGAAGAAGAAGAAGAAGAAGAAGAAGAAGAAGAAGAAGAAGAAGAAGAAGAAGAAGAAGAGTGGAGGGGAGGGAAGGGGAGGGGGAGGGGAGGGGGAACGGGAGGAGAGGCGAGGAGAGGAGAGAGATGGAGAGGTGGAGAGGTGGAGAGGAGAGGAGAGAAGAGGAGAGAGGTGGAGGGGAGAGGAGAGGAGAGGAGAGAGGAGAGGAGAGGAGAGGAGAGAGGTGGAGAGAGGTGGAGAGGAGAGGAGAGAAGAGGAGAGAGGAGAGGAGAGGGGAGGGGAGGGGAGGGGAGGGGAGGGGAGAGGAGAGGAGAGGAGAGGAGAGGAGAGAGAGGAGAGAGAGAGAAAGAGGGGAGAGAGAGAGAGAGAGAAAGAGAGAGAGAGAGAGAGAGAGAGAGAGAGAGAGAGAGAGAGAGAGAGAGAGAGAAGAGAGAGGTTGACTCTAGGCCCAGATTGGACTTTTAAAATGTCAAGGTCTGCCCCAGTGACACACCTCCTCCAAAAGGCCACACCCCCTAATCCTTCTCAAATAATGCCACTCCCACTGGAGCTGGTGGTTGAGGTTCAGCATACTCTTATGCCTCTGTGATGATGACTTTGTTCCCTACAGGAGAAACTGGAATTGGAAAATCAACCCTGATCAATACACTGTTCAATACAAATCTAAAAGAGACCAAGTCCTCTCATTTCTACTCGAAGGTTGGACTGACGGTAAAGACATATGAACTTCTGGAAAGAAATATTCCACTGAGATTGACTGTTGTGAAGACAGTTGGGTATGGTGATCAGATAAACAAGGAAGCCAGGTTGGTGGTTTCTTACTTTTTTTAAATTAAATTTTAAAGTCAGCACAAAAGGCATTTAGACTTTATTATGATGTGTTTCTTCCATTTAAAAATGAAGTAGAGATTTTTTTTTTTTTAACCAGGGTATTACTATGCAGCACTGACTGGCCTGGAACTCATTATACAGAATTAGGGTAACCTTGAACCCACAGATATCTGCCTACCTCTGCCTCCGAAGTGCTGGGATTGAAGGTGTGTACCACCATGCTTGATTTGATGCCAGATAGCTCTAAAAATTAGTATTTTTTCCTTTACTGAGAAGACTAAATGAAAACTATTATTTTACTATTTCAGGACATGGTTTGAATGAGGACTAGGCAGAAAAAGGACGAAGCAAAGGCATATGGCATGTTACTTTACATAGTTACTTGTAGAATATGAACATCGTTTTAGAAATCAGTTTAGCCCTACACACTTTGTTCTGTGGTAAAATAAGACCCACAGTGTGTCTTCTATTAGTTGCTGCAATCCACTGTAATAAATCACCCTAAACCAATGCTTCAAACCACAGAATCCTATTCCTTCACAGTCCCACAGTCCAAAAATTCGGAATCAAGGAGTCAGAGCTGGGTGTGCCTGAAGCAGGCGGATTTGCTGTGAGCTTTCCACCAGCCTGGGCTACTGTCCTGGTTCGGTTTCTATTGTTATGATGAAAACCATGACCAAAAGCAACTTGGGCAGAAAAGCATTAATTTGGCATGCACATCCCCAGACATAGTCCATTGTGTGAGAAACTGAAGCAGAAGTCATAGAAGAGTGATGTTTACTGGCGTGCTCTTTGTGGCTTGCTCAGCCTCCTTTCTTATACCATCTAGGCACCACCTGAGGCAAGCTCTACCCTCCCATATGGATCATCAGTAAAACAAACAAACAAACAAATAGATAAATAAATAATGCCCTGCAGACTTGCACATGGGCGGTGTGTTGTGCAGGAAGCATATTGTCGGTGGAGGTCCTTTCTTGAAGGACAACCGTCACTGGACTGAAGATGTGCATTGAGGGTCTCCATGACATTTTTGTCAAATTTATGTTTGTTTGATTCTTGCTTTCTCTCTTGAGCCTGGGATTTGCCATGTAGCCCAGGCTAGCTTTGAATTCACTAAGTAATCCAGGCTAGTCTGTCTCAGAGCAGTGTCCTCCTGTCCCAGCCTCCTGGTGTTAGGATTACAGAACTGTGTGGTTATAACCAGCTTTGAATTTTAAAATTACATCTGTAATTCCATTTCCCCCAAAATAAAATCACATTCCTCAGGGATTAGGACTTGGCTATCATGCCTCCTACCAACGGAGCCACTCCCACCCCTGGACCTGAAATTATATGGCCATGAAATGCATCAATTTTATCCAGTAGCAAACTGTTCAGAGCACATAGTATTGATTACCTCATAGTAAGACATCAGATTTTGATGTTATTAATGTTCTGCTAAATGTTTTTTTTTTTTAAGCTACCAGCCAGTCGTTGACTACCTAGATGCTCAGTTTGAAGCGTACCTCCAGGAGGAGCTGAAGATCAAGCGATCCTTAGCTGACTATCACGATTCTCGCATCCATGTCTGCCTTTATTTCATCACCCCTACAGGACATTCCCTCAAGTCCCTGGACCTGCTAACAATGAAGAGCATTGACAGAAGGGTGTGTGAGAGCTGCTTGAGTCTCTTCAAGGTTCAATGCATCTTGAAGCATTTATATGCATATATATGTGTGCATATATTTGAATATTTTTTCCTGTTGCTCTTGAAAGCATTTGAATAGATTTTCTAGGACGTTCCTAACAAAATGCCATAGAGTGGATGGTTTAAACACTGTTTTGCTTTTCCTCATGTGACCTATCTCTGGTGTCTGTATGTACAACATTCTTTTTTTTTTTTTTTTTTTTAAAGACATGGTCTTATATAGCCCAGGCTGGCCTTGAACTTGCTATGTAGCTAAGGTTGGCTTTAACATGCTGATTTTCCCAACTCAGTTTTGGGAATCATTACCAACACAGGTTGGTAATCATTCTGGATTAGACCCCACTACAACAGCGTAACCTAAAAGTTTCTATTACAAATATGAATACTTTTTTTTTAAGAGCTAGAAGGTTAAGACATAAATATATAATATTTAGGGGGAGGGAAATTTAACATTTGATAGAATTCATCTTTAGCTATCATGCCAGGTAAAACTAATGAAAACAATGACTGCTTGGAGCATTAGGATGCACCCCTGTAATCTCAGTAGTTACAGGGATGAGGCAGGGGGATAGCTGTGAGTTTGAGGCCAGCCTGGACTACAGTAGTCTTTAGGCAGCCTGAATTGCAGAGTGAGAATTTGTCTCAGAACAAAAAAACAAAACAAAAACAGCAGCAATAAAAAACAGAACAAGACAATGTTACCTGTTTGGAGAGAAAGAGATACAGGAAAAAACACTAAAAATTATTTTTTTCCTGCGACTGAATTCTAATCAGATGACAGCCATTTGTATATATTTTTAAAATTGAATTTGCTGTATGATACTATAATCCTATGACCCCCTTGCCTGGTACCATTGACCAAATGAAACTTGAAGTTTTTCTGCTTCTGGCTTCAAATTCTCTCAGAGGAGATTCAGAGTACAGAACACACAGGAAGCTGCAGCCTGCTAAAGAAAAAAAGACCCCAGACAAGACCTTGAGGGATACTAAGAGACATGTAGACTTGCCTTGTTCACAGGGGAACTTATTTGTAGCTCAAGTCCTTCTAGAATTCATGATCCTCCTGCCACAGCCTCCAAGGTATTGCAGGTGCTATCATACGAAATTGGATTTCCTTTGACAGACTTCTTATCTCCGGGGTTTTAGAAAATTCTTTACATTTTTATGAGTTCATGGTATAAAGGACAAGATAAGATCCTTGCTCTAGGTGCCAGAACCAGTGGCTCAGTACTTGAGGCAGTGGGCATCCTGTCATTGAGGCTTGGAGAGGCTCTAGGCTCAGGCCCCTAGCAAGTATCTACAGCCACATGATGTATGTGACTGTCCCTCTTACCCAGAATGTACTGCAGGAGTGGCCAGGTCCTTAACAGCATACATGATCCTGTACTTCTGCTCCAACATATTCAGCCTGTTCTCCAGTTCGCACAGAGGGCCCATGCTGTATGGAAGAATTAACTGAAGGCTGGGTTCATCTTATTCATAAGGACAGTGGTTGGACAATAGATGATGGGTGTTTTATCTCAAGTCTTCTCAATCTCTTGAATTTAAAGTTTTCATCTGTTTCACCACTAAGCTTTTAATCTTAAAAATGACCATTTATAATATGGTTGCATGGAAACACATGCTAAACTGCTCATAGCTTCCTCAAATTCTCCTCAAGGTCAGAACTCACACCAGAATACTTTCATTTCTAACCTTGACTTTCATTCTAATCTCCACTGCTTGAATTTATTGTGAGCATGTATTCTCATAGAAGATTAACTATATTGCATGTCATATATAACAGATATTATGGTATATAATATATGATATATCTATTATATATGATATATAATAGCTATAACATAACTATTATATGATATATAACTGTTATGTATCATGATATCTATTATATGTGATATATATTATTTATTATATATGTTATATAACATAAATAGTTATAAGGTATATTACAAGTTTAGATTAAATTCTGTTCATTTATTTTTTTCTACTCATTTATTAGATCTACCCCCACCTCAGTTTAGCATGTTTGGAAAATGTGGGATTTGCCCAAGGATTTGAACAAATGTGATTTGAGCTCAAAGCTGATATCTATTCATTTGCACCATATAATAGACTTAAATACATATAGCTCTGAACTGGGTAGAGCCAAAGTGTATGAAAGATATTGGTTAATATACATTTACGGAGAAAGAGTTACGTTAATGACCACTAAGAAAGAAACTCTCCCCCCCCACACACACACATTTTAATGTGAGGTCTTTTCATCAAATGTGATTTGAGCTCAAAGCTGATATCTATTCATTTGCACCATATAACAGACTTAAACACATGTAGCTCTAAATTGGATAGAGCCAAGGTGTATGAAAGATATTGGTTAATACACATTTATGGAGAAATAGTTACATGAATGACCACTGAGAGAGGAACTCTCTACCCCCACATTTTAATATGAGGTTTGTTCGACCACTTAAATCATACTAATTCCAGAGGCACGGGGGCATGGGATTTTTAGAAAAGATCTTGTGATTAAGACTTCTAAACCGGAGTTCTGATAAAAGATGAGGGCTCAAAATACAGCTCAAAGGTAGAACGTTGACCTCGAACAGTCAAGGCTTGAGGTTTAGTCCTCAGCACTCCCCCAAACAGGAAATTCTCTGTGGCCAAGCATGATGGGGGCAGAGCTGTGGGTACGCCTAGCATTCTTCCTGGAATTCCATCGAAGATTCTGTCACAGCAGCAGCAGCAACAACAAATCATATACAGGTGGTTTTTGTTTTTGTTTTTGTTTTTGTTTTTTTTTTTTATTTTTTAGGTTCAGGGTTTAGACTGAAAGATAGTGAATTATAGTGAAATTTGATCTTCTTCCTCCTTAACAGGTGAACATCATACCCTTGATTGCCAAAGCTGACTCACTTTCAAAGAACGACCTACAGAGGTTCAAGAACAACATAATGAGCGAGCTGAACAGCAATGGCATCCAGATATATCAGTTCCAGGTCGATGACGATGCGAGTGCTCAAGTGAACAGCTCGGTAAGTGGGACGCTGCCTGTGCTTTCTCTCTTCTATCTGACAAGCAATGCATTTTTCCTCAAAATACATTGTGGAAATTCTCTTGCCTCCCCTCTGTCCCTCCCACTTTCCCTGTCTCCCTCTCCCTTTCATCCCTCTCCCCTCTCCCTTCATCCCTCCTTCCTCCCTTTCCATCCTTTCTTGGCAGGGTTTCACATAGCCCAGTTGGCCTTGAATTTACTGTGGCATGTATAAGGCTGACCTGAAATCCCGGATTCTCCCACTTTCACTACCTGAGTACTGGGATTTCTGTTCCAGAGTCATATTGTAGATGCATCTGTTGGGACTGTAGTCCCCAACTCTATATTTTTATGGGTTGTGGTTTTCTGGAAAGCTCTCGCTCCACTGCAAAGAGAGGCTTCCTTGATGAAGGGTGAAGACTCTACTACTGACTACTTTTCCAGGGGACCCAAGTTCAATTCCCAGCACCCACATGACAGCTCACAACTGTCTGTAACTTCAAGAGCTGACACCCTCAATAGACATACATGCAGGCAAACCCACCAATGGACATAAAATAAAAATAAATGATCAAAGAAAGAACAAGCAAATAAAAAGCATTTTTAAAAGTTCATTTGAGTTTATTTTTAGTTGATTAAAAAAAAAAACCCACAAAATTCTGTATGACTGGGATACCGTGTAGTATTTGTCTATATGTATATATGTCTATATTGCATGTATGACTGGGATACCATGTAGTATTTGTCTATATGTCTATATGTATATATTGCATGTATGACAGGGATACCATGTAGTATTTGTCTATATGTATATATTGCATGTATGACTGGGATACCATGTAGTATTTGTCTATATGTCTATATGTATATATTGCATGTATGACAGGGATACCATGTAGTATTTGTCTATATGTATATATTGCATGTATGACTGGGATACCATGTAGTATTTGTCTATATGTCTATATGTATATATTGCATGTATGACAGGGATACCATGTAGTATTTGTCTATATGTCTATATGTATATATTGCATGTATGACTGGGATACCATGTAGTATTTGTCTATATGTCTATATGTCTATATGTATATACTGCATAACATTTAAACCTAGAATCTTCTTTCAAAAGATTTTCTGTCAAGTTTTTGAAATACACAGTGTGTTCTTGACATGTAAAAGCACCATTGAATTTCTTCTGTGTGCATATGCCTGTTCATGTGAGCAGGCACATAGTGTGTGTGTGTGTGTGTGTGTGTGTGTGTGTGTACATGCACATGTGAAAGCCAGGGCACAACTTCTGGTGTTGTTTCTCAGTCGTCTGCTTTTGTTTTTAAGACGGGGTCTCTCATTGGCTGAGATCTTACCAAGGCTAGGGTGGCTGACTGGCAAGTCCCTCGGGTCCATTTTCCTGTTCTCATTTCCCCAGTGCTGACAGTACAAACATGTGCCACCATGCCTGGTTTTCTTATCAGACTCAGGACCTTATGCTTACGCAGGAAGCACTTGATCAATGAAACTATCTCCCTAGCCCTCCTGAAGACATATACAATACCGTTTATTAGTCTGGGCAGTCCGAAACTCATTCAGTAAACCAGTCTGGTCTTGAACTCACAGAGAGCCATATGCCTCTGCCATCTTAGTGCTGGGATTAAAGATATGCACTATCAAGCCCAGCTTAATTTTTACTTTTAATAGATTCATCTGTTAACTTATAAACTATGGCTCAGTGGTTAAAAGCATCGTTCAATGCTATGTTCAATTTCCAGCAACCACATGGTGGCTTCTAATCATCTATAATGGGATCCGATGTCCTCTTCTGGTGAAGATAGCAACAGTATACTCATATAAATAAAATAAATCCTAAAAGAATTAGTTTTCAGCCAGGCATGGTGGCGCACATCTTTGATCCCAGCGTCTGAGAGGGCTAGCCTGGTTTACAGAGTGAGTTCCAGGACAGCCAGGGCTACAAAGAGAAACTGTTTTGAAAGCCAAAACCAAAATAAAACACAAAAAGAAAATAAAAAAAATAGTTTTCATAACAACTCCTCTATATTGTCTTCGTGTTTACTGTAAAGAAAATGTGAAAAAAATTATATGTATTAACAACCCAATTCTTTTTATCTTTGTATTGCGTGCATCAGGATGCCTTGTTTTAGGAAATACTAAGTAGGTAATTTTTAATTATATGTCAGCCTGGGGTTAATGCTTATAAAAAAACAATTAGTACTTATTTTCTGCCAAGTATTAAAATCTGACACAGGATAGATTATTTGTGTGGTTGAATGTACTAAACTACTTCACCTCTGTACTTTATATCCCAGAAAGAAAAGAGAAACCGAGCAAGCCGTATCATTTGGAGGGAGTTTAACTTGTATCATTTATGCTTGTTCAGGGGCTGTTACCGTTTGCTGTAGTAGGAAGTATGGAGGAGGTCAAAGTTGGAAAGAGAATGGTCAAAGGCCGCCATTACCCCTGGGGTGTTTTGCAAGGTAAATATGAGATTGTGTTTCAAGATGATGAAATCAATATGGACTGTGTCATCAATGCTCTCGAAATAGCATTTTAATCTGAGCCAGGGCTGATAAAACTCCAGCTAACTTGTAGTTGGCAGTTGCTGATGAGGGACACAGAGTCCTTTCATTTAAGCTTCTTTTTCGAGTGACTATGGTCCTTTCCTATGTGACACTGGTTCTCAACCTTCATAATGCTGAGACCCTTTAATACAGTTCCTCAAGTTGTAGAGACCCCCAACCTTCAAATTATCTTCGTTGCTACCTCCTAACTGTAGTTTTGATACTGTTATGAATAACAGTGTAAATAGCTGATATACAGGATATCTGATATGCAGCCTCTGTGAAAGGCCTGGTTGACCCCTACAGGGGTCAGGACCCACAGGTTAGGAACTGTTGACTTGGAGCAGCTATGATCCTTCCCTATAGGAAACTGCCAGTCGTTGACTTAGCCCCATAGCTTCCAAATCTCCATGTCTAACCAATGAGTCATATGCACAGGACCTCTGCCTTCCTGAAACATGCCATTCACAATGCTGGGACTCACTTTAACAAAGCTAAAGGATAAATATTGGTACCTAAAAGTGTCACTGAACTGCCACCTAGATCCACCTGCCCAGCGTGGCACCTCCCAAAGTGGGCTGGGCCCTCCTACATTAATTAGTAATCAAGAACCTACCCAGCAGACAGACATGCCCACACACAGGCCAATCTGATGGGGGCAATTCTTTCCCAGGGATGTCAGGTTGATAGCCAAGGACAAATATCACATAGGCTAAAATCATAGGAGAAATAATTGGTGAGCTGGTAGGTTTTGTTGAGATATGCAAGGTGTGTGTGTGTGTGTGTGTGTGTGAGAGAGAGAGAGAGAGAGAGAGAGAGAGAGAGAGAGAGAGAGAGAATGAATGAATGAAAATGAGCGAGGAAAACTTGGAGACATCATTAAACAGAGCAAAATGTTTGGGTTGAGAATATCCAGATGAGTAGCCGGGCATGGTGGCGCACGCCTTTAATCCCAGCACTCGGGAGGCAGAGGCAGGCGGATTTCTGAGTTCGAGGCCAGCCTGGTCTACAAAGTGAGTTCCAGGACAGCCAGGGCTACACAGAGAAACCCTGTCTCGAAAAAACAAAAACAAACAAACAAACAAAAAAAACAACAACAAAAAAAGAGAATATCCAGATGGTAGAAAGCTTATTCGGGAAAATAATAGAAACCCTCCATAATGAATTTATTACTGATTTTTTTTTTTTTTTGGACAAGTGGAAAATGAAAACCACTGTGACTTTGTGAAGCTCCGGGATTTGCTTCTGTCCACTAATATGGAAGATCTGAAAGATCAAACCCACACTCAGCATTATGAATGTTACAGGAGCAACAGGCTGCAGAAGCTGGGCTTCAGTGACACGGGCCCAGACAACCGGCCAGTGAGGTGAGTGCAGGCATGGCTAGTGGGCTGGAGAGATGGCTCCGTGGTTGGGAGCGCTGTTATAGAGAAGCTAGGTTCAATTCCCAGCATCCACGTGGTGACTGGTGATCATCTGTGACTCCAGTTCTAGCACCCCCTTCTGGCTTGTGTGGGCACCTGGCATGCACAAGACATACACGAGTAAATCAACACTCACACACATACATCTCAAAGTGAGCATCTTTAAAAAGAAACTGATGTTACATCTGAGTTGATCATTTAGAACTCCCATAAAACAAGGCATGCTCACTTCAAGAATGAGGTCGTGGCTCTTCGTGAATTTTTAGGTTTTTAACAAATTTGGACATGGGTGGAGACAACTCTGGGAAACTACCACCCTGGTGTTCTCCTGACCTCACAGACAATTCCACAGTCAAAACATGTCTCTATCCACAGAGTGTCCACCTCAGCAAACGCTGTCTCCTTTTACACAGTTGGTAGGGGCTCTCAGAAACCTCTCTGATTTTTATTGTCGTTGTTCTCTTGGGTATGAGACCTCCTGTTTACTACCCTTATGAGGTTGCCATTCCTTCCTGAGGTAAATACTTTAATTTGGAGGGAATGTCAGACTGGGAGGGACATGGCCCTACAGCACTTTGTTGTTGTGGGCTGGAAGTTCTTGTCGAGTGGCTTCCTCAATCTCTCTGTGTCTTCCCTTTTGAGACAGGATCACTCATTAAACCTGGAGTTTGCAGATTTGGTTAGCTTATCTGGCCATTGAGCCCCAGGATCCTCCTGAATCTTTTCACAGCCCTGGAGTTATAGACATACATGGCTGCCATGCAGCTTTGATGGGTTTTCACTGGGCTTTCTAGGAGCCAAACCCAGATCCCCGTGAGCGTGTGTGGTGGGGCCATTCTACCGACTGAGCCAGTGCTTCTCATACACTTTCCCATTTTTGTATGGTAGTGCCAGGGAAACGGTAGTGAGCCATCAAAACCCAGACAGGAACCAATCTGATGTAACTCACAGTAGGGTCTTAATTCTATTCAAGCTAGCTTGGGCACCCCCAATGCACCACCGACATGCAGGATGGTTTTGGTGGTGGAGGAGCCATGTCATAAACTTAATTTCTGCTCCCCTCTGCATGGGTGGTTGTTAGGCAGGAGATGGACTTGTAACCTGGCGGTGCAGGTTTGTTTTGGGGAGTAACCGGAGATGCTGGTCTTGTTGACGGTGTAACCTGGAAAAGCTGGTCTTATTAGGGATGAGCCTAGAGACTGGAGCTAGGTTCGGGAGCTAGGTTGTTGGGGGGACAACTTGGAAACGAATGCTAGGTACCAACCTGTTAGTTTACCTGAGTTCAAACTTAGGCCAGGTTCTCTAAGATAAAGTCTGAACTTAAAAGACTTGACCTCAGCTGGGCGGTGATGGTGCACGCCTTTAATCCCAGCACTTGGGAGGCAGAGGCAGGTGGATTTCTGAGTTCGAGGCCAGCCTGGTCTACAGAGTGAGTTACAGGACAGTCAGGGCTATACAGAGAAACCCTGTCTTGAAAAAAAACCAAAACCCAAAACAAACAAAAAACCAACCAAACAGAAAAACCCAACCCAAAAAAAAGACTTGGCCTCTCAGTATTGATTGATGTTTGGCTGTTGGGCTGTTGTAAGTGCTGCAATAGAGAGAGAAGCTTGTCAAGCCCTCATTTCCTGAAGGAGCAGAAGGGGTTCAGCCTTGGAAAAGACTGATTCCCAGCTAGCTCAGTCCAGTTATTGTAGTCAAACATTCTACAAGGTTAACTGGGGCTGGGAAAAGTTCCAGCTATCAACGTTATCTTGTCCTTGCTGCCCGTGAGAACAGACAAGCCACACAAATCTCAGTCCCTTTCGACCATGGCTAGCCATAATCAAAACTAAGAACTCCAGGTTTGCTAGGAGCGTCTTAGGACCGAGGTCTGTGCAGCTGCGAGTTCCCATGTAGTACCAAGTGCAGCCCTCCCAGACAGATAACATTCTTCAATGTTGTCTGATTTTTTTTTTTTTCGAGACAGGGTTTCTCTGTGTAGCCTTGGCTGTCCTGGAACTCACTCTGTAGACCAGACTGGCCTCGAACTCTGAAATCTGCCTGTCTCTGCCTCCCAAGTGCTGGGATTAAAGTTGTGTGTGTGCCACCACTGCCTGGCATGTTGTCTTATTAACTCTACTGATTAACCCAAACATAGCACAGGCTTTACTGAAACATCTCAGTCAAAGGCAGACACAAAGGCTTTCCAAAAAGCCAGACATAAAGCCTTCACTTGACATATCACTACATTGTTGTGGTGACCCCCAATCAAAAAATCATTTTGTTACTACTTCATACCTATAATTTTGCTACTGTTATGGATCATGATGAAAATATATATGTGATATATGACCCCTGTGGGGGTCATAACCCTGAAACTGAGAACCACAGCACACCAAATCTTCTCCTTAACCCTAAACTAAGTGAATTATTTTTTAAAGGATGTCTTTATCTGGATTATTTTTGAAACCAGTCTCATACTTAGTTATATTTAGTTTTCCTAAAATACTGTTGTCCAAGAGATAAGAGGCATATATAGCAGAGGACTGCCTGATCTGGAGTTAGTGGGAGAAGATGCGTCTAACTCTTGAGAGACTCGAGGGGAGTGAGGAGTCCTGATGGGGATGGGGGGACATCCTCTTGGAGACAGTGGGGAGGAGGAGTGGAATGAGGAGCTGTGGGAGGGGGAACAAAAAGGGGAGTAATGGCTAGACTGAAAAAATATAAAAGTAATAATAATAATAATAATAATAATAAAAGATTATTATTAAACATCTGAATGTGGTGGTATGTACCTTTGGTTTTTTTTGTTTTTGTTTTTTTCCGAGACAGGGTTTCTCTGTGTAGCCTTGGCTGTCCTGGAACTCACTCTGTAGACCAGGCTGGCCTCGAACTCAGAAATCCACCTGCCTCTGCCTCCCAAGTGCTGGGATTAAAGGCGTGCGCCACCACTCCCGGCCGGTATGTACCTTTAATCTCAGCACTTGGGAGGTAGAGGTAGATGAGTCTCTAAGTTGAAGGACAGCTTGTTCTGCATAGTGAGCTCCAGGCCAGCCAGAGCTGCATAGTGAGACTCTGTCTCAAAAGGAAAGCAGCACAAACAAACAAACAAAACCTTAAACTAAACCACTGCCACCACCACTACCAATCCCTTCCCCCCAGGGAAATAAAACATCAACTACGGGAATAAGAAATCACTGACATGCCAGGCAGTGGTGGCGCACGCCTTTAATCCCAGCACTTGGGAGGCAGAGGCAGGCAGATTTCTGAGTTCGAGGTCAGCCTGGTCTACAGAGTGAGTGCCAGGACAGCAGAAATCATGGACATGATGTTTCAAATTTTCATGCTCGGTCATATACTCACGTAATTAATGTCTCAGTTTTTACATCTCCTCATACAGAAATTTGGGGTGTCACTACACAGACTATTGGTGAGCAACACTTTGGAAATACAGATTTATAGTTCACATGCTAATTCACATTAGCACTTAAAAATAATTATTTTTAACCTTTGTTTTGTATGCATCTGTGTGTGCATACATGGCGGAGGTCAGAGGACAGAGAGCAGGAGCCTCTTTTCTCTCAGAGGACAGAGTGCAGGAGCCTCTTTTCTCCTACCGTGAGGATGGAACCTGGGGGTCAGCTCAGGTCTTTCCGCTCAGCAAGAACTCTTCCCCAGCTTGCCACCCCCCTGGTCATTTATTAGCACTTACATAGGAGACTAACCTAGAATAACAAACATTCTCACTTTCAGTTTTCAAGAGATGTATGAAGCCAAGAGACGAGAGTTCCACACTCAGTGTCAGAAGGAGGAGGAAGAACTCAAGCAGACGTTCATGCAGCGAGTCAAGGAGAAGGAGTTGACCTTTAAGGATGCAGAGAAGGAGGCATGTACTACCCACCTCACACCCAGTCTCCCCTTCTTGTTCCTCTAGGGGATACATTCTAGAGACTAGTGGGTTTTTATTTTGGAAGAAACTTTACATCTCTCTAAAAGCAGCTATTCACTTTATAGGATCTTAATATAGCCCTTATGAAATTGTAAGCTGAAATGATATGTTTTTTTTTCCCTAAGCATTTTGCACTTTTCTTTTTTTCTTTTTCTGATATAATCGGGCAGGGTCTGCACTCTCCATTCACCCAGCACCTGTGCTGCGTATCGCTCTCCCAGAATGGAGTTGCATGCTGGGAACCCTACAGATCCAGGATTGTCTTAGGGGTTTATTGCTGTGAAGAGACCCCATGACCATGGCAACTCTGGGGCTGGCTTACAGTTCAGAGGTTTAGTCCATTATCATGGCAGGAAGCATGGCAATGCACAGGCAGACAGTGACGGAGAGATAGCTCCTCTTCCGTCTCCATCTTCTACATCTGGAGCCACAGGCAACAAACAGGCAAAGAGAGACAGTGGGTGTGTCTTCAGTAACTGAGACCTCAAAGCCCACCCCCTAGTGAAGCACTTCCTCCAACAAAGCTACACCCACTCCAACAAGACCACACCCCCCTTTTATTTTTTGAGATAGGGTTTCTCTGTATAACCCTGGCTGTCCTGGAACTCACTTTGTAGACCACGCTGGCCTCGAACTCAGAAATCCGCCTGCCTCTGCCTCCCAAGTGTTGGGATTAAAGGCATGCGCCACCACCCAGCAAGACCACACCTCTTAATAGTGCCATTTCTATGGACCTATGGGGCCAGTTGTAATCAAACCACCACAGGGATCTTGGGGACTACCTCATTTCCATAGCTCCATTAGGCGTTGTCATAAGTGAAGTCCCTCTGTAGCACCTTTAATCCTGTGACCAGGCTTGGGACTACCTAGGATACCTTTTGAAATCTATGTGAAGACGTCTTGATCCCACAACTCTCGCCTTGTGCATGTACACAGAACTAGCATCACGAAGTAGAACCCAAGATTTATAACTTGAACCTTCTAAGGGCATCAGATGAAGCCATGCCTGGTCTCACTTGATTACTAAGGCTGGGGTTGCTAAGGAGAACTGTGGCAGTACACAGTAGTGAATCCCAAGGTCCCTGGAACACCAAGCCTGTTGCAAGACCTCCCAACCCCTTCAGGGACATTCTTTTTTTTTTTTTTTTAAGATTTATTTATTTATTATATGTAAGTACACTGTAGCTGTCTTCAGACACACCAGAAGAGGGTGTCAGATCTCATTTCAAGTGGTTGTGAGTCACCATGTGGTTGCTGGGATTTGAACTCTGGACCTTCAGAAGAGTAGTCAGGTGCTCTTACTCACTGAGCCATCTCACCAGCCCAGGGCCATTCTTATATAGACAAATAAAACTTGTTTCTTACTATATTAATCTCTTTAGCAAAGGATTACTTGGATATATTCTGAACATTATTTTGAGAACTTCCTCATATTGCTGATTTCAGCTTTCAAGAATTTTACTATTTATACTTAGTTATGAATTCAATCTTTAATCTCTGCTGCCTCTCATTTTACTATGTGCAGTTTTTATACAAGCCACATGGCACCTTGTGTGCTTTGCTAATTAAATATCTCTTTTGCACTTTCCACCAAACCTCATGACCTGAATTCCATCCTTGGAATCCCATCAGGAATAATTGAGTAAATATAATAATCTGTTACAATTTTTTTAAAAAAATGTACAAGACGACACCAGAATGGAATCACCTATGCTAAACGACCTATAATCAAAGGAAGCTTCAAAAGGAACCAGTTATGGTCCAGACAGGTGACTCAGCAAGTAAGGGTGCTTGATGCTGAGCTGGGTGACCTGAGTTAGATCCTGGGAACTCCATGGTGGAAGGAGAGAACCAACTGCAAGAAAAACTCTTGAGAGAATGTAGTTGAATTCGTGTAAGAAAGCTTCTCTTTTAAACCTGTAAGAAAAGTAAACTTTCAAACACCCATCTGGATTTTGCTCCTGGTTTCGGCTTTCTGGTTTCTGCTCCTCCTCCTTCCTTTAAATGCCGACTTTGCTCACCCTCTTGGCATCCCATTATGATTTATGTAGTATTATAAAATATTAATATAATAGGCCCATTAGAATGGCCCACTGCCTGACTCTAGAAGCAGAAGTAGGAGCCAATCATTAGAATTATGAGAAGCTTAGTTTTAAATTTTTTATCTTTTGACAGTTTTTGGGCTACTCCAAAGGTGACTGCTAACGACTTCCAAACCTTGAGGAGTACAGGAATGATATCCTTGACCCCTCTTAAGAGCTTCTGTACTCCTCGTGGAAGCCCAGGGGTTTTAAATACGTTGTTCTAGGGTTATGGTCTGCCTTTTGGGTTTTACGGATCTTTGTGACAACAGGGTTACTTCTCATTTTATAGCTGCAGGACAAGTTCGAGCACCTGAAGAGAATCCAGCAAGAGGAGATCCTGAAGCTGGAGGAAGAGAGGAGAAAATTAGAAGAACAAATCATCGATTTTTATAAGATGAAGGCTGCTTCTGAGTCAGCACAGGCTCAGGTGTGCACCAACATAAAGAAGGACAAAGATCGTAAGAAGTAATCTCTCTCACCGTCCTGTCTGAGTTCAGAGCCCCATTATCCTCCATTCATGTACCCACTTAGCTCGGACTGAAATTCTAATGTTTTCAAAAATGTTTCAGCACGTGTCATCCTCCACGAGAGTGCCAAATACTTGGGAGGAAGATACGTCGTTTTTAAACAAAATTTTAATTGTGGGAGGAAGATAAGTTTTTTATTTTTTGTTTTAAACAAAACCTCAAGTGTTTATTTTTAACCAATGAAGGCTCGGGAGCCAGATGCTGGCGTGAAAACCTGCTAGCTCAGAGGGGCAGAGAGAGAGTACCCAGGTGACCTTTCTTCTTGGCTAAAGTGACCCACACTGAATTTCCCTCTCTCGTGCCATCTCAGATAACCTCCTTTCTACTTCCTGTGCATCTCTCTATCTGTGCTCCTGACTATTTTTTTTTTCTTAATAATCCTATGTTCACTTCTTGTCAACTGGCTGCTTGCTCTGCCTCTTGACTGTGGTTGACTTCATTTAGTCCTGTCTACAATATTCAACTAGATTAAAGGTATCTGCTAAGGCTGAGCCACACTACAACTAGAAACAGGCTTTCCTATAAATAACACAATCTCGAGGCTCACAGTGTAATCAAATATCCTGTAGCATTTCCCCATTTTTATCTAAAAAGGAAAGGTTTTAACTCTAGTACAGTAGAACTGGTTACAACAATGAAGCTAATTCTGCCAAGCTTTCTACAATGTCTAGCTTAGTTGCATTGGGCAGTCTTAGGATTAAATATTTTTGAGTTCAAAGTTCTGTAAAATGTTCTTGTCAGTCTCATATGAACTCAACAGTTTGAACATCCCAGTAGCCTGTGGTCTGAGGCTGATCTTTGGGTGGTGTTTGTCAAATTAATGGGCAATCCTGATTAGGTAGAGCACAGCCATCAAGCCCAAAGGTGTCCACTGTTTGCACAAGCAAGAAGCTATCCTGAGACAAAGCCCCTGGTGGCGAGCCTTTCCAGCGTACACCCATAGTAGCTAAGCAAGATGGTGGGCTGTCCTCAAGAAACTCACCAGCCCCCTGCAGTCTTTCCTTCATGGAGTCCACCACAACCCTAACCCTAGTGGGGTGGGTGGTGCCTTCCTTTTGTGGCGGGTTATATCTTTTCCAGGACAGAATGTTTTTTGGCAACAGAGAAGGTATCTTTCAATTGAAATTAAACTCCTGAAAGTTTGGAACTCAATATACCCTAGTATGCGTGGATAAACATACCTATATTCCCCTCTTTGCATATTGATTCCAGGTTTAAGTGTATTTATTTTTAGATCACAAAGGACATTCCCTTTAAACTTCAGCCTGCCTTTTGCAAGCACCTTTTAAATTAAAATCACTGTAATTCTTATGTACCTGCTTTTCAAGTGTTGGGATTGAAGGTGTGAACCACCTCCTGGCTGTGGGTTCCTTATAATAGTCATTCTCATAGGGTTGTCCTGGTTTAGTTTGTTTCTCCATTTCTCCTTATTTTTTAGTGTTAAGCATAAGCTTTCAAGTTTTTTGACTGTATAAGCCACCATTCTTGTTGATTCATTCTGAATTTGTTCTCTAGCAAATTTAACATGATGCCATTTTATCCACTATTTTATTTTTTTCAGATGTTTTGCCTGTCTTGCCTGTACGAGCTACATTAAATTTAATGCTTTTGCTAAGTTTTGATAGGCTTTCCATTTTCGTTCATACCTCCCATGGCCAGGTATCCTTGCCACTTATCTGCCAATTAGTGGTTTTCCATTTTGATAACCATACATGCAGACCATTGCACAAACACCATGAATTGGATAGGATTGTGTGGTATACCTGTAATATGCTTTATGTTGTAATATGCAGCAAATTTCATTTTACTGGGGACATATGCTGGAGCATTGTCAGTCTTAATTTGTACAGGTATCCCCATAATATCCACAACTTTTAATGTTTAATTAAAGAATCAGCCCTTTTATAAGTTAAAGCAGTTGCATATTCAAATCCTGAAATGTGCCTATGGGATGGTACACATACTTTAAGTTCCCAAACTCTGCAAAATGAGACACATCTATTTGACAAATTTTATTTCTTTGGGTAACTTTTGGATTACTTCCTGCGGGTAATGGAGTTTGGTTATACAAAGAACAATTAGTACACTTATTTATAATTTCTTAGCTTGTTCCCAAGTGACAGAAAAGTCTTTCTTCAAACTTTTGCTGTTAAAATATGTTTTCTAAAATTCTGAGGCTTCCAGCGTATTTTCTATGAATAGTTGAGCAGTCTCATCATTGCCTTGTGCTAAGGGGCCTTGTAGACCCATATGGGATCTGATATGTGTCATATACAACAGATGATTTCAATTTCTGATTACTTGTCGTTGTTGAATAAATACAGAAGTTAATTTTGAATCATCTGGAATAACTTCAAAGTTTTCAAGATGTAAAATAATGCTTTCTGCCATATTGAGAGTCAGTAACTATATTGAGAGACTCAAGAAAATCTAGTAATACCATATGGCATTTTACTTATTTTTCCTGACTTATAACCTGCTTTTCCTGATTTATTTGCATCATTATAGAATGTAGGGCCTTCGGAAACTGGTGTTGCTTTTACTATATGAGGTAGAATCCAGTTAGTTTTATAAACCAAAGTCTCATGTTTTGGGGATATTTGTTGTTAATCTCTCCCAAAAAAAATTGTTGCAAGCTCTTTGCCAATGTTTGTTTTCTGTCAGTAATGATGCAATTTCAACACCAGTAAGTGGTACCATAATTTCTGCTGGACCTAATCCTGTTAATTGACCAAGTCTCATTTTTCCTTTCAGACTTAATTCAGAAATCTTTTCTACATAGGTCTTCAATTTTTAAAACTCTCTGTGTTAAAACTATCCATTCTAAGATATTATTTTCTCTCTGCATAAGAGAGAAAATCCTTGTGGGAGGTAAAAGAACTAAAATACAATTAAGCTTCGGATCCAAGTGATTCTCATGTGCCTCCTGTAATTTCTTTTCTACCAGAGCCAACCTCTCTCAGCCTCAGCTGATAATTTTCCTGGTTTATTAAGTCCTTATCATCTTGTAAAGTTTGAAATAAATTCCTTAGCTCTTGAGTGGTTAATCCGGTGATTAGCTATAGTCAGTTAATATCTCCCAGCAACACTAAGAGTTCATAATCAATCTCTCCTGATCTGTGCTTTCTGTGGTTGCATTTTCTGTGAACATATCTTATCTCCTAGATAATTAATAGAATCTCCTCTTTGCATTTTTTCAGGAGCAATTTTCTTCCTTGGCAAGGCAAAATTCTCTTTACTTCATCAAATGTTTTTCCTAAGGTATCTGCATCTGAATCAGCCAGTAAGATACCATCCATATACTGATAAAATTTAGACTGAGGAAACTGCTTACAAGTTATTTCTAATGGCTGTTGCACAAAATATTGACAGTGTTGGGCTGTTTAACATTCCTTGTGGAAGTATTTCTAGTCATAGTTTTAAACAGGTTGAGCATTATTATAAATGGGCACTATGAAGGTAAATTTTTCTTTTTTCTTGGAAAGGTATAGTAAAAAACAAGTCTTTTAAAGAAATCATTATAATGAGTCATCTCTTAGGTAATAAAGAAGGCAAAGGAATTCTAGGCTCTTAAATATGTTAATATTCTCTTTGTTTTAGATTTCTTTTTAATGACAAATATAGGAGAATTCCAAGGATGGGTCGATTCTTCACTATGTTGAACACTTTGCTGCTCCTGTAGCAGCTGTTCTAATGCTTTTACTTTTCCTGACATTGAAGGCCATTGTTCCACCTACACAGGTACATCAGCTAATCATTTTAGAGGCAGGCCAGTTGGTACTTTTGAAAGACCAACAGCTGTTGTGTCCTGCTTATGTACAATCTGAAATGGTCTGTACTGTTTTTGATAATACATTTTAACATTTTTCTCAGAAGCATACTTTATGGTTTGTTTCTGAGATTGGAGGAATATTAATGTGTGTTTTTCATTGCTGCAACGAATCATGTCCCTATAAATTTATAGCTATATCAGGCACATATGGTTTTAGTTGTCCTATTTATTCTTCTGGCTGTACACACTCAACCCACCTTGCACTCTGTTTCACCTGAGATAAAGTTCTCATCCCTAGAAGCGAAATATTTACCTCCTGAAGAGGCCAATCTGGATACCAAGATTTTGGTGAAATTATTATTACATCGGCTTCTGTGTCTATTAAACCTTTAATTTCAACACCGTTTTCTTTCCTTTTTTTCTTTTCTTTTTATTAGATATTTTCTTTATTTACATTTCAAATGCTATCCCGAAAGCTCCCTATACCCTCCCCCAGCCCTGCTCCCCTACCCACCCACTTCCACTTCTTGGCCCTGTCGTTCCCTTATACTGGGGCAAATAAAGTTTGCAATACCAAGGGGCCTCTCTTCCCAATAATGGCCGATTAGGCCATCTTCTGCTACATTCAACACCATTTTTATTTGTATTTTTATCTTTGGTTTTTGATCATTTATAGTCATTTTGCCAAAATACTTGGTTTCTGGTCTGTCCTGAATTTTTTGTTCTATCTACTGAAGCTGTCCTGTCCTCAATTAAATCCAGAGAAGTGTTGTTTCTAAACAACAGGCATTAAATCTTTTGATTGCTCTGTGGATGAGTTTCTCTTGTGCTAACAGGGAATGATTGAATCAAATTTGATATTGGAACCTGTAGGAGTCCCCCTAAGGCATTTCCCAATAGCAAACGGTCACCCTGTCTGTCCCTTCTTAATAAGCACTAATTAGTCCAGTGCTGGTCTTTGCTACAGTTTCTGTATATTCCAGAAGGCTGGGGCCTTTTTTCTTGTATTATTGCCAGAAAAAACATTGTTTCTAGGAATGCCATACTTACAATCCTTTTTTCAAATGACCTTGCTTACCACAATGAAAACACCTGACATTCTGTTTTTTCTTAAAACGTTTAGAAATTACTTCTCCTATCAGAGTAGCATAATAACAGTGAGAATCAATATCAGCCATATTTCTAATCCATTCATCTATTGGTGCTGATCTTGTCTTTAAAGGTCTAATCATACTTTTGTATTCTGAATTAGCATTTTCAAAAGCCAAAAATGTGATTAATCTTTGTCTGACTTCTGAATCTGATACTATTCTATTTATAGTTGAAGTCAATCTTTGCAATAAATCAGTGAACGCTTCTTTTGGACCTTGTATCATTTTAGAAAAGGACTCAGTCTCTTCTGATTCTTCAACCTTATCCCAAGCATTTAAAGCTGCTAAGCAACAAAGCAACAAGGGCTGATCATCAAATTCAACCTGTCCTTGTAACTCAGCATATTAACCTTTACCTAGCATCTGATCTTGAGAAATATTAATACCTCCAGTCTTACATCATTCTTCGGCCCTATCTTCCTCTTTCCATCAGGTTTGCCATTGTATCTGAGAACAAGTTTCCAATATTGCTGTTGCCAAATCTTCCCAGTCTTGGGGTATAATTCTGTTCTGAGTGTCCAATGAATTTAGTACCTGCTTCACATAAGGGTAAATGCATAAGATATGCAATGACAGTTTCCTTAAGTCTCCTCAAATCTAATATATCTACCGGATTCCATTTACCTTCTCCATAACCTTGGTATTTCCTATCATCTGGTAGTTGTTCTTGTATAGTCACTGGATAAACTAAGGTTGGTTTTCTCATAATCTTGGTCAGCCCTTTTTCAGTTTCATCACGCAGAGGCGCAGTAGGTTCTTGTCTAAATTCCTGTGTCTGTGTCTGAGTATTTTTCTTACTTTCATCTGTAAGTCTTTCTAAGACTTGTATCTTATTAATCTACTTTTCATATGTGGCACAGTTATCAAGCCATTTTCATATCTGCATTATAAATATGACATTTCCATATTCATAACATAATATAAATAACACAATCTCAGGATTTAGTGTGACCAAATGTCATGGAACAAATTTTCATAATGTACATGGCATTAAGGATAAAAATATGAATTACCAGATTGATACTAATCATAGTTGGTATTATGTCAATCTCAGATCATTATCTTTAATTTTCTGCTTCTATTTTCAAGCATCTAAAATATCACTATACAAGGTCCTAACACCCTGTATTATGATATTTACCATCCTTAACATGGGCAATATTTTTCCTTTTAATATTACTTAACTCTCTCCTTGATGTTCCCCTGGTGTCTTACGAACTCTGACGACTTCTCAGTTTGTCTTTAGCTGTTGTGATTTCTCTGTCCATGTGGTACTGCCCCATGTTGGGCACCTTTTTTTTTTTTTTTTTTTTTTGAACAAAATCTCAATTGTTCAATTTTATTCATGATGACATGGGAGCCAGATGCTGGGGTGAAAGTCTGCTAGCTCAGAGGGACAGAGAAAGCACCCAGCTGACTTTCTTCCTCATCCAACATTCCATCAGCAATGCCCGCCTCTTACACTGTCTCAAACAACGTCCTTCAAACTGAATGTCCCCTGCTTCTACTTTCCGTGTGTCTCTCTATCTGTCCTTCTGACTCTCTCTTATTCTGTATGTTTTATTTTTTAATAATTCCTGTCAACTGGTTGCTTGCTCCACCTCTTGACCAGTGGTTGACTTTATTTAATCCTGTTTATAATATTTAAGTGGAAATCTCTTGGATTAAAAATGTGTGCTAAGACTGAGGTACACCACAACTAAAAAATGGTCTTTCCAGCAAATAACACAATCTCAGGATTCACAGTGTGATCAAATATCTTGGAACAAAGATAGCATGTATAACTCATCAGATGATGCAACATAGACTAATACTCAGTAATACCTAGTAAATATTTTATTAATCAAAATAGCCAAGGATGTATTGTATAGCATAAGCAGATATGGTCAGAAGGAGAAAATTCCATTTTATGTGAAAAGTAGAGAAAGAGAAACAAATCCACAATGAGTCTCACATGTGTTGGTAAGTCACCTTAAGATGGGAAGAACCTTTGTTCTGATCATTTATTTATCCATCCTAGACTTAGGACAATTCTTGACACACAGTGAATACTGTTAGAAGAATAAATAACTCCACAAGTAGTGTATTACCTGTATTTTATGCATTTTACTTTCATTCAGATAATTGACTTTTAAACATTTTATAGTGTTTATAGCTAGCTTTTCAACATAGCTGTGAGTTATATTGCTGGAATGCTTTTATATTGCTATTCTTTAATCTTAATGCATTGTTTGTAAAATTGGTACTAACAATGTTAGATAGATAAAATCAATAAAGTCAATAAAATTCATGTTGTGTGCTAGTTATTTTTCTAGCTCTCTTCCAAATTACTTTATATAAGCATCTTAAAGGAGAAACCCCTATGCTAACTCATGGATACAGGGATCCAGTTTATTATGGTTGGGAAAGAATGCAGGACAGCTTGGTTTACATCATGGAGGGCTAGGAAATAGAGATCAAGTCAGAAAGTGGCTAAGATACATTCCCAGTGACCAATTTCTTCTAGTTGTCTCACATTTTCTAAAGCCCTTTTGACCTCCCAAAGTAACACCATCAGCTGAGTCCCAAATTTTGAAAATGTGAACATGTAGGGACGATTTCAGATTCAAGCCATCGCATTACATTAGTCGACCAATGTGGTATGGCTGTCTCATAATACTAGATGGATGTACTTCATTTACAGCAGTACCCCAGCTGTATCTGTTACCACATTTTCTCAGTGCCTAAGTTCATAGTCTCTTCTGTAGCTGCAAACAAACTCCTAGCTGTGATCCCCTGGAAGATAAAGAATAAACAAGTTTATGTGTCCAAGATAAAAATACTGAACAAGATCATACCTCTGTAAGGAGAGAAGTGCCATGCATAGAAAGGAATGATTGGGCCAAACCAAGACTGAAACATAGCAGGGAAAGTACCATGTTCAGCTTCTGGGTCACACGTTGGTAATCATCTGACCACCAATGCGTGTTCTCAGACTCATTCCTGTGGTCTTGCCACATGGTATCTTAGGCTGGCTTCATTCATTCCCTGTATCTTTGCTTAGAAAATATTCCTTGTTCCCAGCATTCCCAACATTGCTGTTTGGAGCTTTAGAGGTCTCCCTCTGCCGGGAGTCTCCTAGGCCCGGAGAAGGTAGTGGTGGAGTCACAGAGTAGGGCTCTGGTGATAGCTTTAAAGTCTGAGGGTCTCAGTGCTTTCTAGCTCTCTAACTGTACTGAAATGCTGATAATAACTTCTAAAAAGTCCTAAAAAACTTTCTTGCTCTTTCTGAGGGTAAAGGACTCCTGGCTTAGGTGATTAACACCTGTAGCATAACGGGAGGATTAAGCAGTGTGGCCTTTGTTCTATCTCAGCAGGAACTGCTGGCCTCTAACTTTCAGCCTGCCAGCTTGAAGTCACAGGAAGAAAAAGGGACACTTAGAGAAGTGGTTATGGAAGTTTATTACTAAGTTGTAAAAAGTTTCCAATGAAAGCTATCTAAGGGGAAAAGTGGAACGATCCAAAGTGGGGAAAGGGAAAAATTCTACTCTAAGTGGGAAAAGGCAAAAAATTCTAGTTTAAGTTGTGAAGGGCAAAAAATTCTAGTCTACATGGGGAAAGGCAAAAAACTCTCCTATCTTCAGAACTTACACATCTTTCAGAATACATGATCACGTTACAAAGTCCATCACAAGTTCACACAAAAATCGACTCGTAAATTGAAATAGAAATAGAAGTTTACAACAGTGAATGTTTACATGCATATCCATTAGGAGTAATTATCTGGCTAAACATCCCTCACCTGTCTCAGCTCCACAGGTTCACTGAAAGTTTAAAACCATAACTAAGTTATTAGTGAAGTTTTGTATAGATAAACCCAGTCAATATTTTATCTTCTGTCCTAGCACCTATAATAAATCGTTAGTTCCCTTTTTATGACCTTTGGTTAATTGTTTTACAACTTCTTGGAATGTGCTCTGAGTAGGAGAAAGTCTGGTTACCATCTAAGAGCAACTAACTGGGACACTTGGGAGACTGGCTGAGTTCTCACTGCAGTTTTGACTATCAGAAAAGGACCTAATTAGCAGTCCCACTATAAAAGAGCTTAATAATCACAGGTATAATCTTAGGAATTATTATAGGATCATCATTAAGAATTAAGTCATCTATTTGTCTATATAGCATCACTACATGACCGTACATCTTTGTGGATCTGCAGAGATCTGCTCTAAAGGGGTATGCTACTACTTAGTGATTATTATATATGTTTAATAACAACAGGAAAAGCATATTAATAGCAGGAATCTTTCCTAAAATGAATCCCTTACAGCCTTGCTTAATAAGGATGCACCTGTCCCAGGTTATATAATCTGAAGCAGGCCACTTCAGGATGATCACCTGCTAATTGTCAGCGTGTCCCATGGCTCCTGACATCCCCCCACATTCTTTGTGACAGGGTCTCACCTAGATGGTCTAAACTTGTTATGTAGACCAGGTTGGCCTAGAAGTAGATCTATTGTGGGTCTTTTGAGATCATGCTTAAGGTTTAAGACATGGTGGCATCTATATAATTTAAAGCTGTTGGTATGTCTGCTGGGGCAAGGTCTCAGCTAGCTGTCTAAACTTATCCTGACTTCTCTGCCATTCCATCCTTGTGGCTCTCACTTTTGCTTCCGGCTCTGTTCGTCTCCCCTCTGCCTCCTTTCCTTTCTTCCTCACTTTGCCACATCTCCTGCATCTGCACCTGCATGTCTGCCTGCCCAGAAGTTCTGCCCCCATACATCCAGCCCCAGCTCTGGTTGTTAGCTGCTTATTTAACAAAAGGCTACATTCTTTATTCATCTAGTTGGCTGGGGACGGTCACCTTCCCCATGGCAGCTTGCCTTTCTTTTAAAGGCAGGTGATTTTCTTATCTTGCTAGCCAGTGTTGCTGGCTCCAAATAACAATTGGAAACATAAGGACACTCTTTTTCATAGCTATAAAGTACTATATATATATATATATATATATATATATATATATATATATATATAGAGAGAGAGAGAGAGAGAGAGATTTATCATTCAAACATCCCTAGTCCCTTTTCCATCAGTGTGGACAAATTACTTGATGGAGATATCTTAGAAGAATAAAGATTTTAGCTAATGGTTTTTAATAGTTTATTCTTTTTGGGTATGGAAGGTGTGATAAAGCAGTTTAGTGCACATCACGGAAGGCTGGGAACAGAAAGATATAGACAAGAAGAAGCCAGGGATAAGACACCACAGAGGTTCTACTCTTAGTGGCTTCTTCCAGCTAGGCTCTACCAAGTGAAGTTTCCATAATACTGGAAAATAGCACCACAAGCTAGATTCTAAGCATGACCTTGTTGAAAACATTTCCTATTCAATCTACAACACTGTGTAAAAATTATCACTTTGCTACATCCCCATGACTTCATGGAAGTAAATATGTACACAAAAGATGCCTAAGCATGTCTTCACGCCAATCTTTATGCGTGCTCTGGTGTGGTTGCATGTATATGCATGCTAGATCATCTGTATAGGTGCCTTAGGGTTTCACTGCTGTGAGCAGATACCATGACTAAGGCAAGTCTTTTTTTTTTGGTTTTTTTTTTTTTTTTTTTTTTTTTGGTTTTTTCGAGACAGGGTTTCTCTGTATAGCCCTGGCTGCCCTAGAACTCACTCTGTAGACCAGGCTGGCCTTGAACTCAGAAATCTGTCCCAAGCTATCGTTCTCGCCGGCAAGAACACAGAAGTCCCAGACCCCGGAAAATGGTGCTGCTTATATAGCCCTCAGAGTAGCGTTTCAGCACCTGATGTGGCGTGTCAGCTCCTGATTTGTTGCTCGCCCATCACCTCATTACTATGCCCCGAGATGGGCAGTGACTAGGCGTGAGTTCACTCTCACACTTGCCCACAAGGCTTGTTTACTAGTTAGGCACAGTGGAAGCCAGCGCCATCTTATAATGGCGATTGCTCGAAGCACGGCTCTCCACAGAAATCCACCTGCCTCTGCCTCCCAAGTGCTGGGATTAAAGGCGTGCACCACCACCGCCTGGCTCAGGGGAATCCTTTAATGGATTTTTTTCATGCACCTACTTGGTGTATGGAATTGAGTCTGTACAATGGCAAGTTCATTTTGAGGCGTCTGAGCCTCCGTTTTATTTCTTCTTGGCCACACTGCTGAAAGATACCTGCCACCCATTCCATTCATGTTGCTTTTAGAGACTGCAGTATAGTCTTTATCCGCCCTTTTGAAGCATTCTTATTTTCACACGGCGCACCTAATTCATCATGACAGTATGCTGCCCCTTGCCACATACAGTTAGGTGCCCACTCTGGGATTCCCAATCAAGAACACTATACTCAAAGAGATAGCTGGCCTTTGGTTGGATGTCCCATCACTCGTCACAGGGAGCATGCAACCGTTGCCACAGCAGGGAGGCGCATCATCCTCTACCATGAGGGACAAGGTGGCCATAGTGAGATGGCCTCCATGGACAACCCACTCACAGATCCACTCCAGTTGTACATTTTATCATCTGTTGCTGGGACACTCAACTACTCTTCCCAAGCTCATGTTTGGTCCTTTGTGCTGTTTGACTCTTCATGTGGAAATGTGACTAGATGCTTGTTCACCCCAGCAGGGTACCAATCACAGACAAGGAAACAACTCCAGGACTCACTAAGTTCAGTGTAGTGAGACAGTGAGTTGATTTGGGTTACTTGTGGGGAGTATGGATGAAGCATTACAGGAGCGAGGAGGACCAAGAAGCAGGTACATCTGAAAGCTCGTCACAGCATGAGCGATGACATCAAAAGCTACACCCCTAGCTCCTGATGTCACATGGTCATCACGCTGTTCTTTTTTTTTTTTTTTTTTAATTTCAGGAGCTGCTGTCATTCAAGGATGTCTCCATTGCTTTCTCTCCAGAAGAGCAGGAATGCCTAGACGCTGCTTGGTGGAATTTGTATAGAAATGTGATGTTGGAGAATTATAGAAACCTTGTCTCTCTGAGTGAGGATCTCTCCCCTACAGAATTCCCAACCCCCTGCCCATATTTCACTCCCTCCCTTCATTAAATATTTCTTGGGAGCTTACACTTTGCAGGGAAGTCGTGGGCAGGTTCATTTTAACTGTATTTCCTTTTAAAATCTCCTTCCTTGATGGAGGATGCTTCTTACACTCTCATCGGTGGTGATTGTAGGAGTTTGTTGGCATGAAGTGTCATGAATTACAGTCCAAATCTTCCCTTTGATTTAGTCATATGTGCAAGGAAGTCTTTCATCTCCAAACTGAAGATTCTTCATGCGTACTCTACTGTAGGAAACCACTGGGGGGAAAGATGAGCAATGTAAGCTGAAAATAATTCTATGTAAGCTGAGCAAGCCAGGAAACAGCACTCCACTATGGCCTCTGCATCAGTTCCTGCCTCCAGGTTCCTGCCTTTTTTGAGTTCCTGTCCTGTTTCCTTCAGTGATGAACAGTGATATAGATGTATAAGCAAAACAAACCCTTTCCTCCCCAAGTTGCTTTGGTCATGGTGTTTCACAGCAATAGTTACACTAAGACATACACCATAGTCAAACTAGAAATATCCAGAGATTAACTGAAAATCAAGAAAGAAATAAGCAGAATCAACACATATCTAGCAAAGGATGATCTCAGTTACAGAAATATGTAATCAGAAATAGAAATTTAAAAGTGAAGCCAGAGGTGGTGGTACATGCCTTTAATCCCAGCGCTTGGGAGCAGAGGCAGGTGGATTTTTTAGTTTGAAGTCGGCATGATCTACAGAGTTCCAGAACAGCCAGGGATACACAGAGAAACCCCGTCACAACAAACAAACAAACAATTATATCTTTAAAGTCAAAGAAAAAGACTATCAATATAGGATTCTGTATTCATCATTCTTTCCAGAACAAAGTGGGAGTCAGGTTGCCCTGACATGCCATGATATCTAATACATATCTAACAGGGGTTTGAAGCAACTATATGAAAATGCAAAAAAATACATTGTACAAAATTCTTAAGAGAATTGCCAAAAATAATGTATACAGCAAAGACCTATCATTTTTGTCCCTACTCAGCCTGGAAGTGATAACTTGCAGTGTCAATCAAGGCTGTGGGAAGCCAGAAGTGGTCTGCATCCAGGTCCCTTAGACTGAGAACTACCATGGAGACAGACTTCATTCTGTCTTGGCGGGCTTTGGGTGGGGTGCCACCATCACTGGAGACCGTTTCCTATTTGCACCTTCGGTCCAGCTCTTGCCAGCCAGCCTGTTGCCCTCACAACTCACAACTTGGACTCCCAGGGAGGATTATTCCTAGCCACCTCGGAACCCAAACACTCTCCGGGGTCACCGCGGAACCCGGAGACCCGGGAACCCAGATACCCCGGAACGGAAGCCTGCGGAAACCGGAGACCGGAGAACCCGGACACCCTGGAACGGGACACCGCAGAAAAGATCCGTTCCGGAATCGGGACAAGGTGAGTCCTGGCTCGGCCTCCGAGCAGGGAGGTGGTTACTGTAGATGCAGCGGTGCGGGATCGGCGGCCAGTCCCGGGTCGGGTCGAGTTCTCTAGGGCAGCTGTCGGCTCGCGGCGAGGGCACAAGGCTGGCAGCCCGATGGCGGGATACTGGGGACACCCCGACTCCCCGTGTGCGGGTCCTGCCGAGAAAAGCCCTGGGCTGGGGTCCGCACCCCCTTCTCCCCAGCGGCCTGCACCTTGGACAGTAAATTCCTACGAATTTCCCATGTCTTCACATTAAACTGTCCCCGCGTATCAAACAAATTCTTGTGCTTTTTATATTTCTCCCCCCCCCCCCCAATCGGGTAGCAATGCAAAAGGACTTGTTTTATATTCGTGAACCGTGCGCCGGTGCAGAAAGCACTGGACAGTTATTAATTAGACTCCTAGTAAAACTTTTCACGTCACTCTTCTCCCTAGGCACGGGCACTTTAGCACGAAAAACCTTTGGGTTGAGCTTTCCCCTGGCAGATTTCAGAGGTGATATATATGCCTTTTTTCTTTTTTTGGTACTGGATTTCAGTACTTCTGACCTCAAGCGCAGGTACTAGGTGCTACCGGTGCCATGCCCCAGATTAGGAGTTGTTAAGGTCCCTGGGATTCTGTCCTCGGGCGGATCTGTGAACCTGCAGCCTTTAAGGCTGGTTACCAAAGGGATACAGGGACTGTTTAGTATATTTTATCTGAAGACACTTCATTTATTTACATATCTTGGCTACTGTAATATTATAACTGTGTCCTAATCTTGGTATATTTACTCTAAATTGTGACTTATGGGTCATACAGTAAGTCAGCTTTAACTTTTTTTTCAAGAGCTTTCACATGAATATATAAAAATTCATATAGTCACCTTGCCAATAGTTCCCAAGGACTGCCCCTCCCCATGTTTATGTTCTCTGGACCTCCCTCCCCCCTTTTGCTTTTTCTTTAATGACAGACATCTCTTCAGGTAGCCCATTCTGGCCTGTAAGTTTCCTCTTTTTTTGGTTGATGCCTCCTGAGAGCTGGGTTAGCTTTTTGGTAAGAGCTCCCAGTCCTGGGTTTAATTGCTGTTGCTAATAAATGAGAGTCCATGCTTTGACATAGCTCCTGGAAGCATCTACTAGAAACACTTCAGGACTGTACAGGGACTGTGATTTCTAGCTTTTCTACCTCATGACTACCCTGTGACTGTGCTTACACGGGTACGTATAGTTATTCACTGCCCGAGGTCTAAGGAGACTTTTCATCTCCTTTGTTTCCAAAAAGCTTGGCAGTTCATATATGGATCCTTTAATGAAAGATGAGGGGATCAGTGCCCTGCACCCCCCCCCCCAACCATCACCAGGTCTGTCATCAGGGCAGTAGACACCCATTGTATACATATCACCCATGTTAGGAGTTTCAAAATTCTCTTCTTTACAAAGCTGCCCTACCTTTTGTGTTCTGACTGCTTCGAGTGAACGTGTAATGTGCTGAGGCTAGCACCCGTTAAAGTGCCTACCTGAGGGAATTCCATGAAGTTTAAGGATGCTTTGTTTGTTCCAACAACAACAACAACAACAAAAGCCTGAAAGATTCCAAATACTCTCTTTTTCTAGTCTTCTCTCTTCTTCGGTTTACTGATGCCATGGTCAACTCTGTTGCTGGGCGTTCTCTGAAATGATTGGCATGTTAGCGTGTACCTGTGCACGCTTGTATTTCTAGCCATTGGAATAATGCCCAAGGGACTGAGTTAAGGACCAGCTTGGCCTTCACAGGGAATACCAGGCCACCTAGGTAACATCTCAAGACCCTGTTTCAACAAACACATCAGTCAATTATCTGCGTGCAGCATGCAGCTGAAATTATATTACTCTGAGTTCTAGTCTGAGGACCTTTCCAGGGCAGGTTTTTTTTTTTTTTTTTTTTTTTTTATACTAAGCATGATGAGACTGAAGGGAAATATATTTTACTCTTAGCATTTTTTTTTTCTTGTTCCTTTAAGTTTAACTTCTCAATGCCACACATATTCAGGAAATGTCAGCTGTCACAAAGTGAAAATTGTCCATATGTATGATGACTAATTGTGGTTGTCAGTTTAACTGGCTCTAGACTCAATTCAGACATGAGCTGCTGGGCACAGTTGTGAGCGATTTTCTTGGTTAGCTTATCTGAAGTGGGAAGACATTCTAAATGTGGGTGGTACCTTCCGTTAGTAGCTCAATTCAAAGGAAGTCCTAGAGGAAAGCTTGCCCTTTTGCTCTTTCAGTCTTGCTGATAAGTTCATCTATTCTGTTGTGTCTCTCACTGCTGTTACCACTGCGGCTATATTCCTTTGCTGATACAAGAACCCCATTTCGTTGGGCTTCCAACACACACTGACATTTAGTGGATCTCCAGGAAGCCTCTAGGCTTTCAGCGCGAGGTTAGGACTGCAGAGGCATCCAGCTTTGCAAACTGAGGAAGGAACTGCAGGGTTCTCAGGTCTCTCTGATTGTGAAGACAACCATTGTCATACTAACCCAGGTTGGATTGTATGTGCTGGCTAGTTTTATGTCGACTTGACACAAGATAAAGTCATCAGAGCAGAGGGCACTTCATTTGAGAAACTGCCTCCATTAGATCCTATAGCCACACCTGTAAGGCATTCTCATAATTAGCAATTAATTTGGAAGAGCGGCTCAGATCGCTGTGGGCAGTGCCACCCCTGGGCTGGTGGTCCTGGGTTCTATAAGGAAGCAGGTTGAGTGAGCCATGAGGAGGAAGCCAGGAAGCATCTTTCTTCGTGGCCTTTGCATCAGCTCCTGCCTCCAGGTTCCTGCCCTGACTTCCTTTGATGATGAAAGGTGGTGATGTGGAAGTGTAAGCCACATAAACCCTTTCCTTCCTAAGGTGCTTTTGGTATTGGTGTCTCATCACAGCAGTGGTAGCCCTAATTAATATCTTATATAAGCCAATCTAATAAATTTCCCATTTTTAAATGTGTATTTAGTTTATATATTTCCACCTATATCTAGCCAGAGAGAGTGAAAGTGAGAGTGAGAGAGAGGGAGCAGGAGATGGCCCCTCTGTGTAGTGTAGCTCTGGCTATCCTGGAACTCCGTTTAGATATCAAGCTAGCCTGGGACTCACAGATAATCATCTGCCTCTGCCTCCCTTGTGCTGGGTTTAAAGTCATGTACCACCATGCCTGGCAATTTTTTTTGTACTTTTCTTAAAAATGATTGTTTACAATTAATATAATTATATAATTTCACTTCCTACTCCTCTTGTGTACCCCTTGCTGTCTCTCAGATTCATAGCTTTTATTTAATTCCTTTACAAACACACACACAACTTAAGTCTATATAAATGCTATTTATGTATCTGATCATTTGCTGATGACTTATCAATTGGAGGCTTCTTCCTAACTGAAGGCTGTTTCTCCAGGTCTCAGCAATCCTTACTGGCCTGTGTTCTTTGCCTAGGGCTGGGGCCCAGTGAGATTTTGCCCTTACAGACATGTTGGCATGTCTGTAACTGTGGTCTTTACATCTTGACATCTAGCTCCTCAGGCTCCTACCCCATCACCACTGTGATGGACCCAGAGCTTCGGATGCAGGACTTGTGTAGTCCTTGTATCAACTGTGACTGAAACGTTCACGTTTTCTATATTTTGATCAGTTAGTGTTTTCCTGTAATGGTCTCCATCTGATGCAAAGAGAAGTTCCCTTGACGACGGGTGAGAACTATATTTATCTGTGAGTGTAGGGATGAATGTTTCCAATGTGGTTAGAAGCTACGCTGGCCCAGGAAAGTGACAGTTGTAGGTTCTCCTCCTAGATTCATGATCTCACTGCCTCTGGGTAGTTGGTTAGGTTCCCAGCACCAGGCCTGATATCCCTCTTGGTTAGAGGCATCAAGTCCAGTTAGAGCTGTTAGTTACCTCCAAGCTATTTTTGTGTGGCTTGTCGTGGCATGCTTGCTGCTCACGGTGTCGTGCATAGGCATCCTAGCATGGAGCACTGTTGTCTGCTTTTCTCCTTTGGAAACTTGCACGGCACTATCTGGTACCTTGAAATCTAGTCCCCAGGGAGAGGATGTTCAGATCAGGCCCTCTGGGTCCTGTGTCTGAAGTCCACAGTGTGTTCTGCAGAAGGGACCTATGGGCAGTGGCAGTGGCAGTTTGGGGAGTCTCCAGTACTCCCTGTAAATTTTATATATGTATATGTGTATATATGTGTGTGTGTGTGTGTGTGTGTGCTGTTGGTTCCGTTTTTCTAGGGAACCCTAACTAAGTTAAGGTCCTTTAAGTTGACAATTTATGTTTCAAGTGTTCTGGGTGATTTCCCAAAAGCAAAGTCTCATGGTCACTTCAGAATTAGGGAAGCCGCTAAACCAGCGTTTCTCAGCCTGTGGGCCACGACCCCTCTGGCAAACTTCTATCTCCAAAATCATTTATATCATTATTTAGAACTAGTAAAATTACAGTTATGAAGTAGCAACAAAAATAATGTTATGGTTGGGGTTCACCACCCCATGGAACTCTACTGAAGGGTGGCAGCATTAGGAAGGCTGAGAAGCACCACTACTAATGAATGGAATTTGCGTTAGTTAGCAAAATGAGAGTTGAAGTAGAGATGGTGGAGACTCATCTCGTCCCTTGGTACCCAGAGCCTGCAGGTACTTCACTAATGTGTGTGTAATGACAGCATCCGCAAACAAGCTACAGACGTCCCCTGGGGTACTTTGTACTTCCCAGAGCACTTGATGTAATGGAAATACTACATACCTATTAGTTTTTCTGCACAGCTACAGAGTAGTGACAAGAGAAGTGTGTGCTTAGCTCAGGTGTCTTCCCATAGTCTTCTGTCATCTTGTGCTGGGTGAATCTGCAGGTGTAAAACACAGAAGGAGTCACCTAGAGTTTAGTTGTGAAGACACGGCAGTGGTTGTAATTGCCTGTTGCTTCTTACACTGTGGTCTGGTGAAGTTAGGACTTTTTTCTTGGTAGTAGTAGGGGTTGAACCTTGGGCATCGTGCTTATGAGACAAGTGCTCTTTCACTGAGCTACATCCCAGACCCAAAGTTATTCTGTGAGATGAAAATAATATTAACGTGCAGACTTAGCGTATGCTCTATTCATTTTTGATGTGGCAAGGTAGGATTTTATTATTCTGCCCTGCCTGTTTGATAATGTGATGTGTAGCATAGGCTAGCTCCAAAGTCATGATCCTCGTATTTGACCCTCTTGAGTGCTAGGATCACAGGCACATGCCATAGGCTGTGTGTTTCATCTTCTGATAGAGTTTGAGCATCTTTCCATATCCTTAAAATCATAGACTGTGCTGGTGGAGGGTAGTGTGGGGGGAGGCTAGGAATGACTTGTGATATCCTTCCATTCTGATAACTCGGCCTCTGTTTTATCTTATGAATGCAATTGTCAGTTGTTGAGTTAAGTTGCCTATTTTTAATGTGATTGCTCATTTCCCAGTGCATTGTGATTCTTACTTGTGTTTAAGCTTTGAAATGGATGCCCTCAGAAGTGTCCCATTTCTTCCTTTGATTTTTATTCTTTTTGTGTGTGTGCGCACATGCACTGTGTATTCATATTCACGCGTGACTGTAGGTATAGGTGTGCACGCACATATGATGGTGTGTGTAGAGGCCAAGTGCTGGTGTCAGGTGTCTTTCTCAATTGTTTCCATATTAAGGCAGACGCTCTCACTTGAACTCAGAATGTTCTGATTTGTCAAATCCAGCCAGCCACCTTGCCCCAGTGATTCCTGGTCTATCTCCTGAGATCTGGGATTCCAAGGAGGCCTCTAGGCTCTCTGGGCATTTCCATGAATGCTGAGCCCACCGAGCCATCTCCCTTCCTTAAGTTCCCTGTTTTGACTCGTATGAATTCTTGGCACTTGGTTTCTGTTCTCAAGGCCGTCACCAGCTCTGGACTGTGACTCTTATGGGCTGTCATGCAGCTCTGTAGCTTCTGTGCGCACGGTGGAAACAGGAATTTCAGTTATTTCATCCATGTGCTTAATTGCCACAGACCACCCCAGTCAGGTATGGGGGTCCCTGGAATGAGGATCCTTTGAAGCTAGGTGGGTAAGGATTCAGCGGTGACAAACAGAAACAAACACAGAGGCAGTTTGAATCTGAGTGTATTCTGCAGCTCTCAAGCAGGGGATTTTATACATTAAAAAACCAAACATTACATCTCTTAGAAACTATATCCAGTGAAACAATCACAGATAACAACAAAAATCATTTGGCACAGTAAAGCACAAAAAAATCATCCAAGCATTACAACTCAGACACCATGTATTCAGTGAATCACAAACAGAACAGTTAACATCATTATAAACCACCAAAATATAACAATTCTAAAGGATGTATTCAGTGGGCGCTGTCATCCAAGGCTAGTGGCATATTTCCAGGAGCAGGTTAATAAATCTTTAACGGTCAGTGCTCTTAACTGCTGAACTAACTCTCTAGCTCCATGGTCAATTATAATTTAAACTATTTTAAATCTTTCTAATTAAGGCTTTCTTTACCATATACCAAAATCCACCTCTGATGACACACGTGTAGCCATATGAAATTTTATTGTTGGGAAAGTTTTTATCATGGTAGTTTTGTAAATGATTTAGAGAGTAAAACATTGGTTTCTCTGGGGATAAGGTCATGTTAGTGGCTCCATCTCTAGGAATGGTTTCTTACCCATTATTGTCGCTTAAGATCTTGGCCTAGGCTACTAGGAATGTGTAAATAAGAAAAGGAATAAGAGAAAACAAAATAGATAGACTGCCATGAGAACTACAGCTCAATACTTTTTCTCTGGCAAAGAGTTCCACAGCCAGTTTCAGGAGGCCTCCTTCTTTTGAGGTCAATCGCCTCAGTTTGTGGAACTTGTCACACAGATCCTACTGGACATGGTGTGGCACTTACTCAGCAGTACTTACTGAAAAATCTGTGGTTCTATAACAAAGATTCATGGTGACATCTATGTAGACATGACCTGTAATTGGCTCACTTTTTGTGCTTTCCCAGGATAAAGGTATTCTCATTAGCTGTAATGAGTCAGCTATGTTAGGCTTTGGTATCCAATAGCCTAAACTTCAGTGGAGTTTAAACATCAAAAGTATGCATCCCATAGCCGTGAGGCTGCAGCTCATCATTGTGGGTAGCAGGAAGAAGAGCTGCTTTTAAAACTCTGAAGACATGATACAGATGATTTCCACCGGCATCCCTAGTTTCTCTGGGGTGGTTGTGGGGTATGTGTAAAAGGAATTATCAACAGACCAACCCAACAGGTATTCGGACATCTCTGGAGAGAGAATACTGAAAATCAGTGGGCAGTGTTTGCCAGACACTCACATCTGTTCTCTCCCACAGCTGTCTCAGTCCACAGCTCTGGACAGAGACAACCCTAGAGTGAATGCATTTATCCATTTTTACTACAATCTGGAACTCTCATCGCTTCTCTGGAGACCTTTCTTGGTTCACAGACCTCAGAGCTGAAAGAGAACTTTTAGTCAAGTCCACTAACGTTAGCTAGTGTCCATCTGGGAAACTTATTTTCTGGTGTTGTGTTGACTATTCTGTGTCTTTTACCTTTCTATATAACATTAGAATCCTGTTTTTCTTTTGTCCTAAAATTTACTTTTTTTCCCCACTGCATCTAATTTGTGTCTGCTTGTGTGTGTGTGTGCACACGTGTGTTTGTGTGTGTGTACAAATGGGGCTGTACAACATGCTTGTGGAGGTCAGAGGATAGCTTGTGGCAGTTGGTTTTCTCCTTCCACCCGGTGGGTCCTCGGGATAGAGCTCAAGCTGTCTGCCTTGGTCAGAAGTACCTTTACTCTCTGTAGGGAGCGGGAAGCACTGAGCTATTTCTCCAGCTCCACAGTACGGCTCTCTAGTCAGAACACAAATGTCCTGGTTAGGTGGTTTTGTTTTTGTTTTGCCAACTTGGCATAAACTCAAGTCATCTGAGGAGGGCATAGCAGTTGAGAAAATGCCCCCATCAGACTGGCCTGTGGACAAGCATGTGGTGCATTCTCTTGATTGATGATTGATGTGAAAGGACCCAGTCCACTGTGGGGGATGCTCTCCCAGTACCCCACACCATCCCTGCAACTTTCATGTCACAAATATTACACCATCCCTCCTCTGTTGAAGCCTCACCAGCCTTCATCAGCCCTGGTCTAGCTTCCTGACCTTCAGAAACACCCCAAGTGAAGAATACAGATCTAACAGTTCAAAGCTAGGATAGCGTACTCGGGAGAGCATGTGACATTTGTCTTTCTGGTCCCCCAGTGAATTTCACTGTCCTTCACAGCTGAATAAAACCCCACTGTGTGTATCGCATCTTCACTGTTAGTCGTCAGCTGATGGACAGCTAGGTTGGCTCCATTTCCCAGCTGTTCGGAGGAGAGCAACCATGGTTATGGATGAGCAAGTATCTCTGTGGTAGATGGAGCCCTCTGGGTTTATGCCGGGACATGTGCTGGTCTGTCTTTAGCTTTCTGAGAAACTTCCCCCCTGATTCCCACAGTGGCCGTTCCAGTTTACACTTCCAAATAGCAGTGACAAGTCTCCTTTCCTACATCCGCACCATCCTTTGTTGCCATGTTCTCTTGATGCTACCCATTCCGACTGTGTGGAGACAGGACCTGAAAGTACTTCACATTTGCATATCCCCATGGCTGAGGATGCCGAACCATTTTAAACGTACTTCTTGGCTATTCACATTTCTTCTTTTGAGGATCCTCTGCTCAGTTCCTCATCCGATTTTTTGGATTAAGTCATATGTTTTCTTTTTGTTTAGTTCTCTGTGCTAACCACTTATATTTCAGGAGCTGTTGTCATTCAAGGATGTGTCCGTTGGTTTCTCTCCAGAAGAGCAGGGAATGCCTAGACCCTGTTCGGTAGAATTTGTATAGAAATGTGATGGTGGAGAATTACAGAAACCTTGTCTTCCTGGCTGAGGATCTCTGTCTACAGAATTCTTTTTTTTTTTTTTTTTTCGAGACAGGGTTTCTCTGTGTAGCCCTGGCTGTCCTGGCACTCACTTTGTAGACCAGGCTGGCCTCGAACTCAGAAATCCGCCTGCCTCTGCCTCCCGAGTGCTGGGATTAAAGGCGTGCGCCACCACGCCCGGCTTCAGAATTCTTAATAGCCTCTTAACAGCTGATTTCCTATGATTGGGGGACACCACAACAATGAAGAACTGTATTAAAGGGTCAAATTGTTAGGAAGGTTGAGGACCACTGCACTAAGTCAGTGGTAACTTCAGAAACGTGCTAGCATGAAGCATTGTGCCTGTATCTTTCAGTCCATTTCCCCTTCTGCCTTGACGGTCAACTGTGCAAGCAAAGCTTAGCATCTCCAAGTTGAAAATCCCTTACATAGATTCTAATGTCTGTGTCAGGGAATAATTGTGGAAACCATTTCCTGAAATCTCCCCTCAGATCTCTTTTTCCCAGCACAGTATGGTCAGAGAATCATTATTCCTTCTTAGGAGATTCTTAACTGAATACCATTCTCTGTTTGTAATAAACAGGTCTTGCTGTGTGTAAGCCCTACCTGGTCACACTGCTGGAGCAGAAACAAGAGCCTTGGGATGTGAAGGGACAGGAGTCAGGAATCATGTCCCCAGGTAGGTGGGAATGGATCGGAAAACACAGGAAGATGCCTGGCTTTCGGATGTGGGCCGGGAAGCTCTATTTCAGAGGAGACGATTGTTCAGGAGCCCCTGGAGCTGGAGTCACAGACGGTTGGAAGCTGCCATGTGGATGCTGGCAACTGAACCCAGGCTCTCCCTCTGGAAGAGCTACTCATGCTTGAAACTGTGAGCTATCTCTCTGGCCCTAGCTATGTAACCTTCAAGTGCACAAGTCATGAATTAAAACAGCAGTAATGCAAAGTCTATCATCTGCTCCTGTCTCTGTGGGCCAGGGCCATCCGGATAATACAGCAGTGCATAGCATAGAGGTCATTACCGTCCTTCACATCGACTTTTGTTTGCTGTGTTCTGTAGGGTCTTATGTTTATTTGCTTAGGACTTCAGGGCTTAGGCTGGAGGGAATTCTCTGTGGTTGAGAACAAGTTCTGCTTTTTCAGAGGACCCAAATTTGATTCTCAACGCTCAGCTTGGGGGAGGGGCAAGTTTGCAACTTCCTGTAATCCAGGGGCTCCGTTGCTCCCTTGGGGCCTCTGCAGGTGCATGCATACACACCCTCCTGTCCTGACTGTACTGCAGTTACCTGCCAGCCCTCAGACACCTCCCTCACACAGGCCTTAGTCCTCCCTTTTCTCTCCCAAGAGAGCAGACGGATGTCAGAAGTTGTCTATATTTTGGGGTGACCATGGAATGTTGTTTTCAGAAAAGAGGAGCTATGGCTAATGACAAAAATAAAAAGACTCCCCTCAGGTGGCCTTAGTGTTGTTCTCACTGGGGCACTGCTGGGGATTTGTCACAAAGGCAGTTGACGGTTATCTTTCGTTAGTTTCATGTTACTTCAGGGCAGTGGAGAGGCTCCTCTGTCTGCTCTTTTACCATCCGGAGGACACGTCCTCTTGGCATGGTTTTGATGTTGGACTTAGAAGTAAGTCACCAGCCGGGCATGGTGGCGCACGCCTTTAATCCCAGCACTCGGGAGGCAGAGGCAGGCGGATTTCTGAGTTCGAGGCCAGCCTGGTCTACAGAGTGAGTTCCAGGACAGCCAAGGCTACACAGAGAAACCCTGCCTCGAAAAACCAAAAAAAAAAAAAAAAAAAAAAAGAAGTCACAGCTGAGGGGACTAGTTATTTTGATTTCCTGCAGCTGTTTCTTCTCATTGTCCGTAGGCTTTTCACTAGAGCAGGACAAAACAAAACAAAACACCCCAAAACATAAACAAAAACAACAAAACCTCCCCAAAAACCATTTATTCCAAAATATGATAGGGAGAAGATATGGGAATTATTATCTTGACAGCTTGCATTAAAGAAAGACAGGAATGTACCAAAGCCTTCAGATATCTGCTAACCCTTACTCGCCACAAACTTGTTCCCACTGGGGCAAAAGCCTGCAGATGCCAGGAGTGTGGCAAAGGCTTCAATAATAGCTCAACTCTTAGTCGACACCAGGGAGTTCATACAGGAGAGATGCCCTACAAATACGAATTTCACAGCATGGGACAGCCCTGAACAACAAAATGCCCATTGCCAACAGAGATCAAGAGCATACAGCATCCCAGAAAATCAGTTAAGAGACTATATATTTGATTAAATAGCCACATCACATCCGATAATATAAGTTTCCTTTTAAATGAAGTTTGGGTAATTCTTAAAATGTTCCTCGCTTTAATTAGGAACTTGAACAGTTGAAATTCAGCTGGACTGAATTTTGAGGCCAGTGTTCCTTTAGAAGGAGGAGACTGGGGCATGAAGAACACGTTTGGAGGTGCTGCTGTCTATTTGAGGCTGCTGTCTATTTGAGGGCCTCATTGCTCGGCTGCCAGCATTGGTTTTCTCTGCACCACAATACACAGCTGAACACACACAGGAAGTGTTGTTGTTGTTGTTGTTGTTTTGGGGTTTGTGGTGGTTTGAATATGTGTGGCCCAGGGAGTGGCACTATTAGAAGATGTGGCCTTGTTAAAATAGGTGTGCCCTTGTTGGAGGAAGTGTGTGCATCAGGCCTGCCTGGATGCTGCCATGCTTCCTGCCGTGATGATAATGGACTAGGCCTCTGAACTTGTAACCCAGTCCCAAGTAAATGTTCTTTATAAGAGTTGGTCATGGTGTCTATCACAGCAGTAAAAACCCTATAGGACAGGGTTATTGGGTTGTTTTGGTTTGGTTTGATTTTTTTGCCATTGATTTGTTTTGAGAAAAGGTCTCACTGTAGCCCATGCCATCCTGGCACTTGGTATGGCGCCACGCACACCTTGAACTTGCCTTGATCTTTCTGCTTCACTCTCCTCTGTGCTGAGCTTATAGCTCCCACACTCAACCCCTAATCCATTCTTTTCACATGGGCATCCCTTGGAGAATCCAGCCCATGTGTGATGATATAGGACATTCACGAGGCTGGGGAATAACGCACGGGAGAGAAAATGCTGTTAGTCTAATGAAATTCATAGTTTTAGCCATGAAATCGTATGTCTTCTTTTCTCCCCAGAGAATCTTTCTGACTGTAACAACTCTGTGAAAGACTTTGATCAACGCCCAGAACTTACCATCCAGCAAGGTGTGCACAGAGAGAAGCCGTACAAGCAGGAAGAACTCGATGACTCAGCTTGCGATCAGCATCTCAGGGTGCACAAAGAAGACATGCCCTATGAATGCAAAGACTGTGGGAAAGCCTTTAAATACCGTTCGGTCCTCTACCAACACCGCATCATTCACACGGCCGCAAGACCCTACAAATGCAAAGAGTGCGGCAAAGCTTTCAAGAGAAGTAGAAACCTTGCTCAGCACCAGGTGACACACAAGAGGGAGAAACCACACAAGTGTGAAGAGTGCGGCAGAGCCTTTTCTGCGCTTTCTGTCCTTACTCAACACCGCATCACCCACACGGGAGAGAAGCCCTTCAAGTGTAAAGAGTGCGGCAGAGCCTTTAAATATAACTCGACCCTTACTCAGCATGAAGTCATTCATACTGAAGCCAAACCCTACAGATGTCAGGAATGTGGCAAAGCCTTCAAGAGGAGCCACACGCTCAGTCAACACCAGGTAATTCATAAAGGGGAGAAACCGCACAAGTGTGACGAGTGTGGCAGGGCCTTCAGTAAGCACTCGTCTCTCACACAGCACCAGGTCATCCACACCGGAGAAAAGCCCTATCAATGCAGAGAGTGCGGGAAAGCGTTCAGGTATCAGTCAACCCTTACCCGACATCACATTGTTCATACCGGCGCCAAGCCCTACAAATGCCCAGAGTGCGACAAGGCCTTCAATAACAGTTCGACCCTCAGTCGGCACCAGATAATCCACACAGGAGAGAAGCCCTACAAGTGTCAGGAGTGCGGCCGGGCCTTCTACTGCTCCTCCTTCTTGATCCAGCATATGAAGATCCACTTCGAGGAGATGCCCTACAGGTGCAGAGAGTGTGGTAAGCC
This sequence comes from Mus caroli, assembly GCF_978045245.1. NCBI lineage: Eukaryota > Metazoa > Chordata > Mammalia > Rodentia > Muridae > Mus > Mus caroli. Next base: position 133,820,522 of record NW_028227259.1, on the reverse strand, counting down.
CTTCAGGCTCTCCTCCCAGCTGATCCGACACCAGAGAATCCACACCGGGGAGGAGCCCTACATATGCAGAGAGTGTGGCAAGACCTTCAAGTATCAGTCAAACCTTACCCGCCACCAGATACTTCATACCGGCGCCAAGCCCTACAAATGCCCAGAGTGCAACAAGGCCTTCAATAACAGTTCCACCCTCACCCGGCACCAGATAATCCACACAGGAGAGAAGCCCTACAAGTGTCAGGAGTGCAGCAAGGCCTTCTACTGCTCCTCCTACTTGATCCAGCATATGAAGATCCACTTTGAAGAGATTCCCTATAGGTGCAGAGAGTGTGGTAAGCCGTTCAAGTGCTCTTCACAGCTTATCCGACACCAGAGAATCCACAGCGGGGAGAAACCCTATATATGTAAGGAGTGCGGCAAGGCCTTCAACTGTACTTCATACCTTACTAAGCACCAGAGGATCCACACCGGGGAGAAACCCTACGTATGTCAGGAGTGTGGCAAGGCCTTCAACTGTTCTTCCTATCTCTCGAAACATCAGAGAATTCACATTGGAGACAGACTCTATAAATGTAAAGAGTGTGGCAAAGCCTACTACTTCTCCTCACAGCTGAACCGACATCAGAGGATCCATACCGGGGAGAAACCTTATGTATGCCAGGAGTGTGGCAAGGCCTTCAACTGTTCTTCATACCTTAATAAGCACCAGCGTATCCATATTGTAGAAAAACCTTATGTGTGTAAAGAGTGCAGCAAAGCCTTTAGCTGCTCCTCATACCTGACTAAACACCAGAGGATCCATGCTGGAGAGAAGCTGTACAAATGCACAGAGTGTGGCAAAGCCTACTGCTTCTCCTCACAGCTGAACCGACATCAGAGGATCCACACCAGAGAGAGACCCTATAGATGTAAGGAATGTGGCAAGGCCTTTATTACTTCCTCCAGCCTTAAACGACACCAGGAAACTCACGCTCTCCAGACACCAAACAGTGTATAGAATTTGTGTATATGTATATGTGAATAATGAGCAAAGCCTTAATAGGAAGACAGTTGTTACCGGGTGTTTCATAAAAGGGAAAAACCCTGTTCTTGCACTTAGTGTCTTTAACAACTGCTGAACCTTCCATTTGCACCAAAAAGGCCCATCTATGAGGGGAGACAATAGAGGTGTAAGGAGTCTGGCAAGACCTTTAAGTAGTGTGTGGTACTGTTTTAGAGTGTGTACTGAACATCCCAGAGTTGAAAACTGTTACAGATGTGAGAACATGGCCTGGCCTTTGATCACAGCTTTTCTTTTTTCTTTTCTTTTCTTTTTTTTAAAAGATTTATTTATTTATTTTGTGTATGTGAGTACACTGTAGCTGTACAGATGGTTGTGAGCCTTCATGTGGTTGTTGGGAATTGAATTTAGGACTTTTGCTCGCTCTGGTTGGCCCCGCTTCTGGGATTTGAACACAGGACCTTCGGAAGAACAGTCAGTGCTCTTATGCCCTGAGCCATCTCGACAGCCCAATCACTGCTCTTCTTTATTGGACAGTAGCAAATTCATATTGGAAAGAGTATTGTCCTATGTCTAACCCTCAGAACATCCCAACACTATACTACAAATTCCCTCACAAAATGAAAAGATTAACATTTCACTAATACCTCAACAAATCTTTTTTTTTTCTATAGACAGGATCTCTGTAATAGCCCTAGAACTCACTCTATAGACCAGGCTGGCCTCAGACTCACAGAGATCTGCCTGCCTCTGCGTCCAGAGCACTGGGACTAAAGACATGCACCCGCAGGCCCAGCCCATACCTCAAAACTTGGTGCATACAAAAAATTATCATCGGACAGAAATCTTACAAATATGTAGAATGTGGCAAAATTTTGAACTGCTGCTTATCATTAATCAATGGGTGGAAAGACTCTATTACAGGTGTCAGAGTGATTTGAACTCATCTTCGAAAGGATGGAATTTGTTTTACATCCAAATTTACTAAGTAACCTCACTTTAAAAACTATACAAAGCTCAGCCCTCAGGCCATCTCAGCAGAAAGATAATCCTGCTCTCTGAGAAGTTTTAAACCATTTTTTTTGTCTAGAGAGCATAGAATTGATTTTGAAGAACTGTGTATTATGTATAGACTTTATTTTAGTGCATACATGGAGCGAATGGTTCTTCACTTGTTATCTCTGGTAGGTGTTGTTTGACATGTTATTTTGTCACCGAGATCAAACCGCCTTACCGTAGCATGTACAGAACAGATCTTAGTAATATATCGTTGAGAAATACTGAGTGATTGGTAATTCTTGTCCCCAGTGTCTTTACCCCTCAAACAGATGTATAGATTTGGAGATTTTGTGTGTGATATTTTAATCCATACTTTTTGCACTTAACCCAGAAATTACACAGGATGTGAAAGTATAATAAAGTGTTCTAGCTTTCTGAATCTCAAGTCATTTATTCATTTGTTTTTTTTGTCACATGGTTTTTATGCACACATCACCCCTTTGGATATATACAACGAACACTGAATTGTTGGTATTCGTTTGTGTTGACTGTGACGTACAATCCCATGGCAAACCTTAGGAGTGGAAGTACAAAAGTTCTCTCTGCTCGTGGGTAATGATTAAAAATAAAAGTAAAGTTAAAAACCAAAAATCATTTTAAGGGAGCTGATATGTATGGCAAGGTAGAAAGCTTCTGTTTGGGGGAATAAAGTCTATTTTGTCTAAATGGAACACATTGAAACAGCTTCATGGTTCTTTGTTTAGAATAGTAACTTCCTGGTTCTATGGCTGTTAACCAGGAAGGGCATATGTATGAGTTAAAGTTTATGGCTGTGTTTATGTGACCATTTGTTGATCATGGTTATCCTCTGAGCCAATCAACTGCAAACTCCAGTAGTTGAGCTTGCAAAGCGTCAGCCCAGCTGGGTTTGTTGGCTGACCATCCATAGGAGGAGGGTGGGGAAGGTCATGGGACCCTCATCTGAGTTTACAGTACTCCATTCTGCTTCTTAAATGGAATTTTGCCCTAATTGCATACAGCCTAGAGGAGGTCATAGGTCAGAACGATGACTGGGAGGATGGACTTCATCTGTGTTGCTGTGGGAAAGCCATTATACTTTCTGCCTAAAAACTTTCTGGTGTAACCTTTTGTAGCAGGAAACACCCACACTATAAGTAACCCCTTACCTATGTTCTATAAGGAAGACCAGAACTGTTTCCTCTAGAGTGAACTTGGGTGGACTCATACCTTTGATAGTTGTTGGGACCTTATGAGAAGGGATATCCAACCACCAGAAGGAATGTTAGTAGCTGGCAGAATATAACAAGACCAGGGATGCTTTTGGGAAGAGCAGTGGTGGTGCGCCTGATGGGGGCAACAAGACAACCAGAGTGAAGTGTGTGTGTGTGTGTGTGTGTGTGTGTGCAGAGGAAATTGACATGGTGGCTTGCCTCTACAGGTCGTGGGGTATAGTGGCGGGGCATGAACAGTGCAGAGGGTAGTGAGACGTGTAACTAAGGGGAAACTTCTAGACTGGAGCAGTCAGTGAAAAGTTCCAGGATGGTAGTCTTCCTGTAGGTGGTGTGGAGTTGCACACCTGCTTGATGGATGGGGTCCTCCCTGATGTTTGGAGATGCTTTAAGAGCAATTGAAAGATAAGAGCAGTCTTGGCTGGTTTTATGTCAATTTGACACTAGCTAGTGGTCAGTTGGAGAGAGGGAACCGCAGTTGAGAAAACATCCCCATTAGATTGGCCTTTTCTTTTTTTTTTTTTGGTTTTTCGAGACAGGGTTTCTCTGTGTAGCCCTGGCTGTCCTGGAACTCACTTTGTAGACCAGGCTGGCCTCGAACTCGGAAATCCGCCTGCCTCTGCCTCCCGAGTGCTGGGATTAAAGGCGTGCGCCACCACGCCCGGCTAGATTGGCCTTTTCTTGATTGATGTTTGATGTAGGAGGAAATAGCACACTGGCAGTGCCACCACCGCTGGGATGGTGGTCCTAGGTACTATAAGAAAGCAGGCTGAGCAAGCCAGAAAGCATCACTCTTCCATGCATGGCCTCTGGATCGATGCCTGTGTTGCGTTCCACCGGTGTGTATAAATGATGGCTTCCAACCTTTCTGGTAGATTTTAGGAAGTTGCTTTTGGCTTCTGTATCTGCTGCTTTCAGCAAATAAGCCACACGCATTATCTGTGTCAGGGGCTTAGGAGAGCACATACCTTAAAAATTACAGCTATGCATTTAGCTTGTATTGTAAACGTTGATTATATAGGAAGTCCAAGGCAGGTACAGGCGAGCCTTATACTTTTCTCTTGCAGGCAGGTGAAGCCAGCACTTTGAGTACATGGTAGGCTAGCAGGCTGGCTGTGAGGTCCAGCAAAAGCTCGAGCCTCTAAGAATGTAAACTATTTTCAGAATATTGCATTGCCACAGTCTCCAAGAACACTGCCAGTTCCAGCTTTCAGCTTGGGTGGACTCCTTGCCACTTTGACTACAATTGAACCTGTTTTCCTATGTTTTCTAGGATCAGAAAACTCCTTAGGTTCGTTCCTTTCACAGACTGGAGCTGGGTGATATCCCTGAGGGCCCTCTTCCTGCTTCCTGTCTGTCAGATGCAGAGCAAGTTATTTCTAGCGATCTGAATCAGTCTCTCTCTCTCTCTCTCTCTCTCTCTCTCTCTCTCTCTCTCTCTCTCTCTCTCATTTTTTCGGTACAGGGTTTCTCTCTGTAGCCCTGGCTGTCCTGGAACTCACTCTGTAGACCAGGCTGGCCTTGAACTCAGAAATCCGTCTGCCTCTGCCTCCCAAGTGCTGGGATTAAAGGCATGCACCACTATTGCCTGGCAATCCAAATCTCTTTAATGGTCACTGCCTCTTTCTTTTGCACATGGCTTCACTGCACTCTGAAGCTCCCCCACCCTCCCTTCTTTTCCAAAATGCATTTTGTATTCCTTTCAGCCCACTTGCTACTCTTTGTCATTGTAGGCTTGTACAAGAGTAACAGTAATGACCACATCACAGAGTCATGGGTCTTGAAATTTCCTCTGCAAAAGATATTGGGCCATTCCTCTCATACAAATGGCCGCCAGCCCAATAGAGTCCCCACTCCCCGCCCTGCAATGCTACGAGCTGGGTGTCCACTGTCTGCTTTCTAATCAGCACTTCAGTCTTCCAGGCAAACTGGTAAGTTCTTCATACAGCAGTCAACGGATTTGTAATCCAAAGTTCTAAAGCCTTCCACATTCCTTCAAACAAAGCAAATCAAACAAACAAGATCGAGTTCTTCATAACAACAACGTGGTGTAATCTGACGTCAGAGCATTGTAATGACACAGTGAAACTTGATCATTCACAATGGAGTATTGTAATTCCTCATTTCAATTTTGTGCCTGTACCGGTGCCTGAATAGGAATGTTGTTTGACAATCATCCAGTGGCTAGAGCACAAGGTCCCCAATGAAGGAGCTAGAGAAAGGACCCAAGGAGCTGAGTTGGAAGCCCCATAGGAGGAACATCAATATGAACTAACTAGTACCCCCAGAGCTCCTTGAAACTAAACCACCAATCAAAGAAAACACATGGTTGGACTTGTGGCTCTAGCTGTATGTGTAGCAGAGGATGGCCTAGTCGGTCATCAGTGAGAGGAGAGGCCCTAGGTCCTGTGAAGGTTCTATGCCCCAGTGTAGGGGAATGCCAGGACCAGGAATGGGAGTAGGTGGGGAACAGGGGGAGGGGGAGGGGATAGGGGATTTTTGGAGGGGAAACTAGGAAAGGGGATAACATTTGAAATGTAAATAAAGAAAATATCTAATTAAAAAGAAAGAAAGAAAAGGAATGGTGTTTGAATGCTTGGCCATGCAGAGTGGCACTATTAGGAGGTGTGTGGTCTTGTTGGAGGAAGTTTGTCACCGTGGGGGTGGGCTTTGAGGTCTCCTATGCTCAGACTCCACCCTGTGCGGAAGAGAGTCTCCTCCTGGCTGCCTTCAAATCAAGATGTAGAGCTCTCAGCTCCTGCTCCAGCACCATGCTGCCTGTACGCCTCCATGCTTCCTGCCATGATGATAATGGACTAAACCTCTGAACTGTAAGCCAGCCTCATTTAAATGTTTTCCTTTATAAGAGTTGCTGTGGTCATGGTGCCTCTTTATCAACAATAAAACCCTAAGACAGTGGAACGTTAGTAACAAAGAGAATTGTCACTTGAAAGAGGAACATGAAAATGTGACCTTATGACGTCATACCACTAGTGGAACATTGGGATGTCAAAAGTCAAAGAATTTCACAGTGGGTCATTGTAACAGTGGAAAATTTGCCTTCACGATGGAAAACTGTCAGGTCGCAATGCAACACTAAGATGTTATGGTTCAATGTGGTGATTGCACAGGGGGATGTTGTAGTGTCAGTGATTCTTTGTAGTGGCACAACTCAGAATTTTGATATTATAAGTTGAGCATTTGCATAACAGTGATGGAGCATTGTGGTGTTACCACATAGCTTTATTATGGAACAAAAATCCAGTGATGTCACAATGGAATGTTGTGATGTCACAATGGAATGTTGTGTTGTCACAAGGTAGCAACCCTGTGATGTCAAATTTCAACATGTTTTCATGGTGAAAAGGAGCAATGTGAAGCCACAATTCAGAATGACATTGTCACCATGCAGCATTGGTTTTCTTTTGGGAGTGGAGGTTGGTTTTTTGAGACAGGGTTTCTCTGTGTAGCCCTGGCTGTCCTGGAATTCATTCTGTAGACCAGGCTGGCCTCAAACTCAGAGATCTACCTGTCTCTACCTCCTGAGCACTGGGATTAAAGGTGTGCACCACCACTGCCGGCTATAATGCAGCTTTATTAGGTCATAGTGGGATACTATGTCACCATGTCACAAAACAGCATTTTGATGGGACAAGGTGGAGGAAGAAACGGTAGGCCAAGACAGCTTGACTGTAAAGTCAGGTTTACTTGGGAATAGACCTGGGTTCTTCTCATTAATTTGAGAGTACAAACTCCTCTTTCAGGCTGGGATTTTGTCATGGCTGGGGAGTGTGATGGTCAAAAGGGTGGGAGTCCAGTTCAGCCAGGTAGGATGTGCAGGAATAGACTTAGTGGTGTTTGGCTTAAGGGCATTGACTTTGGGAAGATGAAACTGTTAGTCACAGGAAAGGGTGATGTTCAAGCTGGACAAGCGTTTACAGGGGTGGGGGAGCTATTCTGGCTGGAGTGGAAGTGTCTCTAAGTCGTGTTCTTGTTCTCTCACATGTGAACTGTGTGATGGCCCAAAGGGCATTTTCCTGGCATGATGAGACATTGTGATCAAATACAGCATTGTGATATTTACAATTCAACACCGTGTCATCAAGATTCAGCATCACGATGGCACAATATAGCATCACAAAGCCACAATTCAGCACGACATTAGCACAAATGGTTATTGCAGTGTCAAAATTCAGCATTGTGATGTCATAATGGGGCTTTGGAAAAATCTAAGACCAGGGACGTTCTGCTACCTGGTCTCGCATACATTATACTGAAGGACTCTGTCATTTCACGGAATGTTGTCACATACAAATGAGAATTTCGATGAAAAACACCTTGATGCTTTCCAACATAGCACTGTGATGGCGCTACAGATTATAGTGATGTCGCAGTGAAACACTTGGGCGTCACCAGTCACCATTGTGATAGCAAAATGCAGCATGGTTAGAGTCATGTGACAGCTGACTTCAGCACAGATGTCAAATGCAGGCTTGTGAAGACATAATGTAGGATTAGAATGTCAAAATTCAGTATTGCGGTGGAAGAATGGATGTAACAGTGTTGTGTCACTATTAAGGATCAGCACAAAGGAGCATTGATATGGAATGATTTAGCATTATGATGTCACAATTCAGCATTATGGCATAATGGAGCGGTGTGGTGGCCAAAGGTGGCATGACAGGACATTGCGAAGGACACTGAAGGTAAGTGATGTCAAAAGCCATGACAGTGACATCATAAACAACATTGTGGTGGCAAAATAGTATATTGCAATAGCTCAGTGACTGTACTGTCACAGTGTTGGTCACTATTGCTGTAATGAAACACCAAGACCAAAGCAACTCAGGGAGGAAAGACTTTATGTGGCTTATACTTCCAGATCCCAGGTCATCATCAAAGGAAGTGAGGACAGGAACAGGGCAGGAACCTGGAGGCAGGCACTGATGCAGAGGCAGTTTCTTTCTTTCTCTTTTTCTTTAGATTTATTTATTATATGTAAGTACACTGTAGTTGTCTTCAGATGCAGCAGAAGAGGGCATCAGATCTCATTACAGATGGTTGCAAGCCACCATGTGGTTGCTGGGATTTGAACTCATGACCTTCAGAAGAGCAGTCGGTGCTCTTATCTGCTGAGCCATCTCTCCAGCCTGCAGAGGCAGTTTTCTTTCTTTTTTTTTTTTTTAGATTTATTTATTTATTATATGTAAGTACACTGTAGCTGTCTTCAGACACTCCAGAAGAGAGTATCAGACTTCATTACAGATGGTTGTGAGCCACCATGTGGTTGCTGGGATTTGAACTCAGGATCTTTGGAAGAGCAGTCGGTGCTCTTAACCACTGAGCCATCTCACCAGTCCCCCAGAGGCAGTTTTCTTAACTGAGGCTCCCTCCTCTCTGATGACTCTAGTTTGTGCCAGTTGACATAAAACTAGCCAGCACACCACACAATAGCGAAATTTCGCAGTGGTGCATCGTGGTGGCATAAGGGAGCATTGGAATAATGGGACGTAATGGTGGCACATTGGGGTATTGTGGTGGAATAATGTAGCAATTTATGTGTGAGCATTTTACAGCAACTTGACATGAGCTAGAGTCACTGGAGAGGAAGAAGCCTCACCTGAGAAAATTCCTCAAGAAGATTGGGCTGTAGGCAAGCCTGTAGGGCATTTTCTTAGTTAGTGATTGATGTAAGAGGGCCCAGCCCATTCTAGGTGGTGCTGCCATGGGCTGGTGGTCTTGGGTGCTATAAGAACTGAGCTGAGCAAGCCAGTAAGCAGTATCCCTCCATGGCCTCTGCATCAGTGTCTGCTTCCAGGTTCCTGCTCTCTTTGAGTTCCTGTCCTGACTTCCTTCGATGATGAATAGTGGTGTGAATGTGTAAGCCAAGTAAACCCTTTACTCCTCACAACTTGCTTTTGTTCCTAGTGTTTCATCACAACAATAGAAACCAGGATAGTACCAGGATAGTGGGGTACTGCTGTGAGAAGTACCCCATTTGTGTGAAGTATCTGTGGTTCTGGTCAGCCAGAGCTGTGATTAACAAGAGACCAGCACCACTGAAGTAAAAGCTTTGTTTTTCTAAGACAATTGATGGATGCTGAGTCACCCAGGTGGTACTGATTTTGAAGTCCCGAAGAACAGTTGAGGCTTAGCACTAGGAGAGGCCAGGAGAGGCCGTTGGTGAAGGTGCAGCCTCAGTGGCTGTTGAGGGCCCAGGATTGAAGGGGTCATGCTGAGAAGTTGAGAGTGGGCACCATGAAGAGAGTCCAGGAGAGGCGACTGGTGAAAGTGCAGCCCAGTTGTGGCAGAAGATCCCCAGCGTTTTGGAGATGCCAGTACCATGGGATGACCATCAAGAACAGCAGCTGTGGGGAATGGAGCCTGCAGACAAGCTGTGCTTGCTATAGAAGGCAGAGCCAGGGAGAAGTGACCCAAACCCCTTGGAGGAGCCTAAAAGATGGTGAGTGAATCCCAGATAGTTGTACATTAAGTTATTTATAGTTTGGGAGTTTGATTTCGCTTTGATCAGATTGTGGTAGTGCCCTAGGTCTTCCCTCTTGAAGTAAAAGTATTGAGGTTTTTTTTTTTTTTTTTTTTTTCTTTTTAGTTAACAGGAGCCCACAGTTGAGAGACTTTGGATTTTAAATGACTTTTTAATTTTTTTTTCTTCAAGACCAGGTCTCTCTGTGTAGTCCTGGCCTGTCTTAAAACTCAGATGTTGAAGATAGGTAGGAGGAAGGCAGGAAGGCAGGAGCAGGCCCCAGGAGGAGGACAGCTTGGCTCAGTAAATGTGGGAGAGGCAGGGGACTCTGAAGAGTGGGTAGGAGGCAGGGGCGGGGGTGTTGATGGGAAATACGTACAAGAAGCGCTGAAAAAGCTGGGCAGTGGTGGCGCATGCCTTTAATCCCAGCACTTGGGAGGCAGAAGCAGGTGGATTTCTGAATTCGAGGCCAGCCTGTTCTACAGAGTGAGTTCCAGGACAGCCAGGGCTACACAGAGAAACACTGTCTCAAAAAAAAAAAAAAAAAAAAAAAAAAAGAAGCACTGAAAAGTGACAAGAAAAATCTTGTGCCTTTGAAGGCAGAAATAACATTGAGCATTATAAATAATTCTACCTTTCAGAAAGCTTCAGGCTTCAGTTTTGAAGGTTAGAAGGGTTCAAAACTCAAACTAGAAACATTTTTTTGTTTGTTTGTTTTTATTATTTTAGACAAGGTATGGCTAGTACTCAGGATAATCCCAGCACTCAGGAGGCAGAGGCAGATGGCTCTTTGAGTTCTCGGCCAGCCTGGTCTACAGATCGAGTTTCGGGACAGCCAGGGCTACACAGAGAAACCCTGTCTTGAAAATCAAAAATGATAGGCAAGGAAGATCTCGCCAAGCATCTCAGGCTGAGCTTCACCCAAGATGGCGCTCCTTTAGCTTTTCAAGCAGCCGGGACTGGAGAAAGATCATTTTGAGGGTAACTTCTTTGATTGTTTTTGTCATTCAGACAACATATTCTGATTGTATAAATGACAGTTCAGCTTCTTAAACTGTGGGTTGCGATCCTGTATGGCTTTGTAGATCAGGCTGGCCTTGGACTCAGAGAGTACTGGGATGAAAGGCATGTGCCACCATGCCCAGCCGAGACTGGCTTTTTTTTTTTTTTTTTTTTTTTAGAGACTAAAATTTTTTTAGGTGTTTGAATTTTTTTTTCAGAAAAAAATCTTATTCTTTATTTAGCAATGAAATCACTCAGAGATACGCTTTAAAAGTACAACATCTGAATCAAATAGAGCACAATTTTGATAATTATAGAACCTGAGGAGTGGGTAAATTGGGAGAGAGCTAGAAGTCTTTCTTCACTACTATATATCCGCAGTTAAAAAAAAAGTTTTTTAAAAATTGCTATTCTTTGGGACCAAAGGAAATATAGAGCACACTGACTTCTAGGGAGCAACACCAGAAATAAATGTATGTGATAGCTATGAAAATGGTGGTTGGTAAATTGTATTCAACAAACTAAAAATAAATTAAAGCTACCAATTAAAGTTTTTAAAATGACAGTAATCAGATAGAATTTAAATGAAACAAAATTAATTTAAAACTAGAGGGGGAAAAAGCAGAAAAAGGGCTCCTTTTGACTTAATCTCTATCAGGTTCACACTGTGTAACAGATTCATATGAGTCAGTGATATTCAGGAGGGCTCCAATACTAACCCAGGCAAAGCGTTCCTCAAAAGCACATTAGCAACACTGCAACACTTGCCCTTTAAGGCTTGGCTCTGACAGGTTGAGAGGGGCGGGCACTGCCTTTTCCTTCTCATCAGGTGTGAGGACTGCCCTTCTGACTCATTCTCAGGGTTTAGCAGTGTTGCTTGAAGCAGAACTGGTATCCACCAGAACCAGGAGCGTTCTGCTACCTGGTCTCGACTTTTGTGTTCTGTGGTGGGGATTACGCGTGCCTGCCTCTATCTCCTCATGGGCGTCATCACCAGCTTGGAAGATGCATATTCTCTCTAGGGAAGAATTTTCTTCCAGCATCAGGTTTTTACCAGAAGAAATACTCAAAGGTAGAGAACTCTTACGCATACTGTCCAAGGAAGAATTTTTTTTAATATTTATTTTTTATTTATATGAGTACACTGTAGCTATCTTCAGACACTCCAGGAGATGGCATCAGATCTCTTTACAGATAGTTGTGAGCCACCATGTGGTTGCTGGGATTTGAACTCAGGACCTTTGGAAGAGCAGTCGGTGCTCTTAACCACTGTCTCCAGCCCCCCAAGGAAGAATTCTTTATGTTAGATGAACATGTCTGAGATAAGGGTTTCAACACCTTCGCACAAAAGTCTGGCTTACTCTTGGCAATTTTCTCATTCTCCAAATAGTTCTCCTCCTCAGGCTGTTGGGGGTCAACAGCCTTAGTGAGGTCAGTGTTGGGTGTTATCTCCACCGTTCCATGGGTTTCAGGAGAAGAACAGCCTAGAAGGGGCTTTCTTTTCTTTGATTTGGGTGTCATTTCACTAATTGCTTTGGCTGGGTGCCTTCCTGCCTTTCCCACGCTCACAGAGATGGCATCTCCCGGTGACCTCGCAGTGCATTGCTTCTGCTTGTTTGGCAGGTTAGTCCGCTCTCCGGGACTAGTATCTGCTTCATTTGGACGGTGTTTTAAGCCAGAGTCTGAGGTGACAGACACCTGTGAAGAATCTGTTAACTGTTCCCTGCTTGACACGATGCTGTTTTCCTTGTTTGTTTGGTTTTTTTAACTAGTGTGCAAGGATCTTGAATCACAATGTTTCCTTTTATTACTGTTGATTTCCCTAAAGTCACAACTTATAACATCTTGGCAATCTTTGAGAGCGCTTTTAAAGCCATTCCCATCTTCAACAATAGTCCCATGTATTTGGCTCATTTGAGAAGTGATTTCTGATATATGAACCTTCTGACAGAGCTGCTTATTGAATGGGTCACGTGCACTTCCTGCATCATGTTCATGTATTTGGGTGATTTTAGAAATTGTTTCTGTCTTTCCCTTCACCTTTTGTCTAAGCTTCTTATCTACTTTTGGATCATCTTGACAAACAGGTTGCATATTAAGGTCATGTCTTTTAACCCCAAGAGTATTTCAGACTTATAATCACATGACTTTGTATTACCTTTGTTACAAAAAGCAGGTGTATCAAACTCACTTAAGTCTTTTAAGGTTCCAGGAATATCTTTATCCTTTTGTAGCAAGAAAGACTTATCCTTTTCTGAACAATAAACACCTTTGTCACTACTTGAAGTTGCTATTCCTGGTTGTCAACTTGACTATATCTGGAATGAACTACAATCCAGAATTGGAAGGCTCACCTGTGATCCTAATCTGGAGGCTGGGAGATACAAGTTTCTGACCTGGATCTTGAGGCATTGTGGATATGAATTCCAGAAGATTAAGACAGGAAGACCTCTGAGTTCAAATTTATCTGGGATTAAAGGCATGGTTGGACACACCTTTAATCTGGGTCACACCTTCTGCTGGAGACCTACATAAGGACATTGGAAAAAGGAAGATCTCTCTCTCTCTCTCTCTCTCTCTCTCTCTCTCTCTCTCTCTCTCTCTCTCTCTTTCTCTCTCCCTCCCTCCTTCCCTCTCTCCCTCCCTCCCTCCCTCCCTCCCTCCCTCTCTCTCTCTCTCTCCTTCTCTCTCCCCTTCACCTGCTTGCCTTGTGGGACTGAGCAACTGCTAGATCCTTGGACTCCCATTCAGAGCTGCTGCTGACCATTGTTGGGAGTTGGACTGCAGACTGTAAGTCGTCAACAAATCCCTTTACTATATAGAGACGACACATAAATTCTGTGACTCTAGAGAGCCCTGACTAATACACTACTAAAACAATTCACTCCAGAAATTACTTCTGTCTTGCGATTTACTTTCTGCCTGGGATTTTTGCTAATTTGAGACTCATTCTGACCAGGGTACATACCAGGAATTTGCTTGTGCAGTTCCAGAACATTCTGGGTCTTATAGTCACGTGAGCTTCCACGGTCTCTTGTGAAGAGAAGAGGTGTTTCAAGTTCCCCTGTAGCCTCTAGGTTTCCCCTGCTGGTTTCTTTATTTGCTTGGGTTTGGAAGGGAAAGTTGCCTTTTCTAGGACGTGAATACCTTTATCATTGCCCTCATGTATGTGGTTCGTGGTAGAAATTATTTCTGTTCTTCGATTTACTTTCTGCTTAGTCTTATTTATTTTCGTTTGATTCTGTTGAGCATTGACAGACTGTTTCGAGCCCAACATTGTCTGAGTCTCATGGTCACATACATTATCTTGGATGGAAAGATCAGCTTCACGAAATTCATTTGTAACTTCTAGGTTTTCAGAAATGGTGTCTTTAATCATCTTGATTTGGAAATGGGTTATCTTTTTCTGATTTATGACTCACAAGTGTCCGTCGAGAAGGCTCACTTAAATTATGATGTAGGGTGTTCTGACACAGATCAAATTTACCATCTTGAAGAAATTTGACTGAATGTCCAGAGAAAGGGTATGTTTCCTCTTGTTCATCTGTCGTATATGTTTGCCTCCTCTTTGTATTTTGAATGTTCTCCTGATCTGAGCTGTTCTGGGGGGTTCTTTTCTTCTGCGTGTTTACCTGTGGTGGCTGTTCAGTATTGGAAATGCAGTTTGGACCTTCTGAATCCACTCTGCCATCCAGGACACCAGAGCCTCCTCCTGGTCTGGTTTCATCAGTCTTTCCCTCAGCGTCTCCTTCTGAGCTATCTTTACATTCTCTCTTTGAGCTTTCTCTCTTTTTATTGGAGCTCATACCTTTCAAATTTCGGCAAATCTCCTTCCTGCAACCTACCTTTTTCTTATTTCGATTGTTATTGCTTTTTGAAATTGTTACAATCTTGCCTAGGTCAGTAGCAGTTAACGCCATGTCAGCATCTTCAGACACAGTTTTCTGGAAGTGAGAGGTATCAGGGTTCTTTTGTACTCGCTCCATGCGCTTTGCATTAGGGTCACTGGAAGACTCAGAAGGCAAGTCCAGAAAACACTCTGTATTTCTTTGCGTGTTATTACTGGTGTCATTAGTATTGACCATTTATCTCATTATTCCAATTTGATCCTGGACTTGAAATTGGTTGGTGATCTAAATCTGTCGCATACGGTATGTCCGCAGTTGAAGACACACACTTCTTCCTCTTAGACATATTACCAAGTGACACTGTTTCCCTTCTGAGGTTGGGAGATGGAGCCATTTCATCTCACTCAGAGAACTCTTGGGACTTTGATCTGGGTGGCAATGGCTCTCATTAGGAAGTACATTAACACTTGAAGTGTGTTCTGAATGACCTGAACCACATTGTTTTTGATTATCTTCTTTAGGAAGGAATCCTTCCAAATTACATTGGTGTAAGACTAAAGGTGGTCTTGATACCGAAGAGGTACTACCAGGTGACGTCTTTGATATAGTTCTGTTGTTACACTTTGTATTCCATTTATCATCAGCACCATCAGCAGCATCATTCTCTGAGGTTAATAGACCCCTTGCATATGGAAGATGTGCAGGCTTGCACTTTGTTCTTGTTAGCTGACAGGAGAGAAGAACTTTGATGGAACTCGGGAAGACTGCTTCATTTCGATTGCAGTTAACAGATCATTGCTCACATATGGTTCTGTTTCTGTAAGCTTCTTATTCAAGGTATTTAGCTTTAAGCCAAGAAAGGTATTCTCAAAATTCAGTTTCTCTGCTTCTTTCTGTAGTTGCATCTTTCCGGTAGTAATTCCTCGAGAATTCTCTTTCTCTTTACTAAGGGCCGAGCTAGTGCTCTGATGTTGTGCTTTAGAGAGATCTTGAAGATTGAATCATTTAATTATCATTTAATATTTTTGTTTTGATCTTTGAAGCAAGAGAAACATTCATCTTTGTCTTTGCAATTCTGTCTTTCATTTCTGTCTCTTAATTCCAGAGGTAACAGTCAACTTCTTTCCCTGGCTGCCCCATTTCTGAGAATCTGGAAAGCCCAGGATTCCGGTTTAGGTGTTTGAATTTTTAAAGTCTGTGGGACTAATAAAATTTCAAATATTTTATATTTTATATTGTGATGTTTCTGTTGATGTGAGATCTTGAAGGTGAATAGGAAAGGAAAGGTTGTGGGCTAGTAGTGAGTTTGTGTGTCATGTGGATAAGGGTCAGGTGTGCTGGCTGGTTTCATGTCAATTTGGTACAAGCTAAGGTCTCTGGAGAGGAGGGGGAGCTGTAGGACATTTTCTTAGTGACTGATGGGGGAGGGCTCAGCCCATTGTCTATGGGGCCACCCTGGAAAGGGGTCCTGGAAGCTATAAGAAAGCAGGCTGAGCAAGCCAGTAAGCAGCACTCCTCCATGGCTTCTGTATCAGCTCCTGCTCCCAGGCTCCTGCCCTGTCTGAGTTCCTGTCCTGACTTCCTTTTATGATGAACTGTGATGTGGAAGTGTGAGCCAAATGAACCTTTCCTCCCCAACTCACTTTTGGTCATGGTGTTTCATCACAGCGATAGTAACCCTAAGTCAACCATTCATCTTTTTAAAGTCAGAATGGATCACTGTCATGTCACAATCAGCACTGGGATGTCACAACAGAGAACTCTAATATCACAATGGAAAGAGGGATATCAGGATTGAGCATTCTGCCATCACAAAGAGGCATTGTGAGCATGTAATAGGGCTTGTGATGTCACATTGAGATATTGTTATGGAATACAATGGAATACAAAGTGTAACAACGGTGTCACCACAGAGACTTGTGTATTATGTCATGAAATAATGTCCCTTGTTATGCCACATTGTGTTCAAATAATGAGGTATTATGATGTCAAAATGTACACTGTGATAACCCAGTGATGCATTATGATGACCCAATGGTGCATTGTGGTGTAAGAGTGGTGCATTGTGGTGTAAGAATGGTGCATTGTGGTATAAGAATGGTGCATTGTGATGAAAGAGTGGTGCATTGTGATGAAAGAGTGGTGCATTGTGATGAAAGAGTGGTGCATTGTGGTGTAAGAATGGTGCATTGTGGTGTAAGAGTGGTGCATTGTGATGAAAGAGTGGTGCATTGTGGATGGTGCATTGTGGTGTAAGAGTGGTGCATTGTGGTGTAAGAGTGGTGCATTGTGGTGTAAGAATGGTGCATTGTGGTGTAAGAATGGTGCATTGTGGTGTAAGAGTGGTGCATTGTGGTGTAAGAGTGGTGCATTGTGGTGTAAGAATGGTGCATTGTGGTGTAAGAGTGGTGCATTGTGGTGTAAGAGTGGTGCATTGTGGTGTAAGAGTGGTGCATTGTGGTGTAAGAGTGGTGCATTGTGGTGTAAGAGTGGTGCATTGTGGTGTAAGAGTGGTGCATTGTGGTGTAAGAGTGGTGCATTGTGGTGTAAGAGTGGTGCATTGTGGTGTAAGAGTGGTGCATTGTGGTGTAAGAGTGGTGCATTGTGGATGGTGCATTGTGGTGTAAGAGTGGTGCATTGTGGTGTAAGAATGGTGCATTGTGGTGTAAGAGTGGTGCATTGTGGTGTAAGAGTGGTGCATTGTGGTGTAAGAGTGGTGCATTGTGGTGTAAGAGTGGTGCATTGTGGTGTAAGAGTGGTGCATTGTGGTGTAAGAGTGGTGCATTGTGGATGGTGCATTGTGGTGTAAGAGTGGTGCATTGTGGTGTAAGAGTGGTGCATTGTGGTGTAAGAGTGGTGCATTGTGGTGTAAGAGTGGTGCATTGTGGATGGTGCATTGTGGTGTAAGAGTGGTGCATTGTGACATAACAATGGAGCATTGTGATGTAAAAATGGAACATTATGATTACCCAGTAGTGCATTGTGATGTAGCAATGGAGCATTGTGATGTAACAATGGAGCAATGTGATGGCCCAGTGGTGCATTGTGATGCAACAATGGAGCATTTGATATAAAAATGAAGTGCTGTGATGTCATAATTCATGTTCTAATAGCACTAGCAAGTGACGTCACAAACCGACATGATGACCCACTTGAGCACTGTGATATAGCAACAGAGCATGGAATTATCAAAATTGTCCCTGTGATGGCACACAGAATGAAGCATGGCTATTTACAGCTGAGGACTGTCAGGACACAAAGGGGCACTTCCAATGTCATCTTAGACATTTTCAGTGGGGAATTTTGATGTCAGAATGGGGCGTTACAATGTCAGTACTGAACACTGTAATATCATAATTCAAATTGCTATGATACAAGTGTGCACTGTGACATCACAATACACCCACTGCCACAATGGGGTACTGGAACGGCATACAGGAGCACTGTAAAGTTACAGTTCAGCATTGTGATGGTACAATGCATTATCGCCATAGCAGAAACCAGGGCTCTGAAGGCATAGTGGATCTTTGCGATGGCATTTATACTGTAGTGGTAGGGGAGGGATAAGGATAAAAGAGTTATATATTGTCTTTCATTTCCAGATGGTTAGGATCTAGGGTGATGCAGTGGAGTTGCAACAGGTATCAGGCTGTCAGTGGGAACAGCCAAGAGCTCACACCTTGAACTGCAAGCATGAAACAGAGAGAACTGGAAGTGGTGTATGCCTTTTGAACCGCTGAGCCATCTGCCTCGCTTTCTATTTTGTGGGGTTTTATAATTTATTTTATTATATGAGTACACTGTAGCTGTCTTCAGACGCACCAAAAGAGGGCATCAGACTCCATTACAGATGTTTGTGAGCCACAGTGTGGATGCTGGGAATTGAACTCAGGACCTCTAGGAAGAGCAGTCAGCGCTCTTAACCACTGAGCCACCTCACCAGCCTTGTTTTTTGAGACAGGGTCTCATCACGTACCCTAGTCTGCTCTTGAACTCTCAGTCTTGCCTCTACAGTTTTGGGATTTCAAGTGTGGGTCACTGTTTTCCCCAAACATCCCACTTCTTTTATTCTGTATAACTTCCTGTTTCCCTGGGGTTAATAAGTTTTACGAGCTAGGTATGGTGGCACACACCTGTAATCTTAGCACTCTGGAGGGAGAGGCACAATGATTGACTGTGAATTCCAGACAGTGAGACCCTGCCTCAAAACAAGTAAAAGCATCTGGGGAGCTGAGGCAGGTGGATTGCTGTGAGTTCAAAGTTAACCAGTTCTTGGCCAGTCTGAGCTCTAAGAGTGATACCCTGCCTCAAAAAAAAAAAAAAAAAAAAAAACCACAAGCAAATTTTATGAGCCCCCTGCTTCAGATATTCTGGCCAAGAAGGTGCCTCTTCCAGTGTTTGGCTGGTGTTGGGTCTTGTGTATGATTTCTAGAGCAGGGAAAAAAAGACCTTTCCATTTTAAGCAACAAAGATTCTTTACCAGTTCTGTAGACATGTATTGGGATAGATTTTGGGCAATCAGGCCCTTTAATTATGCCAGCCATTCACAGTGGTGGTGGTTGGTGGGGATGTATGGGGGCGGGGGGCATATGTGTGTGAAGCCAGACCAGGAGATCCACCAGCAACCAGAAGAACAAAGGAAATTCCACATATTCAGAGACTTCAGAAGGAAGGGATGCCTGAGTTTAGATAGAATTTTCTGGGCTTAGAAGATAGGGGCCTCTTGAGTTTAGAAGACTTTTGTATTAGTTAGGGTTTTGATTGCTGCTGCACCACGGCCAAAAGCACCTCTGGGAGGGGGGTGTTTATTTGCCCTTCCCATTACTGTTCATCAAAGGAAGTCAGGGTAGAGACTCAGGACAGGAACCTGGAGGTGGGGGCTAATTCGGAGGCCATGGAAGGATGCTGCTTACTGACCCCCTCCTTGTGACTTGCTCAGCCGCCGCCTTACATCATCCAGGGCTACATGCTCAGGGGTGTCACCACACACAATGGCCTGGGTCCTGCCACATCAACCACTGTTTAAGAAAATAGCCTAGGGCTGGAGAGATGGCTCAGAGGTTAAGAGCATTGGGTGCTCTTCCAGAGGTCCTGAGTTCAAATCCCAGCAAGCACATGGTGGTGGCTTGAAACCATCTGTAATGAGATCTGATTCACTCTTCTGGTGTGCATGAAAACAGAGCACTCGTGTTCATAAGATAAATGACTCTTTAAAAAGGAAAAGAATGGAAATGCCCTAGAGGCTTGCCTACAGTTGGATCTTATGGAGGCATTTTCTCAACTGACCTTCTCTCCTCCCAGATGACGATAGCTCATGTCAAGTTCACATAAATTAGCAAACACGGTAAGTGAAGGTATTTAGATAAGACATAAGGGAAACAGTTTAGAAATTAATTTTATTTTCCTATCAGGTATCATGGCGAACACATGCTAGATTAGTATTTTATAGGAAGGTACTAGATGGAACATAAGGGGTGGTCAATCCCCTCTACCTGAGCAGCCCTAGTCATGGGTTTCCTGGGGGTGGTAGGATGCTTGGGCACTGGAGTGGTTGGCCCAGTACCCTGCCATGCTCTGACTCCTTCCAGTTCCCTCATCTAAATTCACCACCATCATAAAGCAAGGGGCTGCCAGGCAGTGGTGGTGCACACCTTTAATCCCAGCACTTGGGAGGCAGAAGCATGTGGATTTCTGAGTTTGAGGCCAGCCTGGTCTACAGAGTGAGTTCCAGGACAGCCAGGGCTACACAGAGAAACCCTGTCTCGAAAAACAAAAACAAACAAAACAAAACAAAACAAAAAAACAAAAAACAAAAAAAAAGAAAAGAAAAAAGAAAAGAAAAAAGCAAGGGGCTCAGGCAGGCAGGCAGTGGTGGACACACCTTTAATCTCAACACTCAGACATTGGCAGGCAGATCTCTCTGTGAGTTTGAGGCCAGCCTGGTCTATAGAGTGGGTTCCAGGACAGCCAGGGCAACATAGGAAAAGCCTGCTTTGGGACGGAAATAATAAAAGCTTGAGGCCCAGAAAGAGAAGGGACTTCGGAAACTTTGGGCAAAGCTTCCGGTTAAGTGGGAAACGGTGCTCTGTGAGCAGCTCCCAGCCAAGGGCGCTGCATGTTGTGGCATGAAGGGAGACTGAAAGAGGGTTTCAGGGGCCCTAGTATTACCTATATTTTCTGGCCCCGAAGGACTGCCATCTACAGATATTAGCAGCTCCTTTGTGGGCCCTAAGATGGCCTGTGAGCCTGCAGCTGTCACAGGTGACACAGCTGTTATAGCTGTCACATGTGTCAGAGCTCTCATCACAGGTGTCACAGCTGTTGTCACAGGTATCACAGCTGTCACGGGTGTCATCACAGGTGTCAGGTGTCAGAGATATTGAAAGATCCTGACAGAATGTAAAAGGTCACAGGTCTTGCCTGAAATTGGCAAGATAGATGTCACTATTAGCAGAACTAGCTTCACTGATTTAGAAAAATAGTGGTGCATAATGCTCTGGCCACTCCTTGAACCTGTGTGTCTGCCAATGTTTTGACCATTCCTTGAACCCATGTGTGTGCCCACTGATGAAGTCCATTGCCAGGTGTTTGTGATAATGGTTGCTGAGAAAGAGTCAGAAAATCTCCCCAGCAACCACAGCTCGGCCAATCCTGAGTTGCTACACCTGCACCAGACTCTTTCCTTGTACCCCTCCCATACCCATTTCTTGAGAATAGACATTGTTTAGATTTGGAAATCCCCTACTCCCCCCTTCTCCTTTCTCCCCTGAGGGCCTATAAAAACTGGGACCTCTTTCCCCTCGAGGTCGACTCCTCTACCCCTGTGTGGGATATGAGTCGTCCCCAGAGCTCTGGCTTTCCCCGAATAAAGCCTCATGTGGTTTGCATCAAGCTTGGTCTATTGTGAGTTCTTGGGTGTCCGCTATTGTCCTGAGGCCTGAGCGAGGAGCTCCTCTCAGAGTCTTTCAATGTCACTGGCATCTGCTTCTTTCTGATAGACTCAGCCCAACATAAATAGTAGCCATCTGCAGCTGATGGGACAAAGCTTGTGAGATGTCCTGAAGGCATGCAGAGTGGTCAAGGACAGGCAGCACTTCCCATAGCCAGTGCTATTGAGTTAGCATCTGGGGCAGAGTGAGACAGAGCACATCATGGTTCTCCAGGTCCCTGGCTTCAAGGTGGAAACCTTACAGAAGTTTTGCTTTCTCATCTAGCAAACTGCAATGGCTTGAACCACACCCAGGCAGTTCTCTCGAGCCCCTTCCTTCCCCAGGACCTAGCTAATCCACCAACCACCTAAGTCCCTACCCTAATGTTGTCCTCTGCCTGCCACAGGCATCTCTAGTGCACCTCTAGCCACTGTTGATTGTCTCCTGAACCAGCTCATGGTCTCATAACTAAGACGGGGGCATCTTCCATTTGCACAGCCTTGAACTAGCAGACACAGGGGCTTTGGCCTGACTTGGTCTTTGTCAAAATGCAGATTTCATAAAAAGAAAACAATAAAAGGGGGTGGTGGTAGTGGTGGTAGAGAGATGACTCGGTGGTTAAGAGCACTGGCTCCTCTTCCAGAGAACCTGGGCTCTGTTCCGAGCACCCACATGGAGGTTCACAACTGACAGAAACTAACTCCCAGGGATCCAACCACTTTTCTAGCTTCCATGGGCACTAAGAACATATATGGTGCACATACATACATACACACAGACACACAAAAATGTATAATAAGATAATAAGAGAAAAGAAAAAAATAAAGGAGCCCAGCATGATGGTTTAAAACTTGTAATCCTAGCATCCAGGAGCAAGTGCACAGTTGTGCTCAGGCTAGCCTGGTCTACATAGCGCGTTCCAGGCTAAGTGGGCCACTTAATGAATGAGACTATTTCAGAGGCAGCAAACATGTAGTTAACCCTTTAATACAGTTCTTCACATTGTGGTGATGACCCCCAACCATAGCATTAGTTTTGCTACTGCTTCCTAACTGTAATTTTGCTCTTATGAATCATAAAGTAAATATCTGTGTTTTGTGTCTTGGGTGACCCCTGTGAAAAGGTCATTTGGCCCCTAAAGGTGTCCCTCCCCAGAGGTTGAGAATCATTGACTTAGGGGTCAGAGGAAGATCAGGAGATCAAGGTCACCTGTCCAACCTGGGCTACAAAGCAAGACCTTTCTAAAACAATAACACAACACAAAACATAAATACAATTCTTTTGAGAAAGGGGCGGGGCTTGACATGGGGGGTGGCTACCAGGGTCTAGGAAAGAAGGACACAGAATACAGGCTTCCTGGGCTCCAGGAAGTATTCCACAGGATTCGATTCAGCCACAGTCAAGATAAGACAGAGAGGACCCACTGAAGAGGAATGGACTAGTGGACATGGCAGAGTCTCACCTGCCTATTCTGATGTCTCTGGGTGATGCACAGTGCCTGGAATGGGAGCTGTGAGCTGGAGAACAAGGGTCTGTGCCATGGGCTGGCTCAGTTGGAGTCCCTCAACCCTCGGGAGAAATCAGGGTCCCAGTACTCAGATGGGCAAGGAGTCAGCAAGTGACAAACAGACGTGAACACAAGGGAGTGCTGGATCTGAATGTAATTTCTCAAAGCGAGCGTCAGACTTATATTACAGAAAAAAATAAGAAAGTTAGGGGACACATCAGCCAAGGTACATTGAGATTATCTGATGCATAATGACTCTTTACACAAAACAGAAAAATGCATACATTAAAAACTATCAGGGCCGGGCGTTGGTGGCGCGCCGGGCGTTGGTGGCGCACGCCTTTAATCCCAGCACTCGGGAGGCAGAGGCAGGCGGATTTCTGAGTTCGAGGCCAGCCTGGTCAGTTCGAGGCCAGCCTGGTCTACAGAGTGAGTTCCAGGACAGCCAGGGCTACACAGAGAAACCCTGTCTCGAAAAACCAAAAAAAAAAAAAAAAACTATCAGGAACCAGGCAGTGTAACAACTGAGACAAAGTCAGCCCTATCTAAGATCAGCTTATTCTTAGAAGCCAGGTGTGAGGTCTTTATGCTCCAGGGGCAAGGGCTTTCACACCCAAGCCATAGTTCTAACTCTAATTTATTGTTTAACCCACCACCAGCCAGCTCTTAGTAAATTCCTAACTATGCTATTCTTCTGAGCCTTGCACCAGGGGATTCAGCTCTTGCTAACCTTTTCATGAATAATGCAATGCTCTAGTTCCTCCTTAAACCACAACCCTCCTCCTTCCTAGACCATTGTAAATTCCTGCATATGGGAGTGACTTAGCTGTTATTCTAAGTTTACTTTGTTGAACTTGCCCTGAGATTTCTAGTTCTTATCCAGTAAACTGCAATGCCTGATTTCTTTCACTATCTCTCTGGAGGCATTTCTCTGAATAAGTAACATTCTTACGAAATTCCAAGCCCAGGGTCGTCTCAACGACTGCCTAGGATATTGAAATACTAGGCCAGGAAACAATGTTCAATCTAACTTAGCTATTTGTCAAATCATTCCTTGGGGGCACCTATAATAAAACAATACTGAAGGAAAGCACACAAGACCCTCCACACTATCACAATGACAAATCTGGACCCACTTCCGTGTTATGGGACGCCAAACACTTCAGGAGACCAGTTTCCATGAAACTTTTTGCCTCAGGACTGCAGCCAAGCTTTTGGACTTGTCACAGAGAATCCACTGGAGTGGGTGTGGCAGGTCTGGAGGATTACTCCAGACTCTGGAGACAGGAGCAAAGGTCCTTTGCCCTGATTGGGGCTTGGATCACTCACTCAATGAGAACATCTGGGTGAGTTTTGTTCCCTCACCCACCCAGCTCCTCCACTATCCTGTTGATGCTATGACTTTGTAACCATCCTCCATTGCTCCCAGCCCCGCCCACAATGGCCTCCATCATCTGCATTCAGAGGTGCCAGGCTTGTGCCTCACATCTGCTGGCCATACTCTCCCTAGAGCTTTACAAGGCTGTTTTTTTTTTTTTTTTTTTTTTTTTTTTTTTAAAGTATGTTGGGATTTAGTCTAGATGTTTCCTGACACAGATGTGCTCCTCAGCCAGGTTGTTCAACTGTTATCTTTTTTTTTTTTTTAACCTTGTTTTAGTTGTTAAAGTACCTGTCACCAGACCACTGGCTTTGGGAGTTCATGAGGTAAAAGCCTGGGAGAAAGTGGAAGAGTGGGGAATGACCCTGGTGGCATTGGGTGCTTTTCAAATGCAGCACATGCTTCTCTATCAGGAGCACTGAGAAGACACTAGGACATGTAGGGTGCACTGGCCAGTTTTCTGTGTCAACGTGACACAAGCCGGAGTTATCACAGAGAAAGGAGCTTCAGGTGAGGAAATACCTCCATAAGGTATTTTCTCAATTAGTGATCAAGGCAGGATGGCCCATTGTGGGTGATACCATCCCTGGGCTGGTAGTCTTGGGTTCTATAAGAAAGCAAGCTGAGCAAGCCAGGGGAAGCAAGGCAGTAAGTAACATCCCTCTATGGCCTCTGCATCAGCTCCTGCTTTCTGGCCTGCTTGAGTTCCAGTCCTGACTTCCTTTAGTGATGAATAGCAACATGGAAGTGTAAGCTGAATAAACCCTTTCCTCCCCAATTTGCTTCTTGGTCATGATGTTTGTGCAGGAATAGAAACCCTGCCTAAGACATGGGGTATCCACTGGAGAAGGCTGCTTAGGTAGAGTTAAGCCAATAGAAAGTCTTTATTAGCTGATTGGGTGCATTGGATGTCTAGGATCAAAGCTGTAGCACAGAGCCTTCTCAGAGCGAGCTTTTAAGCACTAAAACTATGTCCCAGGTTGGCATACTTCAGTTACCAGGAACAGTTAGCCAGAGATGGAACTACATAAGCCAAAAAAGCAAGGCTAGTCATTTAGAGGCTTTTCCAGAACTGTGGACTTTGATGAATTGGGCGTTTGCTTTTGTTTAGGCAGGTGCTGCTGTTTATGTTCTGGATTTTATGGCTTGAATGATTCTTCCATCATGGAGTCTGTTATGCTAAGGTTTGGGGGCCCTGTTACATTTCTTGATGGTCTTAGAGAATAGGTCAAGTCGTGGACTCATCTTGCTCTAAAGAGATGTGGTTGGTCCTAAGGAACAGTCATTTTATTGGACTGATGCATAACCAGCCATACAATTTAAGATGCAGGGCCCCACTATTCCAATCAGAATGAGAACTAAAGACCCAGACAGTGCTGATAGCCAAGTAATTAGCCAGGGGAACCAGAGAATAGAGAATAGTATCAATTCCTTGATTTATGTCTTTGTTTCTTTCTCTTTTGAAGTTTTCCCTAACCCAGGCAAGATTTTTCTCTAATTACTCCCAATCAATTAGCATAGACACAGCAGGTTTCTCCCAAAGCCAGACACAATTTTCTTAATCTCATGAGACATCTAAGCCTCCAATCTTGCAGGACCATTTCTGCAAGGGAATCTAACTGTTGTTTGAGTTCAGAAACTGAAACCTTTAATACCTCGAGGTCCGGATCAACCTGTCTACTCAGTTTGGAAGCCACCAGAAGAGGCACATTTAGTCAAACCATTAATACATGTGTATCAGATAGTCTCAGGAGCCCAGCTATATTGCTATTATCCATATGAATTAACCTATAATGCAGACTAGCAGGCATCGGCATAAGGGGAAATGCCTAGGTTAAAGTTTCAGCTCTTTGTAAGTCCTCTAACATTAATTTGGACTGTCCCCCATCCCTGGGCAAAGTGAGTTTTGTTAATCAATGGGCTGATGGTCTGGTTAGTTCCTGTCCCTATATAGTGTGGCAGCCAGGGGTCTAAGCATATCTAGCAATCCTGGCTGATATCTGGCTGAGACTATAACTCTACCCCCAGGCTCCCTTTCTGTGGCATGAATTCTAATTCCCCAGGTTTCCCCCTATTTTCCTAAAGGCCAGAATCTTCCTTACTGAATTTCCAGATTTTTTTTTTAATATCATGGCCATTGGATTACATGTATCTATTGTGTATTTCTTGAGAGGGGGCTTTCTGTCTCTGTTTTTATCTCTGTGTGTTCAGGAAACCTCCATTTTACAATCTCAGTTTCCGCAATGGAAACTCCCTTGTCCTTGGCAACAAGTGGGGGGGCAAGCCACGGGGCATGCGTAGAATTACAGTAAGTACTCTGTACTCTTATCTGAAAGGATAAACTCCCACATCTTTCCTACAATTTCTTCAATACAAACAGACATTTAAAGTGAGCATCAGTGAGGAAGGTCAAGAGGAATCCGGGTTGCTGGTCTGCAGTCACGCTAGCTAATATCTCCCTATAGCTGTCTTCCTCAGTTTCCAGATCTAGGCCTGAGAGTGGTGGCAGTTGGCTCCTGTTCCTGTATTCACACCAAACATAGGACTCAGGAGGAGGTAGAGGGGCAGAGAGTGGAAGGGCCTGGGGCCTAATGAAACCTTAATGGGTCCACAGCGTGGAAAGTCATCTGGTGTCTTCACTGGAGGCTTCTGCTCTCTTGACTTGGGTGGAGTGGATGCATGGTATAACACCAGCTACCTTCACAGTTGTCATCACCATACAGGTCTATTCCAAGTTGGTTTCAGCGCCCCCTTGGCTACCTGCTTGTCCCAGACTGTATCACTGGACTTGAGCACTCAGAAGTCAGCTGGGTCTCTGAGATAGTCCGATGGCCTTATGGAGGACTTATGGATGGCCTTAGGTAGGGACTTGAAAAAGGAGTAGTGTTTCCAACTGCTGGTTTCTGAGCTGTAGAAGCAGTGGGGGAGGTCTCTCAAACATAATCTCCTAGGGAGTAAATCCCTCCCTTTCTGGGGTGCAGCAGGCCCAGGCAAAGCAACGGAAGGAAGCCGATCCACCCTTCCTTGGACTCTGATGATAGAGTTTTGTTGCAGTTTCTTTTGATGTCTTGTTAATTTTTTTTTTCTACCTGCCCAGAGCACAGTGAATTTTCCAATCTATCCCTAAAGATTCTATTACAAGTTGAGAGGTTTTGGCTAGGAAAGCTGGGCTATTGCTGGACTCCCATTGCTAGGTAGAGGCCAAATTGGGGCACCAGTTTCTGAGGGACCTTTTGAGTTACTATTTGAGCAGATTCAGTCCAGGTGGGGAGCATTTTTCTACCCACCTGAAAAAGGTATCTATAAAAACTAGCAACTATAAAAGTCTATGAAAACTTCCCTGGCAGGCCAGATCTCAGTAAATGCAATTTCCCAGTGTTTGCCAGGGTGTTGGTCTCTCATTCGGACCCCTTCCTGGGAAAGAACTCTCTGGTTACTTATTTACTTGAGCACAGACCTTTGCATCTGGCTGAGACGTCCTGCACCAGACTGTCTGCTCCAGGTACAACTTAACTTATTGTCTGAGCAATTCAGGTTTTGGGGACCCCAGATGAGTCGCCTGGAGGAGGTCAGTTACCAGAGTCTTGCCAGTTATCTCTGGGAGAATGCTGTCCTTGTGGCGGCCTCACCAGTCTGTGGGTTCAAGCATCTCCGGAGGCATGTCCTCTGCATCCCTGTTTCCTCTCACTTGTACCATGGGGTCTCAGTCAGCAGCAGGTCAGGGTTCTGTCTTCTAACATCAAGGGGACTCACTGGTCTTAGGGTCATTTGTCAAGGTAGCCAGGTCAGTGGCTGGTTACTTCTTGTCTCAGGGGAGTCATCCTTTCTATATCCTCAACAATGGAAGATAGCAATTCACTGGGGATGCTAAATATCCTCTACAGGGGCCAAGCTGATGTCCTTCTCCATCCATAGCGAGAAGCCCTCTTTCTCTATAGATGATACCATGAATATGGCTGCTAGTAAAAGCATAGCGACTGTCCATGTATACAGGGGTGGACTTTCCTTTTCCCCATCCGTGAGCCTGGGTCAGATTGATTAGTTCTGTTTTCTGGGCTGAGGTACCTGACTTGGTCCCAAATCATTTCAGTTGAAGTAATCATTACAGCTCCCACACACCCGACTTCGCCTTTCATCTTGTGACAGTCACAGAGGAGCACCTGCAGGTCACCATCGGGCAAGAGGGCAGCTGGATTGATGGTGGTGCGTTTCTCAAAGCAGACTTGAGGATGGTGAAGGAGTACGGCCAGGTACTGGGTCACATAGCCACTAGATGGCCAGTGTTCTGGTATTCCTCAGAGGAGGGCCTCGGGTGTGAGGTGCTGTTAGTATAAGATCCTGACCCAGAGTTAACTTGTCTATTTTCAGTAGACTAGCAGTAACTGCCACAACTCTTAGATAGGCTGGCCATCTGTGGCTACAGGGTCCAGTTGTTTGGACAGGTATATTTGCACAGGGCATTTCTACGGCCCTGAAGGTTAGGTTAAAATCCCTTTTGTAATGTCTCTTGTTTCCTGGACAAACAGGTCAAAAGGTTTTGAGACATCTGAAAGTGCTAGAGCCAGAGCAGAAGTCAGAGCTGTTTTTAAAACCTCAAATGCTGTTTGTCTAGTCGCAGGCCAGATTAGAGGCTCAGTACTCACCTTTGCCAGCATCCCTTGTGCTGGTGCATAGCAACCTTGATATTTCTGAAAATTCTGGTATCCAGAGGCAACAATACCACATCTAGGAACTCTCAAACCTGTCTCTTAGTCTTTGGAGATGGGGTCTGAAGGCTGGCAGCAATCCCACACTGAGGTAGGCACCTTTTGCCTCTACTCAGCCAGTAGCCAAGATAGGTAGCCTCTGATTTATGAAGTTGGGCTTCCTTACCCAACACCATGTATCCCAAAGACTGCAGCTCTTGAAGTGGTCCCTCAGTGGACCTTTTACAATTTATTTTAGGCTTAGTGGATAGGAGTAGATCATCTACATATTGTAAGAATATAGTCCCAGGAGACCGCTGATGCAGTGGTTCTCAATCCTGACCCTTTAACACAGTTCCTCATGTTGTGGTGACCCCAACCATAAAATTATTTTGTTGTTACATCATAACTGTAATTTTGCTTCCATTACAAATCATAATGTAAATATCTTGTTATCTGATATGTGACCCCTGTGAAAGGTCATTCAAGCCCCAAAGGGGTGGCAGGCGACCCAGAGATTGAGAACCTCCCCTCTGATGGCCAGGCAGGAGGGTCAGCATTTAATGTCTCATCAAATAGGGATGGAGACTTTTTAAATCTCTGGGGCAAACTGGTCCAGGTAAGTTGCCCACTGTAACCTCCCTCTGGGTCCGTCCACTTAAAAGCGAAGATGGGTTGACTCACCTCTGCCAGTGTGAAGCTGACAAATACATCTTTCAGGTCCATGATGAAGAATACCTGTTCCTCCGGAGCAGTGGTTCTCAGCCTTCCTCCTACTGTGATCCTTGAATATAGTTCCTTGTGCTGTGGAGCTACTCTAAGTAGCCGTTGTTGCTACTTCATAACTGTAATTCATACTGTTAGGAATTATAATGTAACTTTTTTTTGGAGAGCTAGTCTTCCAAAGGGGTCGTGGCCTACAGGTTGAGGACTGCTTCTCTGGAGGAGTCAGACACATAGAGGTCCCAGGTTTCTTCACAGATGGGAAAGAGAGATTCCAGGGTGACTGGCAGGGCACCAGATGCCTGTCTGCTCTCTCTCTAAGCCAGGCAATACAGACTGCGATTTCTCTTTGTGTTTCCTTGGGTATTGCTTAATCTGGATGGGGGCACCTGAAATGATTAGTTGAACAATCCTAGGAACTTGGTGTTGAGCCAGTCCTGGGGGCTCGATTTCTGCCCACACCCCCTGGAATCTTTGTTGCAAATCTGAAAGATTGTCCAACTGTATTTTTTGACTGGGGCCAGCACTTTCAGCTAGGAGATAGTCTTTTGATAAAGGGCAAGACACCAAATTTTGCTGGGCATCTGTGAGTCTAACTGCATCTCATCATCAGAGGTGGCAGGGGCTTTCAGTTTATGCAAAAGTTTGTGTCTCGCAATCAGTTCGCCATTATTAAACACCTCTTGAGCTACCTCCAGCAACTGCGACCTATTTATAACTTTAAAATTTTTTAACCTTTATAACTTTTTTCCCCTAATATCCAGGGTTGACTGGGTGACAAAGAAAATCTATTTGGCAGATGATCTTTTATCCTTCTAAAAAGGACTTAGCAAAAAAATGTTTAAAGTCTCCTTAGTCTGTATTGGATAGAAGGGGAGGTCTCTCTGTCCAAGCTGTGCTGTCCTGATTCCCCTGCCTGGTCTGGGGTCTATTTTCTTCTTTTGTCAGAGACTGGTGGGTTTTGAGTTCTCCACTTTTACAGATCATTGGTTGAAAAGGAAACATAATAAAGAAGAGAGGGTGGAAGTTCCTTTATCCCCTTCCCTGGGACCCATTAGAGCAGGTAGGAGAACATAGGGCACACAGGGGACTGTTTCCTCATCCCTGTGTGCACTGTGCTTCGATGGCCCTCCATGAGAGGTCCATCCCCTCGCTCCCTCCCTCCACACAAGGGACCCCGTGGAACAGGACCATGAGCAGGAGTCAAGCAGCAAACCAGGCAAGCTCTTCAGGAGTGGGACAGGTGGAGGGTTCATTGAGGGTTTTGGCTTGTTTCTTTGGGTGACCTGGCAGGGCCAAAAAGATTTGGATCTCCAACAAGAGGGGGCAAGTCTTAAGCAGGGGTGGTGGTGGTGGTGGTGGTGGTGGTGGTGGTGGTGTGTGTGTGTGTAGGTGTGAGGATGGCTTTATTGGGTTTTCTCTCCATCCACCAGGGACAGAACTCAGGCTCAGGCAGCAAGTACCTTTACCCACTTAGCCATCTCATCAGCCCTTGCTTTTTATTTTTAACTAAAAATTTTTTTTTTCCAAAAACAAGGTCTTGGCACTATTGTAGATGCCAACAAGAGATTGCTGATAGGAACCTGATATAGCCGTCTCCTGAGAGGCTCTGCCAGTGCCTGGCAAATACAGAAGTAGATGTTCACAGCCATCCATTACATAGAGCACAGGCTCCACAATGAAGGAGCTAGAGAAAGGACCCAAGGATCTGAAGGGGTTTGCAGCCCATAGGAGGAACAACAATATGAACTAACCTGTACCCACAGAGCAACTAGGGACTAAACCACCAATCAAAGAAAACATGTGGTGGGACTCATGGCTCTAGCTGCATATGTAGCAGACGATGGCCTAGCTGGTCATTAATGGGAGGAGAGGCCCTTGGTCCTGTGAAGGTTCTATGTCCCAGTATAAGGGGATGCCAAGGTCAGGAAGCCAGGAAGTGGTTGGGTTGGTGCGCAAGGGGAGGGGGAGGGGATAGGGGGTTTCAGAGGTGAAACCAGTAAAGGGGATAAAATTTGAAATGTAAATAAAGAAAATATCTAATAAAAAAACAACAAAACAACAACAATAATAACAAAAACAGGGTCTTGGGAGGGTGAGATAGCTCCCTTTGGTAAAGATACAAAGGAACCAGGCATCAAATTCAGCAACCTGAGTTCAGTCCTGGGGACCCTCACGATGGAAGGAGAGCACAGAGGTTGTCCTCTGACCCCCCGCCCCCACAAGCGTGCTCTGATGGGTGCATAAGCCTGCACACAAATGAAGAAAATGTGATAAAACTTGACAGGAGTAAAGACAGGGTCTTGCTCTGTAGCCTAGGCTATTGTGGACTTCTTTAAATAACCCGGTGCCTGCTCAGAGCCCACGCCCTGTTGCACTTGATCCACTCTGGACACTTAACTGTTTGCTGCAGGGGGCCTTGTGTATGCTAAGCACTTACCATTGAGACATCCCTCCCCTCCACCAGGTCCTGGTGGCTTAAAGCACACCTTTCAGGCATTTCCTTAGGACTCAGGCCTCGGTACCTCTTTTTAGACATTGAACCTCTTCCTCTGTTCCTTCCATCCAGGAGGCCAGGGTGGAACAGGAGCTTACCCGGACATGTGGAGGTGTGTGTGCAAGCATGTGTTTGATGTTCTATAGGTTGTATTGTTCCTGGAATGGGTTTCGTGTTCTACCTACACCAGTGCCAACAATGAGCACCTGCTGAATGCTTGGATATGCAGGAAGCAGTCCAGTGGCCTTGGACTGCTTCAGGGTCCTGGGGTAGAACCAATCAGAGTGGCTTCTGAGGCCATGTTCCTCCCAAGCCGGCCCCCTCTTATCCTGACCTTCCCCCTAACCTCCTTGCCCTTTTTGATTTACTATGTATTTGTGTGTGTGTGTGTACCTGTGTGAGTTTATATGCACCACATGTGTGCAGTGCCTAACGAAGCCAAAGGACATAAGCTCCCTTGGAACTAGAGTTACAGGGAGTTAGCAGCTGCCTGGTATATGTGCCAAGAACCAAATCTGTGTCCCCTGCAAAAGCAATGTACACTCTGAACCCAGGAGCCATCTCTCAAGCTCCAATTTCGTTTTCTTTTTCTTCTTTTCGAGACGGGGTTTCTCTGCGTAGCCCTGGCTGTCTTGGATCTCATTCCATAGACCAGGCTGGCCTCAAACTCAGAGATCCTCTGCTTCTGCTTCCTAAGTGCTGGGATTAAAGGTATGCGCACTGCCTGAGTAGTTAGGGCTTTTAGAATAGGTTTCTGGCACACTTGCCAATATTTCTGTCGCAGCCTCCTGAGTGCTGGGATTACAGGTGTGAGCCAATAAAGCTACCATACACCTTAATTTTATGTGAGAAAATATGCACTCCAGGCTCAGTGACAAGCAGCTATTCACGCCAGGGATCCCATGCTACCATGTCCCAGCAGTCTGGATAATGTCATCCTTCTTACAGACAAGCAGACCCTACCTGAATCCCATTGTTAAGTGTAAGAGCACCAGGCAAATCATGAGTTCCAGGTCAGCCAAAGAGACATAGCCTAAGCTCCATCTCAAAACAAACAAAAAATAATGAAAGAAAATAAGCAAAATGAAACAAAAAGGAAGTGCAGAAGTTAGCAAACATCAAGCTACAGATCTGTCATGCCAGCATTTGGGAAGTGGTTGCAGGGTGATCAGTTCAGGGATAGCCTGGGCTATACATAGAGCATTGAAGCTACTTCTGGACATCTGAGAGACTATTTCAACAAACAAAAACATAGTCAGCTGTATCTGATGCCACACCCCCTGGTGCCAGCGTTTAGGATGCTGAGGCAAGACTGCCTGAGTTGAGGAGTGTGAGTGAGATTGACCTATAGCAAGGCAGGCAGGAAGGAAGGAAGGATGGACGGATGGAAGGGAGGGAGGGGGGAGAGGGAGGGAGGGGGAGGGATGGAGGGAGGGAGGGAGGAGGAAGGGAGGGAGGGAGGGAGGGAGGGAGGGAGGGAGGGAGGGAGGGAGGGAATAGGAATAGAAAGAGAAGGAATAGAATAGCAGCCAGGAGAGGATGGCTGGCTGGCTGGCTGGCTGGCTGGTGATCTCTCTCAGTATTTTCTTTCCAGATAGAAAGGGAGGCCCAAAGACAGGCACCACCCAGCAAGTTCAGGTAGAGCTAAGCTGTGCTAAGCACATTTCTATAGAAACTGAAAGGAGAAGGTGTGTGTGTGTGTGTGTGTGTTGTGTGTACTGATCTCTGTGTGTTATGTGTATTGTATGGGTGTGTATTGTGTGTGTATGTGTGTGAATGTATATGGTAGGGCACAATAGGAGGCCACTGTAGCTGGAGACTAAGAGGCCTGAGCCCAAGAGGACCAGAGCAAGAATTGCAAGTTGGGAGTAGAGTACATCTGGTTTATCCTAGCCTGGTGGTCTGCCACCTTCCTAATGCTGTGAACCTTTAATACAGTTTTTCACAGTGTGATGATCCCCAGCCATAACATTATTGTCATTGCCACCTCATGGCTGTAATTTTGCTACTGTTATGAACCGTGATGTAAATATCTGACTTGCAGGGTATCTGATATGCAATCTCCAAAGAGGTTGTGACCCACAGGTTGAGAACTACTGTTGGAGCGATCCCTCGATTCTCTGGATTCCCCAGATGCTATTACAATCTTGCCTCCAGGCTGCCTTATCTGGCTGTGACCCGCCCAGATTCTAGGCTGGATAGTCCCGGCTGAGCATCGATTACCAGGCCCAGCCTTAGGCTCTATTCTGGGTCTCTTGATTATTCATGTTCCATTACACCACCTACCCTGTGGACCACAGATGTTGACGGCAGGGTCTTTGTAACTGTTAAGGGGTCATTGCTGGATGCTTGTGAAGGGCAGGGGCCGAGCTCCCTTTGGCTGCACTGATTAGATTTCGTTTTACTTACTTAATTTTCTGTGTATGAATATTTTCCTGCATGTATGTCTGTGCACTAGGTGTATACCTGGTGCCCTTGGAAGTCAGAAAAAGACATTAGATCCCCTGAACTGGAGTTATTGATAGTTGTGAGTTGTGTGTGATAGGCTAGTGCTAGCAATCAAATACAAGTCTTCTGCAAGAATAACAACAAGCCATCTCAACTGATGAGCCACCTCTCTAGCCCTAGCAGACTTTTTAAAAAAATATTTTGTTTGTTTGTTTGTTTCCTTTGAGACTGGTCTCATACTACACCCTAGACTGGCCTGCAATTCATTCTGTAGACCAGGCTCAAACTTACAGCAGTCCTCCTGCCTCAATATTCTCAATCTCTGAGGGCTGGGATTATACTTGGCATAAATGCTGGTAAAGGCTGTTAGAACTGTCATCTCTGCATCAAGTTTTCCCTGAGTCCTCATTATGAACGCGCTTTCTGGGTATGAGTTGGGTGTCATGATTTAAGCCTATAATGTCAGCACTTGGGAGGCTGAGGCAGGAGGCTTGCAGCACATTTGAAGCCTACCTTGGCTAGAGCGCAAGACCCTGTGTGCAGAAAGAGAAAGCAGCTGGGCTGGGGAGATGCTCGATTGGCAAAATGCAACCAAAGCATGAAGTCCCAAGATTGATGCCTTGAACACATAAACAAGCTGGCCTTGGCGGTGTGCACTTGTAATTCCATCCACTGTCGGGAAGGCAGAGATGGGAGTATCGGTGGGGCTCCCTGGGCATAGCCCAACCTAATCAAGGAGAGACCCTGCCTCAGAAACCGGGGTGGATCTGAGGAATGACTTCTGAGGTGGTCCCCTGGCTTCCACATGCACACACACATATGCATGCACAGGTACTTGCATTCATACACTGACAAGCATGCACACACATCAAAACCAAGCCAGCAAACAACATTTAACCCCCAAAAGCCAAATCTCCAATTGCCCACAAAATAGTATCCAAGACACTGGCCTGGTGAGATGGACCAGGAGATCAAGTGCTTGCTGTGTGTCTGATCACCTGAGCTCCATCCCCAGAACTCAGATAAACATTGAACTGCTCTGAGTTGTCCTCTGATCTCCACATGGGCACGCTGTGACACAGGCACAGCCACCATGCCCACAGTAATGATAAAATAAGTTTAGAAATAAAAATACAGGTGGCAGACTAGGTGGCTCTCACAGGAGAAGTTCGAATTCCATAACACACGACAGAAGGAGGGAACCCACTTCTGCAGGCTGTCCTCTGATCTATATACCATGGATCATGTGCCCTATCCCCTAAATCTAACAAACTGTCAGAGCAGGCATTGTACAATGCTATCTATCCTCAGAATGGAACCCCCGTCTTCATAGGATCAGCTGTGTACAAGACCATCACAGCTGGCTATGTAGAATGTCAATACTCCCTCCTAAATAGGTGGTGGTAGGGAGGTCATTGGAGCGTTGCTGGAGTATCCAGCCATTCTTCCTAGCCATTTGTATATAGTTCTGCTCTAATTTCATGGGGCTTTGGGTCTCAGGAAAAGACTAGAGTTTATAGGCTAGAGAAGACTAGAGGGAGTTGAATCCATACTAGATACAAACCTTCCAGAACAGCTGTTTGGGGTCCCTTGTGCCCCTACCCATAACCCCTCACCCATACTCTCTAAGTCTCATAAACTTATTGGTGCCCAAAGGGGAAACTTTGAAGGAAACAAACTTTGAAGGAAACAGCCACACCACCCTCAAGGCAGCCAGCTGTTTTTGGACACTGGGCCCACTGTACAAACACCCAAGCAGCTGCCATGGCTATAAGCTGAAGACTTGCTCCAGTCATGAGCGCTCCAGACAGCCCCCACTAGCCTTGGGAACAAGTACTGTGAGCCTGACAAGCTTGGTGGACTCTGATGACCTGGGGACAATGTCACCCAGGCCGGAGCAGGAGCACTTCCTGGTGGTCCCTCAGAGGGCCTGTGATTCGGCACAAACGTGGTCCTTTTGTTGAAGGGCTGCCGGGATTGGTGCAAAAAGCCTTGTCTTACCTGTTCTCTCTATATGAGCAGACGGAGGTTCACGTTCCAGTCAGTGAGGATGAATCCCTCTGTGGCACTCTCTGATTTTGCATTATCAGGCCTAAAAGGACTCTTTCTTTTCCCTTCCCTTCCCTTCCCTTCCCTTCCCTTCCCTCCCCTCCCCTCCCCTCCCCTCCCCTCCCCTCCCCTCCCCTCCTCTTTCTTTCTTTCTTTCTTTCTTTCTTTCTTTCTTTCTTTCTTTCTTTCTTTCTTTCTTTCTTTCTTTCTTTCTTTCTCTTCCTCCCTCCTTCCCTCCCTCCCTCTCTTTCTTTCTTTCAACCAGAAGTCGAGTAGGCTGAGCTGCTATCATAAAGGAGGGAGCTGGGCTAAGAGTTGAGGCTGACAATTAGGGGAAACACCAGAGAGAGAAAAACTGCTGCCAAGACTTCCTGAGAGCCATCAAGTTGAGAGGGCCATCTTAGGCCAGAGACTTGTCACTACCCAGCTACTGCTGCGAGCTGTGACGTGGAGTTGTCACAGTAGCTTGAAGCTCCCATTCAGGAGCTGCTCACCTTCCTACTGCTGCTGCCATCTGCTGGAGCCACTGGTTAAAGCAGAGAAGTAGCCTCCTAGCTAACAGGGAGCTCCTAGCTAACAGGAGTTTTTTGGCTTTGACAACAGGAGCCATAGGCTTCTCAGAGCTTGGAGCTATAAGCTTCTGGGTCCCTCAGTCTAACTCCAATAAAGAGTTGAGGACTGCCAGAGCTGGAAGATGGTCTCAGCTACTTTATTGGGTCAGTTAGCTGACTGGTAGCAAACATAAATAATTAGCATGTAAGCGTTATATATGTTTATAGATTCTACTTATACTCTGCCTGGTTTTAGTAATGTTTGTTGAGTGAAGAATTGAATGCTAGGACAGCTATAGGATGTCCAGGCCAAACAGGGACTCCAGTACAGAGACGTTAATGAAGACAGTAACCAGAGATTCCAGCTCTACAATGAATGGCCTAGACCAGTGGTCCTCAACCAGTGGGTTGAGACCCTTTTTTGGGGATGGCATATCAGATATTTACATTATGATCCATCACAGTAGCAAAATTACAGTTATGAAGTAGCAACGAAAATAATTTTGTGCTTGGGTGGATGGGCGGGGGGTGGGGGTGGGGCGGTGTCACCACAACAGGAGGAACTGCATTAACGGGTCTCGGCATTAAGAAGGTCGAGAAGCACTGTTCTAGACACCAATATGCAGGAGGTCCCTAAGGCAGAAACAAGGAGAAAGACACGAACTGGAACAGATGAAGAAAGACAGCAACAGGAGAGACTGAGACAACTGGAGACACCGGCCTGTAGAGAACACTTTGGCCACAGCTGAGACCCTGGGGGTTGGGAGGAGTCTCTTGCTGGGACAGCCCTGGAAGATGCTGCCAGTGCCCTGGGAGCCCAGCATCCTGTGGTCTCACTCTCAAGGGGCCTGGGCAGCAGGGAGAGAGCCCTGAGCCTGCAAGTCGGGCATCCACTGTGTGCCAAGGTTTTACAAACTCGCTGCTCATTGGTTCTCAGTTCTCTCATCTGGAACAGCTGCCTCTACTCTTCAGGGTTGCTCTAGGATTCAGGTGAGTGTATCTTTGCAGCACCTCAAACACACAAGCTGTTAACTGTGGCTGTTCTTGGGATGACCCCAGCAGTGTGACCCTGGTCTCGTTCCTGATGCTTTTGCTTGGCTTGGCATGATAGCCTACCTTCCTGTATACCAAGGACTATATTGAGCCATCCCAGTCCTTAAAGTTGGCAAACTGATCCTAAGGTAGTAGGGCTGGAATTGTTTAGGGACAGGAGAGAATGTGAAACATGGCCCATGGGATGGCTTTTTGTTATTGTTGTTTTTGTTTGTTTGTTTGGTTTTGGTTTTTGGAGACAGGGTTTCTCTGTATAGCCCTGGCTGTCCTGGAACTCACTTTGTAGACCAGGCTGGCCTCGAACTCAGAAATCTGCCTGCCTCTGCCTCCTGAGTGCTGGGGTTAAAGGCGTGTGCCACCACTGCCCGGCTGTTGTTTTTTAAAGACAGGGTCTCACTATGTAGCCCTGACTGAACTGGAACTCACTATGCAGTGAGTCCAGTGTTAGCTCAGAGCTCACAGACAGCCACCTGCCTCAGCTTCCAAGTGCTGAGCATGTACCATGATACCTTGCAGAATGGTATCTTTTATCAAGAAAAAAAATCACATCATTTATTTTGTGTGGGTGTGGCAGTGTGTCCCACATGACACATATGAAGGTCCTAGGTCAGCATGGAGGTGTTTGCTCTCTCCTTCCACCATGGGAGTCCTGAATTCAAGTCTTCAGGCTCAATGGCAGGCGCTGAACCATCTTGCCAGTCCAGGGTAGGTCACTGGAGGACTCACAGTATCCTCTGCCTGGCCTGTACAGAGGTGCGTGCAGCAACATCATAAAACACAGGGGTCCCAGCAGAGCATCCCCCTGTCCAGTTGCAGAGCACAACCTGGCAGGAGCCCATGCATTGGCACCTACCTGCTTTGCTCTCCCTGGGAGACCCCTGGCTGCAGGAATGGAAAAGGGCAGGCAGGGTATGGGAGGGGGCCATTGAGAAAACTCTGAACCTTGCAGAGAGGCTATAGAAGCTCTGACTGGACTCCCAGCCACCAGCAACATGGGAAAAAGCCAGGTCAGATAAAGATGTTCTGCCTTGTTGTAAAATGAGAATTGGGTAGGCTGTGACCTGGCCCTTGAAGCCACACAGGGGTTCCTTGATCTTCTTCCCAAACACAGAGCATGTGTTTGCTTATAAGGCTCAAGAGCCCATGACTACCCTTGTTGGCTACTAGGCCCTCCCTGGATGCTGTGAGTCCTCAGACCTCTTTCCTGGAGTTTCAGCATGGTCATAGGAGGACCATCCATCTAAGTGCAGAGGGCCAGCTCAGCACAGGACTCACAGACCACAGAAGTCAGAATGACAGAGAAATATGTGCTTAGCCACAATTTGTCTAGAAAGGGACACCATGTGGTGTCACGCCAGACGTTGCCGCAGGATGTGGTTTCCGAAAGCTTCAGGTAGGCTGATCCCAGGCAGAGGTTGGGTAGGAGTCAGCATTTGGGAAACCTGGCACTGGGTTAGCTTTTTGCCTGGAGAGAATGTGATCAGGATGAAGGAGGCTCAAAATATATGATAGCCTGGAATTCCCCAGGTTTTCTGGAGAGCACGCCTCGGGGGAAGTCATATCCCATAGGAAGCTTGGAACAGTACGTGCCCAGAGTCTGCATTATATCCAGCAACCTGTGGGTGGGGCAGATGCTCTTATGTTCTTCTTGAAGCCTCTGTAAGGGCTGTGCAGCAACATCATAAACCACAGGGGCCCCAGCAATGCATTCTGTCCAACTGCAGAGAGAAGCCTGCAGGAGTCCGTGTGTTATTAGCACCCACCTGTTCTGCTCTCCCTGCAAGACCTCCGAATGCAGCAATGGAGGTAGGCAGGGCACGGGAGGGCAGTTCAGAGAACTCTGTTCCCACTGACCATTTAGCCCAAGACCAGAGGTACAGAGAATTTTTGGGGTTGTGGTGGGGGAGTTGTACAGGAGGAGATCAACCCCAAAACCTTACCATTGAGCTGTCAACCTGTCCAGTGTACAAAATTTTTATTAAGAGTTTGGGTTTTAAAATGAGTGTGACACCAGCATCTAGACAGCTCCAGCCTGAGGGCCTGGCTTTCAGTGCTATGTGACAAAGATTTTTGGACCCTTCCCTGTTGCTGTACAGGACAGCTGTGTCCTGCAGGCTGGTGGACAACATGGGACATCATAGGAGCGTGCTTTGATATAAGGGCAGAGTAGGGGTGGCTTCCACAACAGGGAAACCTCAGACGCCCCCACCCCTGACTCTGTCCTGCCTAGTCTGACAGGTGGGTCTAGGGTGTGGCCAGGCTTGGGAAACGGAGGGTAGAAACTTAGGCCCCGCTAGCTGCTCACTCATCCTGACAACACTCAAACCTGGCCTGGGGTAGACAGAAGCCTTTCTTACCTGAGATGGGACCGGGCCAGTTGGGGAGGAGGGTATGTGTGTGTGATCACTAATTTTCATCTCGTGCCCAATGACAGAAACTGCTTACCCTACAGCCAAGCCTACCTGGGTGGCCCTGTTCCTCAGGCCCGTCTTGTCCCAGAAACTTTGAACTTGGCTGTTCCTTTCTGGAGCTCATTACCCCATCTTGGGTTTAACCTCAGTCTCTTTCTGGACCATGGAGGTTTGTCACCCAGAGCAGCAATCCGTGCACAGCTCCTACATCTCCAAGTCAGGTGGTGACACTGTCATGACCCCCCGAGGACCCTGGCACTTATCCCTGCAGCTCCCCCTTGCTATCACCCTGGGCTCCCCCAACCATCCTCCTTCCCTAACTGAACGCCTACCTTTATTCCAGGTGTTAGAAGCCCTTCTGCAGCTGGGGAGGGGACAGCTGTGAGTCCAAGCTGCAGGGTCTCAGGCCAGAACTATATGAGGGCATCTTGCTGAAGCAATGGGTACTGACAGATGAAGAAATGTCTCTATGGGCGCCCCCCGCCCCCATCAACATCACCCGAGGGAGACCCACAATGCTCTCCTGGCCAAAGAGAGGGAGATAACAGGACACAGCCTCCATGGCTAGCCTATCCAGGATGAGGAGAGGTGGCTGTGCTCCTGGTGGTTGGAGCAAGGCCCCTGGCCAGCATCTGGGAATCTGTGGGCAGATCCTGAGTGTGACTGGTCCCCTATCCCAGCAGATACGGTGCTGGCTGCTGCAAACGGCAGTGGATCAGACTTCTGGGTAGGTGCCTTTCTCCCACCCTGTTCCCCCATCGGGGCGTCAACTCTCTTACTTGTGAAACAGGCACGGTGGCCCCTATGGATACCACGAGGAACCCACGTTTGCCCCCCATCAGCCTACGTGCAGATGCCATCAGAGCCGCTCGGGTGCAGACAAGGCATCCTGGGATTGTGACAGCTGGGCTTGGGCAGCCCTGCAAGGTGTAACAAAGCAGCGTGATGTGCAGAGGAGGGAAGGGGAGCTGCCTATGGCTGCTCCAGGTAGGCAAGGTGTGCATGGATGCCCTTGGTGGGACGTCCTGTCCCAGCTGGAGACCACTCCAGCAGATGGCACAGCACCCCTGGGTTCAAGGAAGGAAGTAAGGAGCGACCGGAGGCTTGGAGCACAAGTCCTGCTGAGTACTGGCCAGTGTGTCCCTGCTCCTCTTGGCTCCTTGATCCGCAAGGCTAGCACTGCCCTCAGGATGCCTTGGCAGAGACTGAGGTCCACAGGCCCCACAGCAGTGGAGTCAGAAGCAGCAGAGATGGCAGTGCCGACCTGTGTGCGTCTGAAGTGCAGGAACATACTGCCAGACCATCTTGGGCCCCACTGCGGCCCTGGGGTCCGGGCCCTACATCCTCCGCATCCGCCAGCGGCTCACCACATACCAGCCAGTCGCGGGCTGTAGACTGTGGGTACCCGGGGGCTGCTTCCAGCTCACCATCCAGCACTTTCCAGTACTCCTGGCCTCGGAAGAAATAGGATGCACCTGTATGAGGGGAGGAGGAGGAAGGCTGAGCTGCTGGCTCAATCACAGGGGGCTGTACATGGGAGTACAGAGTTTGGGTCGGGGGTTGGGTGGGAAGCAGGCTTAGGCTGCCTGGGCCACATCTGTCAGTCAGAAGCATGGGCCTGACTTGGACAGCTGGAGGAGGCTGTGGGACACAGAGATGGATTGTCAACCTCCACTCTTCTTTGCCAGTTTCCCTAACATCTGTTCTGTGAGCATCTCTTTTAGTATTGGGGTGGAGGATGGAGCCTCTTAGGAAAACATACAAAGGCTGGAAGTCCAGTGTGTTTGGGGAATGAAAAGCAGGGAACAAAGAGGGAGCAAAGCCAGAGAGGTGAGGCCCTGGACCGCTCAGAGCTCTCACACACATAAGTATGGAGTATACAGTGATTTAGGGAATACCGTCCCCAAACCCCATCTACAGACAAGGAACATGCCGGATAGCATCGTGCTCACCATCAGACCAGCGCATGGCATCATCCAACATGCTGGGGACACCTCTCCACAGGGGGCCCTGGGCAGGGTAGCCAGGGTCCATGCGCCGTGTGTGGTCATCATAGCGCCAGTACAGCTGGTCCTTAAAGAAATAAGTCCTGTCATTGTGGGCCCAGGAGAAGACAGCATCGATGCCACCTGGTGGGAGGCTGAAGTCGGAGACGGGTCTCGGGTACCCTTCCTCTACGTTGTTGTCCTTAAACACCCAGTATCTGTCTCCTGGTGGCGAGAGAAAGAGCCATGGGCTGCGGCAAAGGCTCCAGTCTTGACTTCTCCCAGTGTCCCCCCCCCCCATCTTCACCCAGGTGGCAGGACAAGGTAGTAACCCCATCTCATCACGTCAAGGAAAAGCTGCGTCTGACATTGATTGAGCACCTACTATTTGCTTGGTGCGGGTTATTCAGATAACCAGTGCCTGAGAATCAGGTCCTCTTCTGACAGCCACTTA
This sequence comes from Mus caroli, assembly GCF_978045245.1. Classification (NCBI taxonomy): domain Eukaryota; kingdom Metazoa; phylum Chordata; class Mammalia; order Rodentia; family Muridae; genus Mus; species Mus caroli. Next base: position 133,777,272 of record NW_028227259.1, on the reverse strand, counting down.
GAGAGACAAGAAGCCAAGATACCTGTTACCCTGCTCCATTGATAGCTATATATCTTAATCAAATAACCCATCTTAAACCCTTTATAGGGCAGGGTTTCATGTGACCCAGGCTAGTCTCAAACTCACTATGTAGCCCAAGGATGACCTTGAACTTCTGATCCACCTGCCTCCCCTATCTGAATGCTAGGGTTAAAGGCACGGAGCACCAGACCCTATTACAAGTAAGATGCAGGGGTATCTGTGAAACACTGAATTAAGACGTTGAAGAAGCCTTGGGCTCAGTGAGAAACAAAGATAGATACACTGGCTGGAGCAAGGCAGCATCAGGGAAGCAGGCAAGCTCCATCCAGGGGTACCAGTGTGTGGGAGGGACCCAGGGCGAGATGCTCAGGTATCTTGACTATTTCCAGGACTTCCTGGTAACTATAGGCTGGAGATGGTAACATAATGAAGAAATCTGTGTTTACACCATGTCCAGACCACCATAAAATGGAATGATCAGGACACCTGTGGGTGATATTCCTAATCTAGAGGAAACATGGCACATGGAGGTTGGAGCCTGGGATGGTAGATGCTGAAGGCCTGAAGGAATGTTCTAGATTGGAGTTCAAAGACACAGTGCAAGGGGAGACCCTGGTGATGCAAGAGTGGGTGTCTATGGGTGAAATGTACACTCGCTGTGCTGTGGTCTCATTGGCTCAGGGGCTAGTGCTTAGAAACTATTAGTCTTGGGCTTCCCAATTCTGTAGTGGGCTGGGCAGATGCTGCTTAGATTCTAGTGCTAATTTGGGCTCCCCAAAACTGGTTGCCCCAGAGATGAGAGAGTCCATATGTAGACTCTAGCTATGTGACCCTACCCTCAGTTAATTGTGATTGGTAAATAAAGATGCTGACAGCCAATAGTTGGGCAGAAGAGACATCCGTGGAGTTTAGGTTTCAATAGCTTGGAGGAGAAGAAGAATGTGCAAGAGAGGAGGAAGGAGAAGCCGCCATGGGTTAAGGGTCAAGAGAATGTGGCCCCGAGGGATGCCCAATTGGAGTTAAGAGCAGCCCAGATGGAACATAGTAAATAGTAATAACTCCGGGTTATCGACAGGAAAGTAGATTCTAACTGCATAGAGGGTAGGCAGCTGCCCAGCTGTTATATTGCTTAAGGCTTAATTAAAAATATAAAGGCTAACCAAAAAAAAAAAAATGTAAAAGCTGGGTGTGGTGGCACACGCCTTTAATCCCAGCACTCGGGAGGCAGAGGCAGGCAGATTTCTGAGTACAAGGCCAGCCTGGTCTACAGAGTGAGTTCCAGGACAGCCAGGGCTATACAGAGAAACCCTGTCTCGAAAAACCAAAGGAAAAAAAAAAAAGTGTGTGTGTTGTGTGTGTGTTTTATCCAAGAACTCAATAACCAAAGGCGGGGTAGAAATCTGGGCCAGTGAGCTACACTCATGGGGGGGGGGGGAGACAGTACAATAAATAGTTAATGTTGTTAACTTGATAGTGTGAAGAATCAAGCCTCTGGTAGTGCCTGAGAGGGATATTTTAGATTGGGTTGAGGTGGGCAGCACCATCTCCACAGGCTGGGATTCCCATCTGAATAAAAAGGAGAAAGCAAGATGAGCCCAGCATCCATCTTCCCTGGCTGAGGATACAGTGTAACCAGCTGTTTCATCCTCCCCTGCCTTCCCTGGCTGAGGATACAAGATAACCAGCTGTCTCATCTTCCCTCCAGCAGTGCCTTCTCTACCATGATAGACTGAGTGAGTGCCTTAGAACTGGGAGCCAAAATAAGACCTTCCCTAAGTTACTTTAGTCCGGTAATTTGTTGCAGCATTAGAGTCAAGTAATTAATATAAGAGGTTATGCTGGCTCAGGCAGCCAGGTGTCCTCGTAGAGCCCTGAGCTGAGCAAGGAGAATGACCTGGGTCTGGTACCACCTTCAAAGGTACACTGGCACCTTTGAGCCAAGGGAAAGCCACTTGCTCATATTGATCCCAGGTTTCTGTCCCATAGCTAGCATAGGAAGGGTCCCATTTCTATCTGTGCATGGGCCCAGGAGGCTCACATCTCAGCACGCGCATCTCCTTCCTAACTTAGGCTGGTCTCCAACTTGCTCTGTGGCCAAGGATGACCTCGAACTGACAATCCTCCTTCCTCTAACTCTCAAGTGTTGCGATTAACACACATGGTACATGCAGTGCTGAGGTGCAAACCTAGGGCTTTGTGTGAGCTCAGCCAAGTATTTAATCAATTAAATGATATCCATAGTCCCCAGGCCACCTGAATTTTGGGAGACAGTCTCAGTATGTAACCCAGACTGGCTGGGAGTTTGTAACACTCCTCCTTCCTCAGCTTCCTGAGTACTAGGACTATAGAAATGTGCTTCCCTCCTGTGGCATAGATGTGGATAGAGGAGACACAGCCTGTCCAAGTCCAGCACTGAAGGCTTGGAGCACTGAAAGCTTCAGAATTAGGGCCAGGGTGGGGTGGCCTCATATCCCCCTTGCATTTCATGGCCTCTGAGGTCCCGGCTGCTCTCTGCATTCAGAGGGGCTGTCTCTGCCTCGGGGTTTTCATATTGACTATAAACTTGGATTTCTGCTTAATGGCAGGGCACTAGATAGGCTTTTGCCTACCTTAGCTTGCTTTCCTCCGTCACCTCTAATACTGCTTCAAATAAACTACTTCCTCTGTGTAGGAATTTTCATCCCTCCCAACATCAGACATCCACCTGCACTCCCTGTGAATAAATTTTCTTTTTCTTTTTTGGCTTACTGTGTGTCTATAGCGCCCCCTACAGGCCAAGCCGTCAGTAGGCAACAATACAGGCATCCAGAGTACAGCTGTTCTCACCAGTCGGGTGGCTCTAGATTGGCAGGGTGCAGGAGAGGCTGAGGCAAGTCAGACAACACCGAGGGAGGCCAGGGCAAGCTGGGGCACGCACATGGAAGCGGTCCACTCACCTTTGAAGAAGACAATCTTGTGGTCACTGGTACGCTCATACACGGCGTCCACACTGTCCAGGTGCAGCGGCAGGCCCCGCCAGAAGCGATGCATTTGAGCAGGCTGGAGCGACACCAAGTGTCGGTCCCGGGTCAGCCGCCAGAAATACTTGCCTGGGTGAGGAAAGGGAAGGTGGCTACCACAGCCTGCTGTGGCTATGGGAATCCATCTAGCCATTCCACGGGACCCCAGGGTTTACCTTTGAAAAAGAATGCTTCGCCTCGAATCTGGGCCACAGCATCAAAGTGGGCAGTGCACCTGTGAGGCACGTCCTTCTGGGGCCTGCAGGGCAGAATATGAGATGGGCTGAGAGGGAGAACATCGAAGCAGCTGGGTGAGCTATTCCTGCCAGGACTGCGGGGGTGAGCATCCTGGAAGGACTCATAACAACCCTGTGTCCACAAGGTAGCCAGTGCCTACCAGGCAAACAAGGTCAGTTAGAACTAAGCCCCAAGAAGGCTATAAGTTACTTTGTGAGTCTAGCCTAGGCTATACGAGACTGGCTCAAAACACCAAAGCCAACTCCCCTAAACCTGAAACACCAGACAACAACATCAACATCCCAAAACAAACCCAAAACAAAGAACACCATGCCTATAATCCTTCACTCTGGAGGTTGAGGCAGGGAGATCACCAGATCCTGTCAGCTTGGGTGTTAGGTTACAATGGCCTGAAAATGAAAAACATTCAAAACCTTCCTAGGAGCTATGGCCCTTGCTATTTAGAAGGGAAACAAAACTCCCAGTCGCAGGAAGTTCCTGAAACTTACAAGATTCAGAGGGGTCCTTCCTAAAGTTATAGAAGATGGCTGGAGGATGTCCTGGTCTACATAGGGAATTCCAGGACAGCCAAGGCTACATAGTAAGATCTTGTCTCAAAAATCAACCAACCAACAACAAGTATGTTCTGCTCTGGCAGAGGACCCAGGCCAGTTCCTAGCACCCACATCAGGTGGCCCAGAACAGCCTGCTATTACAACTCCAGTGGACCCAATGTCTCTGGTCTCTGTAGTACACATATCCACAAAGAGACACATGTTTTTTTTAAAAATCCTCAATAGCCAGGAAGTAAGAATGGCTTCTCAGTTTCCTAGGTAGATAAGTGTCAGCATGTAGAGTCCGGTGAGTAAGGGGTGTGAAAATTTGCTGGCGCACACTGCAGATGAGCCAGTGTCATACTTCAGAGATGGAGTGGGTCCTGTCAACCACAGTGCTACTCGTGTAAGCAGGAGTGGTGGGTAGGAGCCAGCAGTGATCAGCAGCAGAGGGTGCCCTGATGGAGTCCTGAGGGCATTCGGGAGAGGCAGCCTGTCCTCAGGCTCTGCCACAGAGGGCTCCCCAGGAAAGTACCTGCAGAGCCACACAGCAGTGTGCACATTCATAAGGAGACTCATCCTCTGACAAGGCACGGAACCCTCGGGCAGGGGTCTCACACACACACACACACACACACACGTACCCACCCACCTAGAGGACTGAGTGGGAGGGGACAATAAGAGAAAAATGACTCTCGAGGGGATATAGCTCAGTTATAGAATGTCCAAGATGTGCAAGGTCCAGGGTTCAATTATCACGGAAAGAAAAAACAAGCAAAGCCAAGTGTGTGGTGGCTTATGCCTAAATGCCAGCATTTGGGAGGTAGAGGTGGGATGTTCACACGTTTGAGGCTGGCCTATGCTATGTAGCAAGTTCCAGGCCAGCCAGGATTACACAGAAAAACCCTATCTGAAAAGAATCAATGTGGAGTGAGTGAGGTGGCTCAGTTCATTAAAGTACTTGCTGTCTGTCGTGCCTAATAACAAGGATTCAATCTCTACAATCAATATGGTAGAAGGAGAGAACTCATTCGCATGAGCTATCCTCTGACCTCTGCATACACTGTGGTATGTGTGTGCTCACAACCCACACCCACACTAAAGATATATACATATGTGTGTATACATATACATACATACATTAATATATATGTGTATGTATGTATATATGTGTATACATACACTTATATACATACACTAATATATGTGTATGTATACATACATATACATACACACACTAATATATATGTGTGTACTATATACATACACACACTAATATACATACGTGTGTGTATATACATATGTACATACACACATATGTATACACATAACCATCACAAGTTGGGGATGCAGCTCAGGCTGTCGAGCATTTGCCTAGCATGCACAAAGCCCAGAATTCAATTCCTAGCACTGCATAATCCTGGGCTGTACATGCCTGTAATTCCCACACTTGGAAAATAGAGGCAGAAGGTGGGAGGTTGTCCTCATCCTTAGCTACAAAGAGTATGAAGCCAACTTGGGATAGATGAGACCCTATCTCAAAACCAAACCAAACGGAAAGTACCAACCAACCAACCAACACAGGGATTGGAGTATAGCTCAGCACACTTACCTTGCATGCACAAGGAGCCCCATCACATGAAACACACACACACACACACTAGTTACTCATGTCTACAATCTCAGCCCTTGGAGGCTAAGTCAGAAAAATTGCAGCAGTTCAAGGCCAGCCTGGGCTACAGACAAAGACATTGTCCCCCGAAAACCAAACCAAACCAAACCAAACCAAACCAAACCAAACCAAACCAGAGCAAGCAGAGGAGTGCTTTGATTGCAAAGGTTCTGTGGGAACTTTCAACGAAGTCCTTCTATTACAGAACCCAGATGCTGTGCTGATAGCCCCAGCCCCAGGGACAGGATATGGATATGTGCAGGGGTGGGGGGCTTGGGAGGAGTGGGGGACACATGGCATGGGGGACAGGGGATGGGAGATTGACTGGATAAACTCAGCTCTCAGTCAAAATGCAGAGGGACGGGCACTAATACAAAACCCTGAGTCCATGCTGGGCGTGGTGGCGCACGCCTTTAATCCCAGCACTTGGGAGGCAGAGACAGGTGAATTTCTGAGTTCGAGGCCAGTCTGGCCTACAAAGTGAGTTCCAGGACAGCCAGGGCTATACAGAGAAACCCTGTCTCGAAAAACAAAACAAAACAACAAAAAAACAACAACAACAAAACCCCTGAGTCCTCCATAGCCCTAACAAATAATGGTGACAGACCAGCTACCTGGCTGCAAGATCAAGGTGCTAGGCTTAGTGAGCTAGGCTATAGGAGAGGAACGATTTGAGATTCACTATAGCTCCCTGGGGTGACTGCTCCTCCCCGCTCCCCCATCTCCTATTGAGAAGTTTAAGAGAAGAAAGTGTGCCCCAGAACCAGTCAGCACATGCAACATGCCTTCCCCAGGGTCCTGGGCTATCCTGGGTACTACGAGCCCAGAAAGGGCAGCACTGGACCAGGACAGGCTGACCAAGGTAGAGTGACAAAGGACATGACTTACGGCGTGCTAGACCGATTGTTGGGAGGCTCTGGCAGGAGGGGTGGCTCCTCAGGCTCTGGGGTATCCAGCTGGGCAGTAGGGGACACGGATTCCCGCACACCTGTGGAGAGAGGAAGACTGCACTCAACCCAGGGCCCTAGTTCACCCCGCCTTTCCAAGGGCCCTGGGCACGGGGTGTGGGTCGTGAGACTAGCAGGTGATTTCCTGGTATTTCCATGCAGCCTAATCGCTGTCGAGGTAGGGCAGACCACCATAGCATGCCTGTGAACTGTACTATGCCCCAAGAACTTGTCCAACGCATCAGCGTCCCTAACCACCACACTCCTGGGTGGACACCAGGGAAAGATGGAAGCCAGGAGAGCTACAAGGATTCTTCAGCAATGTCCACTGCGAGGGTCACAAGAGCCTGACAGGGAAGTGACCCAGGTGTACTGGCTAGTTTTGTGTCAACTTGACACAGCTGGAGTTATCACAGAGAAAGGACCTTCAGTTGAGGAAATGCCTCCATGAGATCCAACTGTAAGGCATTTTCTCAATTAGTGATCAAGGGGGAAAGGCCCCTTGTGGGTGGGACCATCTCTGGGATGGTAATCTTGGTTCTATACGAGAGCAGGCTGAGCAAGCCAGGAGAAGCAAGCCAGTAAGGAACATCCCTCCATGGCCTCTGCATCAGCTCCTGCTTCCTGACCTGCTTGAGTTCCAGTCCTGACATCCTTTGGTGATGAACAGCAGTGTGGAAGTGTAAGCTGAATAAACCCTTTCCTCCCCAACTGCTTCTTGGTCATGATGTTTGTGCAGGAATAGAAACCCTGACTAAGACACCCAGGGTTCAGTGCTGGGCTCATTTAGTCTTGAAAAGGAACCGGATCTGACTCAGGTGAAGGAGAAACCTTGAAAACACCACACTTGGGGGAAGAACAGATCACTAGCTACAGAAGGCCTCATTCTGCAGAGCTCCATTTCCCCAAGGTGTCTCACTTCAGGCAGTCTTCAGAGACAGCTCTCCTTAGGGGAGACCTGTCATAGTTTTGGACCTTGACAGGGTGGTGCTTGCAGAACTCTGTGATTGTGCTACCTTAACCCTGTGTTGACCCTTGGAGATGGACAATTTTACTGCACTACAAATAACACACAGGTGCTGGAGAGACGGCTCAGCCATTAAGTGCACTGACTGCTCTTGCAGAGGACCTAAGTTCAGTTCCTGGCATCCACACATCTCACAACTGCCTGCAACTCCAGTTCCAGGGGAACTAATGCCCTCTCCTGATATCCACGGGCACCAGGCATACATGCAGAGCACATACATACATACATGTAAGGCAAGAAATCCCCACACATAAAAAGAAAATCACACGGGCTGGAGAGGTAGTTCGGTGAATAAGGGTGCTTGCTACTCTTGCAAAGGACCTGGGTTAAGTTCCAGGCATCCACATGGTGGCTCACAAACTGCCTGTAACTCTAGTTCCAGAGGCTCTGGTGCCCTCTTCTGGCCTTTATACACAGACATATTTTCAGGCACATACAAATTAAAAAAAAAAAAAAATTCTGCAAAAACACTACCACCATAAGAAAACAAAACAACAACAACAACCCCACTCATGGGGTGGAGGGGAGTGGGAGGAGGCTTGGAACAAAGTTAGGAGGTGCAAGGCGAGCCTGGAGGCTGGTCACAGTGGGTTGGCTCTTCTAGGGCAGAATGATGCTTCTGTATATGAAGCATCCTTCCTCCCAGAGCATCGTATTCCAGATGGACATGGGACAGAGACATCTCTATCTACTTCTTGATGTGTCTTGGGAGTGGTCCTGGGCCAGACTCTGTTCCTGTTTTGGCTGTCTACATTCCCGTGGAGCTATTCTAGGCAAGCTGCCTTCCTCTCACCGTCAAGGACTCTACCTTGGCAGCTGCCTTGCCTCTTGGTCCTGTGGGCTACTCTGGGGCAACGTGCCTGAACTCTGGTCCTATAGGGATATCTTCACACTCTTATGGGCTATCCTGGGCAAAATGCTCCTCCTTGATCCTGTAGGGATATTTAAGCTTATGAGCTATCTAGGACAAGCTGCCTGACCTGGGCCAACCCCATGGCTACTGTTCCTCCCTTCCATATAGGATTAGATGGTTAATTTAGCGCATGCCCAGTAGGTCTGGGTCCATTTTCACTGCTGCCAAGACCGTCAAACCTTTGAGGAAGAGATATGAAATCCCTGGGGCTCTAAGTCCCTGGGACACCAGAACTAGAAAGCAGAGAGGCCCGTGTCCCACACCCTGCGCTCCTTTCTTCTCTCCTCTGTCCCATCCCCAGTAGATATCATGTGCCCACCAGTGTTCTAGACTAAGAGGCCACAGCCCTGAGCAGAGCTAACTACTTGGGGCATTTGTTCTTAGCCCCACCCTCCATACGGTCCCTCCTGGGCTTCGGGGACACTCACCGTACAACTGCCAGACACGCACCCTGTCCTCGTAGGGAAGCCCATAGCGTAGCGGGTCACCCACGGGGCCCTGGTAGTATGGTTGCATGATGGAGCTTGGGGCGGCAACATGGCTCAGACCAATGGCATGACCAAACTCATGGACGGCCACTGCAAACAGGTCCATCCCGTGGGCATCTGTGGACACAGAAACTGTGTGAGAAAAGAGGGACAGGACCCCCTCGCTAATGATGGCGCTGGAATAAAGAGCTCAGGGGGTGTCTGCATCCTGGCTGTGCTGGGAGCTCAAGTTAGCCTAAATGCGTGCTGTGGTTATGTGAGATTGTGCTGAGCTCCTATGAGACCCCGTGTGGCTGGAAGGAGTTTCCCAGGGGTCTCTTACATTTTCATGCTATGGAAGTCAGCCCTTTTAGGTCCAGGCCATAGTAAAGACAACCCAGGATTAGAAAGACTTTCCAGGCTCAAAAACAGTGGGTGTCAACCCCTATACCCTATGTGAGAAATTTGGGCTCCTGTGCACTGTGCAGAGAACTAGCCTGGTTTGCCAAGCTGACTGCAGACACCTTGTGGTTCAGTGCCATAAGAACTCAACAGGTCTCAGCCAGTGACTAACTTAGGGCAGAACTTCTTAAGCCAAAGTGGGGACTCATTCTGGGGGCCACAACCGCATCTACCTTCTTTTATAGGTTCGGGCTGCTACTGTGCGGTCTGCAGGGCCCACATGGACTACTCAGGCCCAGGGTCCCACCTACTCAGGACAAGTCCTCCCCCACACACCTGAGGAACGGAAGGTCCATGGCTCATCGTCATCAAAGTGAGTGTCCCCTGCCGTGTGGTGGTCACCAGGGAAGAATGCGTGGGCCACTGTGCCACCAGGGCCATCGAAGGGGTAGCCGTCATTGTGGTCGGCCTTGGAGAAGTCGATCTGGATGTCCGCCGTGTTGCCCGCTACCTCGTGGAAGTTCAAGGGTGTGATGTCACTCCAGACTTTGAGGGCGTAGTACATGAGTGCACGCACAGTATCCCGGCCCAGGGGTGAGTCCCGTGGGAATGTCCGGACCCTAGGGTCAGGGTCAGAGTGGAGGCCAGCTGTCCCTGAGGCCTTTCTGGACCTCCCACTGGGGTGTCCAGAGGAGGGCGCTGCTCTCCATGAGTGAGTGTCCTCTATTGTCTGCCTTTTGCTAGTCTCCAGGAGATGAATGCATAGGAGGCCAGGAGTAATAAGCAAATGTTAGCTTTCCAGATGGCCTGGGTGATAAGATTTCTCAGGGCCGGCCCCACCCTCTCTAGTCTACACAGGGGTGGGATTCTCACAGACCTGGTCTGGCCCGGCCCCAGGGATGGCAGAAGGATAGAGACATGCTAGCCTGGGGCGCCCCCACCCTGGCCCACGCACCTCCAAGAAAGGTTCCTCTTGCTCCATTTGGTTGGGGGTGGAGTCTGCCGCTTCCTTCTCGATTGGGCCCCAGGGGGCAGGTCCGGAAGGGAGCATCGAGGGGTTTTCATCAGGGCCAGAGTGGCCTCATCTGGACAGTATACATAGGTTAGCAAATAGGCCTGACTCCACCTCCCCAGTGAAGACCCCAGAGCCCCCTCAGGGCTAATGGTCCCAAGGCCAGGTGTGTTCAATCTCCCCCACCCCCGACCTCGTATATCCAGTCAAATTACAGCATTCAAGTTTCTGGCTCTAGCCAGTCTGAGTCCACAGTGGCTAATTTCAGGGCCCCAAGCAGCCAGGGATGGTATGACCAGGCTAGCACAGCCCTGATGGAACCAGGAGCCTCCTGGTGCCTCCCGGAGAACTGACCTAGGATGCCAGTGGTCTCCAGACCACCAAACTGCTGCATGGCAGTAATCGCTTTGGACAGTTCCTCCTGGGTCTGTAGCTGCCCTGTTGCCGGATCTGCAGGGGGCAGGTAGCCAAACCTGCTTAGCCACTCCTGGGGACACAGAACAAAGAGGTTATTAGGGTAGAGCCCACTTGAGGAGGGGCTGCTCAAGCTCACGACTGTTGCAAGGGAGATGCCTCCTGAGCCCTGGCTGCTCCTACTACATCTCTGTCCTTAGATCTGAGTTTATAAGCAGATAATAAATAGGATGCCAGAAATGTGGGTGAGCATGTGCAGGAGCAACATTGGCCAGCAACCACCAGATGGCGCTGGAGTCCACATGCTGATGGTGACAACCACCCTGCCTGAGACGTGCATTTATCTGGCTGCCTCAGAAGGTTGTGTAGGGCAGGGTGCTCTGAGCCAAAACCACCCTCCTTTCAAGAAAGGCCCAAGCAAGAGGCCCAACCCTGCAGACTAATTTCCTTCCATATCTCCTCTTCTCTCTCTCTCTCTCTCTCTCTCTCTCTCTCTCTCTCTCTCTCTCTCATTCTCTTTCACAGGGTCACAGGGTCTTACTGTATAGTCTTGGCTGGCTATGTACATCAGGTTGGTCTTAAAATCCCAGAGTCTGCTTCTGCGGGTCTCACAGAGTCCAAAGGGGCTTCGAACTTACTTTATAGCTAAACATGACCTTGAACTCTGACTCTCCACTGCCCAAGGGGATGGGATATAGACATGTACTACGAAGCCTGCTTTGTGCAGTGTTAGGGATAGAACCTATGGTTTTGTGTATACTATGCAAGCGCTCTCTCTCCTCAACTTTTTTCTTTTTTTAATGATGAATTGCCTAGCTGTGATGGTGCATAGCTTTAATCCTAGCACTTAGGAAGCAGAAGCAGGTGGATCTCTGAAAGCTCGAGGCCAGCCTGATCTACACAGAGAGCGCTCCAGGACAGCCGGGGCTACATAAAGAGACCCTGACAAAAAAAAAAAAAAAAAAAAAAAAAGCAACAAAAAAGTTGAATTATGGGGTTCTATAGTATGTCTCTACACATGAATGCAGGTTGACCTCAGAGGCTAGAAGCACCATGGAGTTGAAGCTAAAAGACTCCAGCTAATGTGGGTACTGTGAGCCAATTAGGGACTTCCGCAAGAGCAATAAGTACTCTTTTTTTTTTTTTAATTATTCTAGGGACTGGAGAGATGGGTCAGCAGTTAAGAGATCTGACTGTTCTTCCAGACGTCCTGAGTTCAGTTACCAGCAACCACGTGGTGGCTCACAACCGTCTGTAATGGGACCTGATGCCCTCTTCTGCTGTGTCTGAATGACAGTGTACTCACATACATAAAATAAATAAATCTTCAGAAAATTATTCCAAATTAGAGTTGTGTATTTTATTTTGTGTGAGAGTATCTTGCCTGGATGTCTATGTGTAACCACATGCATGTTGGTTGCCCACAGAGGTCAGACGAGGGCATCAGATGCCCAGAACTGAAGCTATGGCTGGTTGTAACCCCCCCCACACACACACACACACACACACATGATTACTGGGAATTGAACCCAGGTCCTCTGCAATAGGAACAGATGCTCTTAACCACTGAGCCATCAATCCAGCCACTCACCCATCCCGTTTTGAAACACTGTCTTACCATGTAGCCCTGAGCTTATAGATCTTCCTGTCTCTGCCTCCCCAGTGCTAGCATTAAAGTTGTGTGCCATCACATCCAGTAACCTGCTTCTTTTTTGATGGACACTTTAAAAATACCAACCCGTTCATGTCCTTCCCTGGCCCTCCAGGTCCTGAGGCCCAGATCTGTCTACTGTCCCATTTTGGATTCCGTTTGAGGCAAGCTTGGGTAAGATCTTGTTTTGACTTCTTCTCTCAAAAACTATTTTTTTAAAAAAAAAATATTTAAGCCGGGCGTGGTGGCGCACGCCTTTAATCCCAGCACTCGGGAGGCAGAGGCAGGCGGATTTCTGAGTTCGAGGCCAGCCTGGTCTACAAAGTGAGTGCCAGGACAGCCAGGGCTACACAGAGAAACCCTGTCTCGAAAAACCAAAAAAAAAAAAAAAAAAAAAAAATATTTTGGTATTGTCAAGTGTCAAACCACACACACACACACACACACACACACACACACACACGCACGCACGCACGCTACTTGGGCTCTGTTTCCTGGGCTAGCTGTTGGTGCTGACCGCTGTTGCTTGGGAACCCAGTGGATGTAGTGAGACCTGGCCTTCATCTCCCTAGGACCCCTCAGGGCCAAGCAACCATGGCTAGGCAATCCAGCCTGGATGATGTAATTTGCACATAGTAGCAGGTGTGCCTCCCAGGCCGTCTCCCCAGATAACGTGTATCTTTGCTGGGGTTGCTGTTTCAAAATTCATCTCACTCTATCCCTCTGTGCAGCCAGGCCGGAAGCTGCCTGTGTGTACGGGATGCCAGAGACCTGCTTCTAAGGCTGAAGGGCAGGACCTTCAAGGACAGGGCAACATTCCCCAGAGGAGCCCCACACCCCTGGGTACAGGCCCAGATCTGTCTACTGCCACATTTTGGATTCTGTTTGAGGCAAGCTTGGGTAAGATCATGTTTTGACTTCTCTCAAAAACTATTTTTTAAAAAATATTTTGGTACTGTCAAGTGTCAACGCCCCCCCCCCCCCCCACACACACACACTATTTCAAGACTCCCTGCCAAGCTCACAGGCTCAAGCCAGGGGCCCAAGGCCCCAAGGCCTCATGGCCATTATTCCCTCTTGCAGGAAGCCTCCCCCGGAACCCATCTATGGAACACCTCAGGGGGGATGGGGGTCCATCTCCCAAGAGTGAATATGAACAGGGGACAGAGAGGATTTGAGGTCCTCTGGGAGGGTAGGGCCATGCCTTTCCCCCTAAGCTGGGATGGCAGTTGGTGCCATCCTGTCTAGAATAGAACATAATTGGGGACTAAGCAACACTGCACCTGCAATCTCAGATGCCCTGCCCACCCCCAAGAGAAAGCTCAATCTTTTGCATGTTGCTAGCCCCCTCCCAGTATCCAACCAAGGCGTTTCTCACAGCCCTAAGTCCTGGGAGGGGCTGACTACAGTTGGCATTGGTTAGGGGAGGTGAGTGATGGTCAGCGTTGGCCTCAGGTGGACACTGAGACAACATTCCCATAGCATCAGAGTAAAGGGGTGGGGAAGCCCTGGGCAGCCTGCTCATCCATCTCTAAGCAGGTGAACCTCAAACACCCAGAGGTTCACATTATCATCTGGGACTTGTGGCTGTTAAATGCCAAATGAGGATAACGGGCTACGAGGTGGCACTTAGCCTAGGGGACTTAGGGATGCCTAGGCTGACAAAAGCCACCGAGAGGACACGATTTCTGCAGAATAGGCATCCTGGACCAGCACCTTACAGCTAGCAACCAGCCAGTCCCTTATCACCTCACCTGACCTGCTCTTATCCTTGAAGGTGTACAAGCCCCCCCCCCGACAGCCCCCCACACCTCAGTGGCTTCAACAGGATGGCCAGAGGTCGGACCTCCTCGATTTCTCTGTCTCCTAATACCTATAGAGCTGGGACCACACACCCTGTCCTGGGCCACTGGCTTCCTGCTTGCCTGCCTGGTCCTCCTTCCACTGTCGCCACGGAGACAGACCGCTGTCTCCTGGGCAACGGAGGCTGCAGCAGGCGGATGCTGTGAGGCTCAGGGTGAACCTTCCAGAAGGCCACTGGGGAAGGGGTGGGGCCAGGAGAAGGGGAGTCCCACCCCCAAGGGCGGATACCCTTTCCTGTTAGCCCAGTCAGAGAACGGGACCATTACTGCAGACCAGTACTAAGTCAGCTAGCTGGGCCAGTCAGGGATTCCTGCACAGATGTAAACACGCAGTCAGTGAGTGAATGCCGGGCCCCCTCCTCTTTCCCATCTTGCTGTTGCGTTTATCACCATTTGACACAATGTGCATCTTTTTACAGCTCTAACGAGGCATAATATATACAGCGCTAAAATCCTTCAGATGATTTTAGCAAATTTATAGAGTGCAGCCGCCGCCCAAGCCCCCGGTAGCTGACTTTACCGTGTCTCTTGGAACCTGGGCAGCTCTGCCCACAGCCTTGGTCAGGTGCCATCTGTGGCCCCAGGAGCCTGCAGAGTTTGCCTGGCACCTGGGCTATTGCTGTGAATCTTACAGCCATCCCTCATCCCTCTCCAATTGGACCCACCAGCTGGAGGCAAACATACTGCTAGCCACATCTCATAGGTAGGAAACTGAGACCCAGAAGCCGTATTCAGATTCTTGTCCTTCTAACCAGTGTCAGAAGCAGCAGCAGCTCCTGATGTGTGTGTGTGTGTGTGTGTGTGTGCACGTATGTGTCACATGTATATGAGGTTTGTGGTAATCACTAATATATAAATGAGAACGACAGGTGCTATAGTCCATGGGCAGTGCCACCTTTGGCCACCCACTTCTCATACTTGCTATCCTCTTCCCCATCAAGCCCCCCAGACCCTTGTAAGGGCAACACCAGTGGGAGCCCCAGTCACAGGGGAGGGAACCGAGGCCCGGACGAGCCGGGTAACCTGTCCACAGTTACACAGCACATGGGATACTTGACTCATTTATTTATTAATGTGTAGGTATGTGTACGGAAGCCAGGGGACAACAAGCCAGGTGTTACCCTCAGGACCACTGTTCAGCTCCTTTGAGACAGGGTGCCCCACTGGCCTGGAGTTCACCGAAAAGGCAAGAAAGTCTGGCCAGAAAGCTCCAGGGGACCCCCCCCCAGTTCTGCCTCCCCAGTGTCAGAAATATAAGTATGCTCTACCATGCCAAGCTTATATTTATATGTAATAAATACATATTTCTTGTGGTAGTTTTACCTGAGTGCAGGTGACCAAGCAGACCAGAGGCATCTGGTCCCCTGGAGCTAGAGTGACAGGCAATTGTGAGTCACCTGTTGTAGGAACTGGGAATCAAATGTGAGTCTTAGGTCCATGCTCTTAACTGCTGGGCCATCTCGCTAGGCCCATGACCAACTTTGTAAACACGAGTTCTGGGGGTTGAACTCGGGTCCTCATGCTTGCACAACAAGCACTTTACTGGGTGAATCTCTCTGCAGCCCCTGCATGACCCTTTTATGAAGATAGATCCTAATAGGTAGCCGGAGTGATCCCAGGCCTGGGTATTCCTGGCTGTGGCAAGGGCTGTCTGTGGAGTCCTAGGCAGACCAGGGCAGGTCTGTCTAGAAGTGGGCAGAGAGGAGGGGAGGATGGAGGAAGGCCATGTGCACAGTGTGGCAGGCTGCTTTGGTCCTGGTGACAACTGCTCCACTGACCCTGAGCAAAGGCCCACTGAATGCTTCCTATCGCAAAAGCACCCCACAAGCCCCAGGATGTGTGGGGGATGGTGGGCTCTGGTTTTTGTTTGGTTTTGTTCTCTGTGCCCTCCTTTGAGCAGAGCCGGCACTGGGCAAGTCTGCCCAATGAAATGTGAGCTGCCGTAACCCCATTTTACGATCGAGGGGAGAGAAGCACAGAGAGGTGAGGGCACGGAACCAGTCACACAGCCCGTAAGTGCAGAACTGGGGCTGGAGCCGGCTGGCTTCTGAGCTTATCCTGTAGCCACTGACAGGGAAGGAAGGGATGTGACAGAGGGGACAGTTAGACGGACACCCAGGAAGTTGTTCTGGGTAGACACCGGATTGTCTAGGTAAGGAGCCCTGGGAAGAACATTCATCCTGGGAGGAGTGGGTGTGAGCCTTTGGTGCAGGAAGTAGCTAAGCATCAGAGTCTAGAAAGGACATGCACACCAGTGAGTGAAGGGTCCAGAGACGAGCCCAGAGTGAGACTTGGAGCTATGAGGGGATGCCAGGCTGTGTGACGACCACACATCCATCCCATCGTTTCTGCAAGCCAGGTGCCCGGCAATGCTTGAGATGTTTCTCCACCAAGTGCTGGCGCTGGCCTGGACGCAGACCCAGGGCCAAGTGTTAATAAATCCTCCATGTTTACAGTTAAGAGCAAAGACGTCTAACGTACCCTAGACGGCCCCTAGCAGTGTCCTCGCTGGAGAATGCCCTGCAAGCCTCCTGAACTTCCCCAGTTTCTCCCCCTGAGCACAACCTGCTCCTACAGGTCCATTTGAAAGGAGAGAAGACTGAAGGCCTGTGATCTGTTGGTTCACAGAGCAGGTTAAGCAGTAGTGTGGGACCCAGCCCAGGTCTAGGTAAAAGGGTCCCAACAGTAGCTATCCACAGGGTGGCCAGGTGTGGTGACACATACCTTTAAGCCCGGCACTCAGGAAGCAGAGGCAGGCAGACCTCTGTGAGCTCCGGGTTAGCCATGGCTATACAGGGAGACCCTGTCTCAAACCAAAGCAAAGTGCGAAGCCAGGACATTGAGACCTGTTTCCTATTTTCTCTGTCTGTCTGTCTGTCTGTGTTAGACAGAACTCAGGGCACTTCCCATGCTAGACCAATGACCTCTGCAGTGGTTTGGATGAAAGTGACCACCCCACACCAGGTTCTTCCGTATGAACACGCCGTCTCCAGTTGGTACCTGCTGTTTGGGGGAGGATTAGGAAGTGTGTCCCTGGGGACCTGGCTTGAGGTGTCAAACCATTCCCAGTGTGCTTGCTTCCTGCCACCTGAGACGTGAGTTCTCGGCTGTTCTGGCAGCTGGTTCTTCAACCTTGCTAACGTGACCTCTACCCCTCGGGGGGCTGTGTCAATAAACACTTCCATTTTGAAGTTACCTTGATCGAAGCAATTAAAAAACAACAACAACAACAACAAAAACCCTAAGCCAGTGGTTCTCAATCTTCTTGATGCTGTGACCCTTTCATACATACAGTTCTTTATGTGGTGGAGAATGCCCCCAACCATAAAATTATTCTCATTGTTACTTCACAGCTGGAATCTTGCTACTATTATGAGACACAACGTAAATATCTGATATGCAGGATAGCCGATACGTGACCCCTGTGAAAGGGTCATTCGACCCCCAAAGGGGTCTCCACCCACAGGTTGAGAACCAGGGGACTAAGACCAACTAAACTAACACCCAGACTCGCCTTCTGTCTATTTTCCTGAAACAGTGTCTCGCTAGGTAGCTCTGGCTGGCCTGGAACTCCCTATAAAGACCAGGTCTTGAACTCTTAAGAGCCACCTCTGCCTCCTGGGAGCTGGGATTATAGGATTAAGGGTACATACACCACCATGCCCAGAAATGGTCTTTTTTAAAGAAGTCATCTCATGTTGCTCGGGCTAGCCTTGAACTCTATGTAGCCAAAGATGACCTTAAACACCGTATCCTCCTCTTTCCTCTGCTTCTCAGTGATGTGATCACAGGTACGTGCCACCATGCCTGGTTTATTTGGTGGGGCTAAGGCTGGCAGCCAGTGCTCTGTGCATGCTAGGTAAGTGACTGAAATATACCTCTAAGCCTTCTTTCCACTTTTAAAGAGAGTCACTCCATAACCCATGCTGGCCTTAATACCATCCTCCTGCCTCAGTTTCTGGGCAGCCATAATGAGTGCCTGTATCAGCAGGTCTGGCTCAATCTCTGTTTAATCTCCTGGCTATCTTGATTTGTATTCACACTGAACTGTAGTTCCCAGAACGCAGCCATGGGGAGAAGAGGGAATTCCTGCATGGTCCAGAAAAGATGCTGAGAGCTGAGGGAGTTTAAGGTCTGCACAGGTAGGTGGCTTAGGCTTCAAGAGGGGGACACACGGGCAAACTCAGCACTCTGTGTCCCTGCTTTCACCTGTCATCACTGGCCCCACCCCCAGGGTCTTTGTTTATTCCCCCAGTAACTAGCCTTCAGTTGTGGGCATATTTGCAATGAAGATCTGAACCTGCCCTGCTGTGTGGTGCCGACAGTGGGAGAGACTTTGCCACAGGAGGAGACTTCTGGGTAGAAACTTGCTGGGCTCATTTGGGTAGCATGAAGGGGGCTCTCAGGCTGAACCCCAGGAACCGTGGGCCATCAGAAGCTACGACTGCTTGGTGCTTCTGAGACACAGCAACACGGTATCCACTACGGAGCTAGGCCGGGCTGAGTGGTATGGCATTTGTAAATGAAATATGAGGGGCTGACGGGCGGCAAGAACCTGCAGAGCCAGGCAGCGGATGAAACATTCTCCAAGACAGGTGGCGAATGAAACCTGCAGAGTGTGCGACCCGGGGCCTGATCTGGCTGTGTCTGAACTGTCCACTTCCCCCTGGCTATCCAGCTGGACGCTTGGAAAGGCTTCCGGGACGCCACTCTCCAGAACCTTCCCTGGGGTGGCACACTTGGCTCTGTGCAACCACTTAAGAAACGGAGTGACAAAGCCAGGCCCCACTGAGCTGTGAGGAAACCACATCCTGCGGGTCCTTCCAGGGGGCCTGGGGGCCTCTTCCCGGCTTTATTCACAGGCACTCGCCCCTCCCTGCCCAGCCGTGGATTTAGCGGTGTCTGGCAGCGGCTGATCACAAACACAAAGGCGTCCTTCTCCTCCGAGGCATCCAGACCTGAATGCGCTCAACAGCCCGCAGAGGGCGGTCTGAGGGGCATCAGAAAGCTCCCACCCAAAGCCCGCCCATCGTTTGCAGCTCAGTGAGTGCCCCTGCGCCCCAAGCTCTTAGGTGCCATTCCCTAGAGGGCCACCAGAGGGCGCCCCCACCGCCACCAAAGGAGAGGCGGGCAGGACCCGGTTCCCACACCCGGGAGGGTATTGTCCTGGGCAGGAGGCTGCCTGCGGCACCCTCCCGCCTTACCCAGGATTGGACGACAGGGTTTTGCTGCCTCTGGCAAGCCTGGAGTAACATACCCTGGTTAGTGAGATCTTCAGGGTGCCGGTGGGCTGGTGACCCTGGGGTGCTCAGGTACTCAGTAGGGGAGGGGAAAAGTCGGATGAAGCCCACAGGTGCCAGGGGGAGGAGCCAATCCCACCTCAACCACCGAGGTCGGCTGCTGCAAACTTCCTAAGTACACTGGGCCTGATTAAGAACTTGGATGGGCAGGGGCTCCCTCGCCCTGACTCCTCCCTCGCTCTGTCTCCTGTCCCCTAACCAGTCCTGTTAGAGATACACTGAGAGCTTGAAGGAAGACTGTGTGTGTGTGGTGGGGTGCGTCTGGACTCTGTTGTCACCCACCAGAACTGGGTCTGGATGTCCTAATGCTCATGGCATCGGGGAGCCAGCTATGAAAGCCTAGGATCAGGAATGTGAGGAACCCCTATTTTAGAGGCCACTGGAGTGGGAAGAAGCCACCTCAGGGGACCCTCAGACATCTGCAAGTGGGCAGAGAAAGCATGGGTCGCTGCCACCTCAGATGCCTGGGGGTGGCAGAGTCAGTCCCTCTCAGATCCAGGGGCAAGTGTTGCCAAACTGGAGGTTGCTCCTGCCCCAGTGTCTCCTCCAGCAGGAAATCTCCATGACACCTTGCCTAGACCTGAGGGTGTAGGAGTCCTCGTTGCCAACCGCCCGTGGAAAGCGGACTCTGCCAGGACCCCATTAGGATATTGGCTGGCTTGTGCCAATCAGGAAGCCGCGCCTGGCCGGGTCTCCAGATCTAAGGAACCCAGGCCCGGGCCTCCTCCTCCTCCTCCTCGAAAGCGGGCTCTAGCCACCGCGCGCGCCTTTGCAGAGGGCTTCGCGGGCCTGCGGAGCCATAAAGTCTGATCGAAACCTTCCGGGTCTCCTGCGGGTTTCCAAACCCGACTTCAGTCAGGAGGGTGGGCGAGAGGTGGGAAGAAGCCGGTACCCGGGTCCCCAAGCTGGAGTGCCTAGCTAAGCTCTGGCAGTGGGAGTTGGCGGGATGGGGACGGCAGCAGGCTTGACACAGCAGGGGTTGTCACCCGCACCGGCGGGACAAGGCCGATCGCTCCGGTGGAGGAGGGAGACGGGGGTCGCGGCACGCACGCCGTGCAGGAGACTCTTCTAACATCGTCAGCGGGGCAAACTCGGGAACCCCAGGTTTTCCGGACGCCCACAGGCGCGTCCCCGGCCTGGGGTGCGCGCCCCTGACCTCCCACTCCGGCCGCGAAGCTCGCGGGGCGCACTGCTCCGGGCGTCTGTGACACCGGTCACCCCGCCAGAGGTCTCTGTGGAGCTGCTTTTAACCAGAGACCAGGCTCCGGCTGGGCGACCACCTCCCCGGGGCGCCCGCTGCTGCGGCGCACGACTGCACGGAGCGGGAAAGGGACCGGCATCCTCCTATACCTTCAAGCGTGAGCCTCGAGCAGCCCGAGCCCCAGCCTCAGTTTCTCTGTCTTGAAAATGGGTTCCCCCACCACCACCCCCGCCTCGCCGGGATTCGCGCACCTCTCTGAGAGGAACAAGGGCGAGTCTCCCTTCTCCCTTGCACCTCGTGAGCGCCTGGGGACTCGGCTCCCGGGTGCCCAGGGTCCTGTGCCCGTGTCGTTCACTCACCACCCCGAGGCTGAGGTCCTCCGCGCGGGGCGCGGGCGCTGCGCAGCCCCCATGGGCCGCCAGCGCCAGTACAAGCAGCAGTGGTGGCAGCCCCGGCCCGGGGCGTGGAGGGCCAGGTCCCCGGGGGGACCCAGGTCCCCGCGGGCGGCGTCCCATCCCGCTCTCCCAGGTCGGATGGCGAGGGTCCCCGCACCCGCCAGCAGCCAGCTCCGCGCCTCGCTCGGCTCCGCGCCCGCACCGCTCCGCTCCGCGGGACTGAGCCGCGCGCCCGCCCGCCTCCGGGGCAGGGCCATGCTAATGTATGCTAAAAAACATCGCCCCGCCCACTCCCTTAAAGGGGCCCCCGCGCGGGCGGGACCCGGTAATGGCACCGAAGCTTTGCCCACCCCGAAGGCTGGAGCACTGCTGCAGACAGGGAGCCGGCGGATCGGGCTGCGAATGTCCTAGAGTTCTCTGCCGTCCTCTAGACGCGCCCCCTGGCCTCCTGCTAGAGCCCTTGGTTTAGTTTCAGGTCACTCAGGACCTGGAGACCGCTGCAGCGCGCGTGATGGACACACGGGGGAGCCCGCGGGCCACAGAGTCTTGGGGCGAGTGGGAGTGAGCACCCCGATTCGGAGTGATCGGAGGTGGGGGAGGGGATTAGTGCGATACAAGAGAGCGTAGGAGGGAGCGGGGGCATGGGGTGGGATGGGATGGGTGAGAGTGGGCGGGAGTAGAGGCTTAGGACGGGAGAGTAGGCCGAGAGCACACCTGAGCCCTGTATGGAGCCTTGGGCACAGAGGGCCTTTTCCCCTTAGTCCGCCAGGGAGCATCTAGCCTCTGCTGCTGAGGGTCTGCATCAGGTGTGAAAAAAGAGACTTTGTTTTGAGGGGCGGGGAGTGAACCCCCCATGCTTCCGGCGGGCTGGACCCGTTCTATCTCCGTGAGCCGGGAGGCTATGAATAGCAAACATTAGCTGGGATCTGGCACCCGCTCAGCACTTTACAGATGAAATTTTCTTTCTTGCAACCCTTAAGAGGTGGGAACGATAGTTCCCAATATGTACACAAAGAAACTGAGGTCCAGAGAAAATAATCCCTAAGTAGGAGACAATGTGGAGTGACAATGTGGAAACTGACTGGGCCAAGGGACAGAGTTCAAAACCAGCGCCCTCCCACCCCAAGTCCCCGCCCCAGCGGCTGGGTCTCCAGCCCCTTCCCCGCGGGTCTCTCTAGTCCCTCGGTGTCGTTAGGATTACAGTCTATTTATTGTTTGCACGCGGACACTGAGGTTTAGATGATGCCTCTAAAGGAGAGGGTGGGTGACTCCCTGCTTTGAAGGCAAAGTTCCCTCCCTCAACTCCCAGCTGGTGTCTATCCATACCCTGTTGCTCACCGGGGTCTGGGTGGTTTGGGGAGAAGATTAGATTCTGCACGAGCTTGAGATGGGTCCGTGGGTTGGGGGGTGGAGGCACGGGGGTTAGGACCTTGACACGAGAAAGCCCTAGAGACAGAGAGTACGCAGCCACAAGACAGCATCTCCGGGGTGTTTAGCTATGTGGAACAGACTCCCTATCAACCCGTGGAACAGTACTGCCCACAGTTAGTTAAAAATGGGTCTTCCTATCTCAATTAACCTAATCTGGATAATCCCTTCGAGGCCTGTCCAGAGGCTAACCTAATCTAGATAATCTCTCACAGGTGTGCTGGGAGACTTGTTTCCTACGAGATCCTAGAGCCCGTCAGGTTTACAATATTAATGCATGACATTAGTTCGTGCTGCATTAGAAGGAAGCTTGGTCCCTAGTGAGAAGATCGATGCTCTCCTGTTAGACAAGAAGAGAGAAAAGTATTGCATTCGTAGGCCCTCTGAGATCAGCTTCAAAGATCGGGTGGCCCCATCTTCTGTCTGTTCTGAGGTCTCTGGGCCTCTCCTGAATGATGTCTCTATGTGGAAAGGAAATCTCAGAGAAATGTGGAGCAAATGGGGGCAAAAAACTGGTTCAGGCATGGGTGGCTCTAGGGGCTCTGGCTCCAGACCCTTGTCCCCTGGACTCTGCCAATTCTAACTGGTACCTCCTCCCAAGGTGCCCTGCCTTTGCCTATCTGGCTCTGGGAGTTTCTTCCAGGTCTCCTATAGTTTGGCAAATGTCTACTTGACACTACAGATATACTCTTAGATGGACAGGAATCTTTTTTGGTTTGTTTAGAACTGTGTCCTGCCTCAGCCCCCGAGTGCTGGGATTTTAACTGTGTTCTCCCATACCCAGTTAGGATGGGGTCCTTGTAGTTATAATTGAGTTTAAAAAAAAAAAAGACTTGAGATAAGCTCACTGGGGATTGTGTAGGTGATCCCCAAATCCACTGTCAAGTGATCTGATAGAAGCAGAGGAGGCCCGGACATGGTAGCAGGACTTTGAAACTCCAGCGTTTGGGGAGGCCAGAGGCAGGAGGATGGTGAGCTGCAGGCCAACTGGGCTCGAGAGTTTTGGAAGTGGTTTTAACAAAACTGCAAAGGAGCAGATGAAAGAACAGGGGAGAAGCCACAGGAGAGTTTGTTGGCTTACAGACAATTTCACTAGACTCTTCCCAGGGACCTAGCAACAGATTAGGTCATCACATGGCTCTCATCACCTGACAGCATATAAGAGAAGTACCCTAGGTCCTTTCTCTGTCTCTCCCCACTCTCCCTATCTCCTGTCTAACTCCTCTCTCTCTCTCTCTCTCTCTCTCTCTCTCTCTCTCTCTCTCTCCCCCCCTTCTCTGTTCTCAAGTGTTCCTGGCCAGGCTCTCTTTCTTTCTGTCCTTCTCTATCCCTGCTTTCTCTGCCCTGTGGCTCTGTCTGCCTCTACTCCTTCTCCAGGTCCTCAGTCCCCTCCCCTCCATTCCAAATAAACCTCCCTTACACCAGGTCTGTCCCATGGCGTGATTTCTCAGCCTCGGCATGGTCCCTCCTTACTCCTGCTGCCACCACATTATAGTTTATAACAGAGTTGGCCCCATGACCAGAGAGGCAGAGGCTATGATGTGTCAACAAACAGCAACCCCAGGGTAGTGCTACCAGTTAGGGCTGGAGCTGGCACTTTATAGCCAGTGAGTCTATGGCCCTTTGCCCTAGGCCAGAGGTCTAGGGTCCCAGAATCAGGAAGGTTGAGAACCACTGGTCCAAATCCCAAAGCACTTCCTACGCAGTCTTTACCTCCACCCTGGCTTCCAACAGGCAACCTGCTGAATCAGAGCCAGGCCATCCGTTCCAAAGATGACTGAGATGTCACCGCCCATGTCACACCCTGCAAAAGGTGCTTCATGTGCTTGGAAGACAAATCCAAGCTCCCCTCCTCAGCCCGTGGCATCTTGCTCTGCTCTGATGTCACCCTGCTTGTTCCCGCCTGCTTCCCCCATCTGGTAGAGCCCCTGACCTCTTCTGACAGCCTCCAGATGCCCTCTTGCCACAGGACCTTTGCACCCACTTTGTGTGTGTGTGTGTGTGTGTGTGTGCGCGGGGGTGTTGGTAGTGGTGTCTTGTCTTCTGATTCGTTGAAAGCCTATGCCTCGGATCTCTCTGCAAACGCTTGCTTCATCTCTAAAAAGCATCCCTCGCCTCTGACTCCCTGTTCACCCAGCATCGCCTCATTCACACTCCAAGCAGCTCCTCCCCGCTCTGCCATCTGTTTTGGGCCTGGTCTGTTCACTGCCTGGCTCCTGGAGGCATCAGCCCCAGAGGGCAGAGATATCTACCATTGGGCTTAAGAGCTTGCTAGCGCCAGGTCTAGTGCTGAGAAGAGTGGGGGTGGGTGGGTGGGTGTAGTAGCCAGCCTCTGCCTTCAAGTGGACCCAATGTCGCCTTTTGCCTATCTCACATTGCACACATGGGTGGGAGCTTGGTGATGTCATTGTTAGCACCCACTTGGCCACTCCTTCCTTGCTTTGACAGGAATCATGATATTCCATCCTAGGGTTGGCAGATCTGAGCCTCAGCGTTCCCAAAGCTGGCAGACCCAGAGGCTTATGGCTCCTGAGAGCTGGGTGGCCTAGACCATGGCTAATTCAAGGTTATGCCAGAGACTAAAGTCTCTCGATTTTCTATTGCTCCAAGCTTTCACCACTGTCTTGAAGCTTGGTAGCTGATGTAAGCAGCTCCCAGCAGCAGTGAGCAGCAGGCACCATCTGCAGTTCAGAAGGTGTTGGAACCTCCGCTTCCTGCTGCCTGATTTTGCAGAGCTCCGGTTTTGTTCATTGGGATCTTTCCTTGGTGCTGAAGATTTCACAGACTCTCCAAGCCTGGCCTTTCTTGGCTGGCCAGCTCCACCCGGTCTCCCTGCTTCTGCTGTCCCCTGTCCCACATTTGTCTCTGCTGTCTCTGCTTCCCAGTGCTCTGCCCTGGGATGCTCTCAGGAGTCCTGCATATCTGTAGATAAGAAGACAACTTGTGGGAGTCTCTATCCTTCCGAAGTGTGAATTCTGGGGGGTTAGATCAGGCTGTCAGGCTTGGCTGGAGGTGCCTTACTTGCCAAGGCATCTCGATGACCCAGCTTTTATTATTATTATTATTATTATTATTATTATTATTTGGTTTTTCGAGACAGGGTTTCTCTGTGTAGCCCTGGCTGTCCTGGAACTCACTTTGTAGAGCAGGCTGCCTCGAACTCAGAAATCCGCCTGCCTCCGCCTCCCGAGTGCTGGGATTAAAGGCGTGCGCCACCACACCTGGCTGACCCAACTTTTTAAAAAAAGATTTATTTATATTTATTTACTCATGTGTGTGTGTGTGTGTGTGTGTGTGAGAGAGAGAGAGAGAGAGAGAGAGCACTGAGGAGGTCAAAGAAGGCATCAGATCCCCTGGAACAAGAGGTATGGATGGTTGTGAGCCACTCTGTGGGTTCTAGAAAGCCAACCTAGGTTCTTTGCAAGAGCAACAACTGCTCTCACCCACCAAGCCATCTCTCCAGTTCCCAAACCAAAGTTTGTTGAGGGTTTTGGAGTAGACTCCCCACCCCTGTCACTAGCTGTCCTCTCTCTATGGACTTGCTCCGGTGTCTTCACAGCACTGAGAGCCTTCGGGATTCCTCTTTCTTTCTTTCTTTCTTTCTTTCTTTCTTTCTTTCTTTCTTTCTTTCTTTCTTTCTTTCTTTCTTCCTTCCTTCCTTCCTTCCTTCCTTCCTTCCTTCCTTCCTTCCTTCCTTTCTTTCTTTCTTTCTTTCTTTCTTTCTTTCTTTCTTTCTTTCTTTCTTTCTTTTCTTTCTCTGTGTAGGCCTGGCTGTCCTGGAACTCACTCTGTAGACCAGGCTGGCCTCAAACTCAGAAATCCACCTGCCTCTGCCTCCTGAGTGCTGGGGTTAAAGGCGTGCGCCACCATGCCTGGTCAAGGGATTCCTCTTTCTTTGACTGGCTTGTCTCACTGAGCATATCAACACGCAGCCATGCTGTTTTTTCTTAAGAGGCTAAATGATATCCCACCATCCACGGGGGCCACGTGCTGTTTACTCTTGTGGCTGTTGGTGCAACGTGGGTTGTGTCCGTTACACTATGCCCCTTCACTTTCTTCATATCTCCTTGGCAGTGTCTCATACCCACGGGCCCCTGAAAGTGCCCCCAACTCCCGCCCTGCGTTTCTGATCCCAGGACCCATTCTGCCTCCTCCATCCTTCTGGTTGCTGTGTCCCCCACAGTCCCAGCACTGGACTCAGCTTAATCTCTCATAGGCTTCCTGGACACCCCTGGCAAGCAAACTACAGGCCTTCCAACCCATTGGCAAAATCTGGTGCCTTGCCTCCCCACCCCTTCCATGTACCTGATAGACAGAGCTCTTGACCCAGAACTGTAGTCATCACATCTTTATGTCTCTTAACATGTTATTTTAGAACTATTCATTCCAAACAAGAACAAGGGAGGAAATGTCTTGCCCTCCCTCCTGCCTTTATTAAAGCCAATGTCTAAATATTGCCTTTGCAAGTGTTCCCCTGTCCCTCCAGTTACTGCTTTCTCTCGTGGAGGAAAGAACAGAATATCAATCATAAGACATTCTGGAAGTGAGCTTTGAAACCCAATCATGGGATCCCTGAGGCAGAACGAGGCCTACCAGGCACGCTGCCAACAGTTCCACGCCTGCCTTGCTCTCGTGGAACGGTA
This sequence comes from Mus caroli, assembly GCF_978045245.1. Taxonomy (NCBI): domain Eukaryota; kingdom Metazoa; phylum Chordata; class Mammalia; order Rodentia; family Muridae; genus Mus; species Mus caroli. The sequence continues at coordinate 133,750,127 of NW_028227259.1, read as the reverse complement.
GTCACGTGTCTCAGCAAAGCCATGACCCTATCCTTCCTGATGCACTCTTGAGGCCTAGGTTGTGAGTGGGTCAGGTGGCTCGGGAAGGAAGTGAATGGGTGACAGCTAGGGGGTTGTGCTCCCGTCTCAGGCAGTCAGAGCACCGGCCTTCCTGCTTGTCAGGCGTGGAATGTGTGTGTGTGTGTGTGTTTTAAATTAGGTATTTTCTTTATTTACATTTCAAATGTTATCCCCTTTGCTGGTTCCCCCTCCGAAAAACACCCTTACCCTATCCCCTCCCCCATCCCCCTGCTCACCAACCCACCCACTCCCGCTTTCTGGCCCTGGCATTCTCCCACACCGGGGCATACAGCCTTCATAGAACCAAGGACCTTTCTTCCCATTGATGTCCGACTAGGCCATCCTCTGCTGCATATGCAGCTGGAGCCATGAGTCCCACCATGTGTGCTCTTTGGTTGGCGGTTTAGTCCCGAGGAGCTCTGGGGGTACTGGTTAGTTCATATTGTTGTTCCTCCTATGAGGCACAAACCCCTTCAGCTCCTTGGGTCCTTTCTCTAGCTCCTTCATTAGGGACCCTGTGCTCAGTTCAGTGGATGGCTGTGAGCATCCACTTCTATATTTGTCAGGCACTGGCAGAGCCTCTCAGGAGACAGCTATATCAGGCTCCTGTCAGCAAGCACTTGTTGGCCTCCACAATAGTCTGGGTTTGATGTTTGTAAATGGGATGGATCCCCAGGTGAGTCCATCTCTGGATGGTCATTCCTTCAGTCTCTACTCCACACTTTGTCTCTGTAACTCCTTCCATGGGTGTTTTGTTCCCCCTTCTAAGATGGGTAGAAGTATCCACACTATGGTCTTTCTTCTTCTTGCGTTTCATGTGGTTTGTGAATTGTATCGTGGGTTATTTCGAGCTTCTGGACTAATTTCCACTTATCAGTGAGTGCATAGCATGTGTGTTCTTTTGTGACTAGTTACCTCACTCAGGATGATATACTCCAGATCCATCCATTTGCCTAAGAATTTCATAAATTCATTGTTTTTAATTGCTGAGTAGTACTCCATTTTGTAAATGTACCACATTTTCTGTATCCATTCCTCTGTTGAGTGACAGCTGGGTTCTTTCCAGCTTCTGGCTATTATAAATAAGGCTGCTATGAACATAGTGGAACATGTGTCCTTATTACAAGTTGGAGCATCTTCTGGGTACATGCCCAGGAGTGGTATAGCTGGGTCCTCAGGTATGTCCAGTTTTCTGAGGAACCACCAGACTGATTTCCAGACTGGTTGTACCAGCTTGCAATCCCACCAGCAATGGAGGAGTGTTTCTTTTTCTCCACATCCTCGCCAGCATCTGCTGTCACCTGCATTTTTGATCTTAGCCATTCTGACTGGTGTGAGGTGGAGTCTTAGGGTTGTTTTGATTTGCATTTCCCTGATGACTAAGGATGTTGAACATTTTTTTAGGTGCTTCTCAGCCATTCGGTATTCTTCAGTTGAGAATTCTTTGTTTAGCTCTGTACCCCATTTTTTAAACAATAAGATTCTAAATTTAGGGTATTTTGAGTCATAGAAATATTGTGGAGACAGAAGTGTGTTCTGAGATTTGTCACCAACTTCTACCATAAAAACGTATGCTGCCACTGCTCATGAGGAGTTAAGGGCCCTTTATATCAGATTTAACCAAGGGTAGAGATCATAGCATATGACTGTAATCCCAGGAATTAGGGGATAGAGGCAAGTAGGTTAGGAGTTCAAGGTCAGCCTCAGCCACATAACAAGTTTTAGAACAGCCTGAATTCACCATGTGAGATCTTGTCACATAAAACAAAACAAAAACTCAAAGATTTAATAAATGGTTCTCACAACTGTGTTTCTCCTAATATTGCCAGTCCAAAGATTTTATCCAGGCAAGACATGATGTTTAGTGACTGTCTCCTCCTGGTTGTTCAAGATTTGGGACGAGGGGCTATCTGGTGCAGTGGTGCTAGTTAGGACTTGGCTCATATTTTTCTTTTTTTTCTTTTTTTTTTTTTTAGTAGTACAGAGGCTTTTTATTTTTTTTATTTTTTTTAAATTTTTAATGTTTTTATTACATATTTTCCTCAATTACATTTCCAATGCTATCCCAAAAGTCCCCCATAGCGCCCCCCACTTCCCTACCCACCCATTCCCATTCTTTTGGCCCTGGCATTCCCCTATATTGGGGCATATAAAGTTTGCAAGTCCAATGGGCCTCTCTTTCCATTGATGGCCGACTAGGCCATCTTTAGATACATATACAGCTAGAGACAAGAGCTCCGGGGTTCTGGTTAGTACATCATGTTGTTCCAACAATAGGGTTGCAGATCCCTTTAGCTCCTTGGGTACTTTCTCTAGCTTCTCCATTGGGAGCCCTGTGATACATCCAATAGCTGACTGTGAACATCCACTCCTGTGTTTGCTAGGCCCCGGCATCGTCTCACAAGAGACAGCTATATTTGGGTCCTTTCAGCAAAATCTTGCTAGTGTATGCAATGGTGTCAGCGTTTAGAAGCTGATTATGGGATGGATCCCTGGATACGGCAGTCTCTAAATGGTCCATCCTTTCATCACAGCTATGAACTTTGTCTCTGTAACTCCTTCCCTGGGTGGGCTCATATTTTTCTAACCATCAGTCCATGGCTGGGTTTTCTCTGAGGTGGACTGCCACGTCAATGAGTTTGCAAAAAAAGAAAAAAATCATGGCGAAGTTTATATTCCCTTAGGCAAGAATCTGTGACTTTGCCAGGTATCGGAGAAACACACCTTTAATCCCAGCACTCAGGAGGCAGAGGCAGGCAGATCTCTGAGGCCAGCTTGGTCTACAGAGGGAGTTCCAGGACAGCCAGGGCTACACAGAGAATGTGTAGAAGGTGTAGAATGTGTAGAATGTGTAGAATGTGTAGAATGTGTAGAAGAGAATGTGTAGAATGTGTCTTAGGAAGGGATTGGGAGAATCCGGGACTTACCTTGGAGGTTTATGTCTTTGTTGTCTGATGTCATTCATTCAGCCGGGTTGCCTCCCTCAGGAAGGAGTTGCTGCAAACTCCCCATGAGGGGGCAGCCCCACCACCTGAGTCTGCTGCACAGCGATGTCGTAACTGTCTTAAACATGCTCAGTGATGTTCACATGGTAACAAATGACCAAGCACACACTGCTCAGAAGAAGCCTCTTAAGTGATATGTGGCAGGGTTTGAGGGCCATCTGCCCTCTAGCTGCTGTGAGCTGACCTGAGGACAGGAGGTGTCCGCATGAGAGATGAGTGCTCCTCCATGTGAGAGATGAGTGCTCCTCCCCGCCCCGTGTGAGGGATGCCCATTTGTCTCTTTCCCATTTACTTTGCTGTCTCATATGGGCATCAGCATGGATTCACGGATATTGATTCACATGCTAGAATCTATTGCGACGTTAAATATGTTGCTCCTGTTGTGAGGGCTCTTTAGTTGGCTCCTCTGGTAAGCTCTGCCTACCCGGGATGTCAGTCATTTGGGTGCACTTCTGAGCCTTGCTTCCACTGTGCCCTTCCTATCTAGTTCTTCTTCTTCTTTTTGTTTTGTTTTGTTTTATTTTTCGAGACAGGGTTTCTCTGTATAGCCCTGGCTGTCCTGGAACTCACTTTGTAGACCAGGCTGCCCTCGAACTCAGAAATCCAAATCCGCATGCCTCTGCCTCCCAAGTGCTGGGATCAAAGGCGAGCACTACCACCGCCCACCCGGCTAGCCAGTGCTTCAAGAAAACCTGTCACTCAGAGGTCACAGTCTGGGCACTGGGTATTAATGCTAACTGGGGCTCCGAGTTGGTCCTTCTCTCCCTTGTTCATCTCTCTTCAGCAGAATGCTAGCTTTTACTGACACACCACCCCTACCCCACTGCTTTTCTGTTCCCCTCACTCATCTCTCTGCCTGTGTCATTTGTGCCCCGCCCTGCCCCCTCTCCTGTCTTGTCAGTCCCAACACCCGCTGAGTGCTCTCCAAGGCTTCAATGGTCAACGGACTTTATGCTGTATGCTGGCCTCCCACTGCCCTCTTGGGGTTGAGGTGTGCACAAATCTGGGGCCGCTGTGTTTTTCATCTCTCTCTGTGGGAAGGATGTTCCTGGCTGGTGCCAGTACAGCTGAGCAGAGGCTGTGGCCAGATTGGTAACTAGGCACTTGAGGTTTGTATGTAGTCAACAGAGGCACCCTCAGAAGCCCAGGGGTCACAGGCCCCAAAAGGGAACCTGGGTCATTTCCAGGTCAGTTTGGGGATCATCCAGGCCTCATTGCTATGTGATGTCCCTGGGCAGGACACAGAGGCTTCTGTTCTGCCTTGAGATGTGGGGGCAGTGGGGAGCCCCCAAAATGCTCTCTCAAATCTACTTGGCTGCGCCCACTGAATAGCTTATGAGTCTGTAATTAAAGCAACTTTTCATGTTGTTGAAGTGAGATGGTGCAAGGACATCTTAGGATGTCCTTCAAGGAACCTTTGCACAGCCTAAGATGACTGAAACTTCAGTGGACACTGGGGAGCCCGAGATATAGGCTCTGACCCTGTGTAGGTCCAGGGCACGTGCGTAATCACCAGCCCTTGTGTTATGGAGTACAGCGAACCCTGAGTATCTATACTCCTTGTGCTTTCTTGGGCAACAGCACCTCTTGGGTAACAAGCTTCGAGGTTGAATGTCTCCACTGAACAGATTGGTGGCACTGGCTGCACCCACTGAAAACTGTTCCCTGAACCTGAACAACTGAAAAGGGTGAAGGCTGTTGGGGGCCAGCAGGACCACTGATGTATGTCTCTCTGAGGGAGTGGGGAGACGAAGAATAGTCACAGGATACACACCACAGCAACAGGCAGCAGCCTGTAGCCATGAGAGCCTGGACCGGCTCCCTACAGAAGGAGGTCACAAAGGAAGGTGTGTAGGAGGTAGCTTTGTCCTGAAGAAGGCACTTGGGGCCCTGCTCAAGAACGTACTTCAAACAAACCCTCATGCTCCCGAGTGCTGAGTTCTTGACTCTGTCCCCGTGTGGCACCACCCTAGGTCCTGGACATCTCAAAACAAAGATAGTGTGAAGTTCCTCATTCGGTCAGGAGCTGACAGAATCACACACTTAATTGCAAAAGAAGAGCACTCGTTATTACCACCCAGGACAGAAGAGGCACATTCGTATCAAAGAGGAGAGGCTGGCGCTGTCCCGAGTGACACCTTCCCCACTGACACTATTAATCCCGATTTACAGTGGGAAAAAATGACACAGCAGAGAATGAGCACTGTATGTACCTAGGACAAGATACAGATGACCGACCACAGGTGGCACCGAGCCCTGCCTCACTGGGACAGCACCCTGACACTGTCACAGTCTACACAGCATGTTTTGGTAATAAACAGCCATCGCTTCTCGGCCTTTTGGCTAAGATCAAGTGTGGTAATAAACAGCCAGTAAGCAGATCATGTAAGAGCAACATAAACACAATCAGGTTTTTTAAAAACACAGTTTTTACTTTGTGTGTGTGTGTTGTCTATGTATATGGCCCATGTGTGTGCCTGGTGCTGAGGCCGGAAAAAATATGGAATTCCCCAAGACTGGGATTACAGACAGCTGGGAGCTGCCATATGAGTGGTGGAAACTGAACCTGGGTCCTTCACTGCTCTTAGCCACTGAGCCACCTCTCCAGCCCCCTCCCACACTGTGCAGACCCGGCTGGTCTGGACCTATGGAGAACAGACTGGCCACTTCATTTTATTAATCACTCAAAATAGGAAATTAAAAGGAGCCCTTCTCAGCCTGGCCAGGTGGTGCACATCTGGCAACTTGGGATGCGGAAGCAGGAGGGTCAGGTGTTCAAAGTCATCCTTGACTGGCTGGTTTTGTGTGTCAACGTGACACAGGCTGGAGTTATCACAGAGAAAGGAGCTTCAGGTGAGGAAATGCCTCCATGAGATCCAGCTGTAAGGCATTTTCTCAATTAGTGAACAAGGCAGGAGGGCCCCTTGTGGGTGATACCATCCCTGGGCTGGTAGTCTTGGGTTCAATAAGAAAGCAAGCTGAGCAAGCCAGGGGAAGCAAGGCAGTAAGTAACATTCCTCCGTGGCCTCTGCATCAGCTCCTGCTTCCTGGCCTGCTTGAGTTCCAGTCCTGACTTCCTTTGGTGATGAACAGCAAGCTGGAAGTGTAAGCTGAATAAACCCTTTCCTTCTTGGTCGTGATGTTTTGTGCAGGAATAGAAACCCTGACTGAGACAACTACACAGTGAGTTAGAGGCCAAACACAAAATAAATGTAAAAATTCTGCACACATAAAATGGACAGATGCTGTTGGGAGGTAGATCTCTGTGAGTTCAAGGCCAGGTAGTGAGATTCTGTCAACTCCCAACAAACAAACAAGTCCCTTCTGTTTATCTGAGTCCCTGTAAGAGTCTAGACTCGTGAGTGTGGCAGCACTTTTGCTCTAGACTTACCCTGTGGCCCCCGTAGGCAGCTGAGGGCATGTGTGATGTTTTTCCTGAACTTTGTGCTGTGGACAGGGGGTAGGAAGTTGCTGCCTGGGAACCAGAGACTCAGATTGGGCACAGCAGTGTCAGGGAGTCCTCTGAGGACATCTGCAGTCCATGTGTTTATAAAAGTCCCCATTTGTGGCTGCAGCCACTGGGGATGGGGAGGTGGAGGTCTGGGCATTGACACAACCTCACATTCCTGAGGGAAGGAAGCAGAGCTTGCCACCAGCCTGCTGATGACCAGACACCCCCGGGGATAGAATGGAGGAGCCCGGTAGCTGCCTCCAAGGCAGGTGGTGGTCCTGTCTTCTCTGTTGTTGGTGGCATCTCTCATGGACACCCATTTCCCTGACCTGTCACCTTGAGTGTCTTGATGGTAGCACCAGGCCCACACCACAGTGAGGACCACTTGGAGGAAAGGAGCCCATTTCTGGGCAGGCGCGTGGCAGAAGCTGCTAGGGATGTCTGAGAAGCACAGCATAGTCCTGAGCAAGCTCCAGTGCCGGGATGGAGACGGGGCTCTGGTGTTCATTTCTGCTGTCAGGATACTGTGTGCCTAGCACGTGAGAACTTCCGAGAGTAAAGGCATCCTGAAGGGAGGGACACACAAACCCGCATCTTCGTGGGGCAGTCAAGAGCCTGAATGGCAGGATGACCTTTGGCTGACTGGCCTGGCAGAGCCCCTCAGGGGCACAGCTGGGACACCCTGGAGCACGCCCCTTCCGGCAGGCATGGAGAAGGCACTGCTGGAGGAACACCCACTTTCCCACAAGCAGGCACAGTACGTGACAGACACACTGAAGAAGGAGAGCCCCAGGCTGCTAGCTAGAAAAGCTGTTCTTCCCATTTTATTTGATAATACATTTTCACAGAAACATGATATATTTACATATATACAGATAGAGACTGCTGGTCAAAAATCTGAAACAGAAAATGTCACCAAAAATTTACAAAAGCCACCGACTGACCCAGGAGTCGGGCTGGAGAACCTGGATAGCTGCATGTAGGTCGGCAGAGCTTGCAGCTCAGCTTCTGACGTCTGGACTGTGGCTGCTCTGAGCAGGAGCCCAGCACCTGTGGCCACAGCCAGGGCCACAGCCAGGGCCACAGCCGTGCTGCTCGCCTGGGGCTGCTCCGTGGCTGCCGTCTCAGGATGCACTGGTTTGCAGGTTTTTTGAAGCTGCGAGCATTGCTCTTACTTTGGCCATGAGATCCTGTGTGGGAAGACATGAAGGAGACCTGAGCCTCCTGCTGACCAGATTCGTAAGGGGGCCATGGTGAGGACAGGAGGCAGAGCTTCCAGCAGCCAAGCCATGCCCTTGAGTAATGTATGCAGCTTTGAACCCTTTGCAGGCCATACAGGGACCAACCTCCCAGGGCTGTGACCCCATGTGGCCCGAGGGTACAAGCAGGGCCTAGGATGTGTCTGTCACCTGTGGAGAGTCAACACTCCACAGCATGGCAACCCCACAAGGACATGAGCTTCCTCTGGAAGATGAGGCCCCCTAGGAGTTGATTTCTTCTCCTTCCTACTAGGCTCTGACCTAGTGCTTGGCCGTGGCCAGCCAATAGATTTTGACAGGGTCAGTAACTGTGAAACAAGGGGCGAGCGAGGAGGAAGCCTGGCACTATTATAAAAGGTGGGCAGGGAAGGGAGCACCCCCATCTTACCTGAGTTATTTTGCTCTGCACAGAGGAGACGATTGCTGAGGAGATCTGGCCATCTTTTTCCTGAGAAACCCCCCTAATGCAGAGGAAAGAATGGAGGCTCAGATACCCCCAGAATCTGAAGAGCAGTTCCCATGTCCTGTAGAGTACAGCTTCCGTGGCGAGCATTTGCCCCCACCGGGCCACCTTCCTATCTCAGGGGCATGCACTTGTACACCCACTTCACGGGCCTCAGAGAGTGAAATCTAACACTAACCCCAGCAGTCCACAGATGCTTGCAAAGAGGAAAGGCACCTACAGCAAGGCCACCAGGACCACAACAACAGCCTCAGTGGCTTTTGGTTCCCATGGAAGCGTCTGTGGGTGGGACAGCACCCACCACCCCAGAGCGGTTGGGGCTCTCTACACTCCCTCTAGGATGCAGCCTTTCAGATGCTGACCCTCAGGTGAGCTGTGTTCCTCACCGAGCAGCCATGGACCACTCCAGATTCCCAGACTTGAAGGCAATCCCAACAGGAATAAGTCCTTGATCCCGTTTGTCACTGAGACACGCTGAGTCCTGCACGGCTCCTCGGGAGCTCTTTTCCCTGAGGAAGGACTCTGGATGCCCAGTAAGGCATGGGTTGGGGAGCTGCCCCCATATGCTCCTGTCTGAGGTCAGGACACCCAGGGTAGGGATTGGTGGAGGCCCTCACAGCGCTCCAGGTCTCACTGCCCTCCCTCGCTCTTTCCAGAAGTCACAGTTACCTGGAGCGTTCCTGGGAGGAACCTCGGCTCTCCACAGGAGAGATGCTGGCCGAGTGGGCTGAGTGGGCCGAGGGACGCTGTGCGGCCTGTTTACTCGGGGAAGTTGACTGCGACCTGGCCTTGGCTTTGGTGCGAGACCGTGAGCGCCGTTTCTTCTTCTTCTCGTGGGGACTTCTGAAAGAGAAGTGCTCTTGTCAGGGTACATGGAGTGCTCGACAAGAGGGCAGTCTCAATTTGTGTCAAGGGGCCCCTCTACAGACGAGACCTTTTTTTGTCTTTTGAAGACATATATTCTGGGATGGCTCTGAACTAACTATGAAGCTGAGGAGGATCATAAACTCCTGATCCTCCTTCTTTTATCTCCTGAGTTCTGGGATTACAGGATGCACAATTGTGATTGGTCTGTGTGGTACAGGCAAATTGAATCCAGACCATCATGCATGCAGGACAAATACTTTACTGAGCACACCTCTAGCCTCATATGCATGCCTTAGACAGCTGTAATCCTTCAGTCAATTGAGCCTGTGCATCCACAGAGGACTGGGTGTTAAAACAACAGTCCAGAAGCCAGCCTCGGCACAGAGGAAGCTTAGTTCTAGGGAAATGCCTGGCATTTAATGTACAACGAACAACCTATTTGCATTAAAAATACCAAGATAACCAACAAAGAAAAGCCTCTAGGAAAGTCTGTACCGCTTTCTCATTCATGCCAAATGACAGGAAAGTATCAGCCCATTCCCGTAGACATCAGCTTCATCTGCTGAACACACAGGAGGCAGCCTGGGTCATTCTGGGAGTGTCTGATATCCGCCGTACCAGCTCAGCTCTGACCACTGCCTCGCTCACATTGCAGGACAGGGCTCCCAAGCCCATCTGCCCCCATTCTACTCCTTCCTTCCTTGCTTCGCTGTGTCTACCATGTACAGATCTTCGCACTCACGAACAGTGGGCAGATTGGGAGGACGCACCCCCAGCACACAGGATGGTGCCACAGCCAGCCTGCATGCCACCTCCCACCGTGTCTGTTCTGAGATACTCTGCACATTTATCACTGACTCCTAGGGCTCTTCCCTCCCTCCTGGGCTGCAGGACACCACCAGGCAGCCTTCCTGCTCAGCAGTATATTTCACAGTGTGTCCACAGGAATACTAACCAGTGTGATTAACCAATCATCGTCGGCCATTTCTATCCTGTGATCACCACCAACCCTCAGCCCCATGGTATTTGGGTCTGCAGAGGAATCACAGAGGCCCTTCTCAACCTGGCCCCGCCTTCTATCCTCCAGGAAGCCCTCCAAAGCCTGTCCACACAGCCCTTCCTAACCTGGCCCAGCCTTCTATCCTCCAGGAAGGGCCCAAAGCCTGTCCACACAGCCACTGTTACACTGGGTGGCACCCTGTGTTGTATTAGACTATGTGATACTCCTGTATTTCTTTGGTGCTGTAATGCAAAAATGTTCCTGCCTAATGAGAAGCTATGTTTGGGGTCTGTGGCATGGAGACTCCACAGATACGCCATACCCCATAGTCAACTCCAGTGCCCACAGGGGTTTATAGACTGACAAGCACTAGCAGTGGGCCAGTGAGCTCAGTACAGGCAGCAGTGTCAGCAGAGGCCCTTGTGAGGCCACCAGTGTCATCCCAGCCTGGCTTTCTGTGCATCACCTAGGTAAGAGGCCTGAGGAGCACAGCTGCCTCAGGAGCCCAGCACAGCTTCAGTTATACCCAAAGTCCAGAAGGACAACAGCTTGTGATTGAGATTTAGCTCCTAGAAGGCAGTGTCCCTAGGTTGGAGCTATGGGTGGCAGCCTGGTGACCTTTGGCAAGGAGACGTGGATCTGAGTGGAAATGGTTCAGATACCAAGCACATGCAGGGAGAGCTGCTGGGCTGGAGTGTCTGTGTGCACAGCTGAGCTGGGTTTCAGAGTGGGCAGCCCAGGATGGCATGGCTGTGTAGCTCAAGAGTGAATGGCTTCCTCACCACAACTGTGAACTTGGTTTAGTGTGGTGTGTGTGTGTTGGGGGGGGGCCCTGCATGCGCACATACACATTTGAGAGCAAATATGGAGGTCAGAGGATGCCAGAGGATGGTTCTCCCATTCTTCTACCCTTTCATGAATCCTGGGGAATCAAACCCAGGCTGCCAGGCTTGCACAACAAAGCGCTTTACTTGCTGAGCCATCTCACCAGGCCCAGTTTAATCTTAACAGTCTGACCTCACACAGGAAGAAGTTAAGCTTTTGCAGGAGCGAAGCAGTCTGCTCACTTCTGAAGTTGCTGAGGTGCACTTTGCAACTTGGCCCTCTGTGCTGTTGCTGAGTTGTCAAAGCAACACTGCAGCCCTTTGTTCTGGAACATTCCCTCATTATACTTTCCAGCCTATGCCACTCTTCACAGTCAATCGTGACCGCTGCTCTGTAGGAACCAACCACTCACCACTCTGTGTGGGGTTCTGTAGTGTTCCCGAGTCTCCTGTAAAACTGGGCATGTCCCTATTCTTACAGGACTGCCCTGTGTGCAGTTTTGGTAACCTCACATCTCCTTGCTTCTTTTTTTTTTTTTTTTTTTTCTCGAGACAGGGTTTCTCTGTGTAGTCCTGGCTGTCCTGGAACTTGCTCTGTAGACCAGGCTGGCTTTGAACTCAGAAATCCTCCTGCCTCTGCCTCCCAAGTGCTGGGATTAAAGGCGTGCACCACCACGCCCGGTTTCTCCGTGCTTGTTGACCAAATGTTTCCAGTGCACTCTGGGGGAGAAGAGCAGCTATAAAGTCTGGCAGGTGCCCTGTAACTTGTAAGAAACTGTAAGCTGTGCCTGCAGCTATGAAAATGGGCTGCAAGCGCCCTCACTCACTCACACTAAGCAAAAGCAGAACCTCATTGTTTCCCTTACTCCTGATTGCCCATGTTCAGCAACATCTAAGCGTACCCTGCTAATGTGTTTCTCTGTGCCATCAGTGGCCTCTGGTGTTGACACAGGCAACTGTGGGTGTCTTTTTCACAGGGAGACTAACCACTTGGTCTCTTACTTATTCCTGGAGGCAGGTATTTGACTTTAATGACACCAACTATATTATATTTTCCTCCTATGGTGGGGTCTCTTCTATATTCTTGTGGGTGGGTGTACACACTTGTGTGGAGGACAACAAACTTCATTCTTCAGTTGCTATCCATTTTGTTTTGTTTTGACAGAGCCTTACTGTGGAGTCCTAGCTGGCCTCAAACTCAAACTCTGCCTGCTGAGTTTCCATGGGCCCGCCCATCTGTTCCCCTGGTACTGGTGTTTCTAGCACATACCATCTGTCTGGCTTTTTTTTTTTTTTTTTTTTTTTTTTTTTTGGTTTTTCGAGACAGGGTTTCTCTGTATAGCCCTGGCTGTCCTGGAACTCACTTTGTAGACCAGGCTGGCCTCGAACTCAGAAATCCACCTGCCTCTGCCTCCCGAGTGCTGGGATTAAAGACATGCGCCACCACGTCCGGCTCCTGTCTGGCTTTTTATATACATCCTGTAGATAGAGCTCAAGTCTTCCTGCTTGTGTGGCAGGTACCTTACTGAGAGAGCCATCTCCCCAGCTACCAGGGTTCTCTCCATCCTAAGCAGTCCCAGGCACACACAGTTTTCTGGTTCTGGCTTGTGCATTTAGATGCTGATCTAAACTGAACTAACATGTATAGTTTGTTCTTTCTCATTGCAGTGTTCAGTAGGCTGAGCAGGTTTCACTGGAGAACTCTCCAGTCCCCCTGAACTGCTTCAGTGCTGTGGTCTAGCCACAGGCCCAGGCCGCAGCGTGGGCTCTGAGGGTGTCACGGTCTCAGTGCTGTGGTCTATCTAACCAGAGGCCCAGGCTGCAGTGTGGGCTCTGAGGGTGTCACGGTCAGTGCTTCAGCATGAAGCTTGACTTTTCCTGCCACGGAGATCTAGGAGGTCAAAGAACTCCACCTTTGTCCTTTGACTGTCATGGTCTCAGAAGGCGTAGGGGTGGTTGGATCCACAGAGCACAGGACAAGAGCTGTGAGCACAGGACAAGAGCTGTGAGCAGTACCGTTTGCTAGAGTTGAGGAGAGGCTGTTTCTCAGAGTACTGGTCTGTGACCACGAATACGCACAGCATCCTTGCCGGCTTATGGATTAGTCAATATGGTTGGACGTGAGTGGGAAGTGCCCATCTCTCCACTGAGAAGGTGGATGAGCGAGTGGTAACCTGATTCCTGCATACTGGATTCACCGGGAAAAACAGGTTGGAACTGGTAGCAAGGTTCCAAGATGTAAATTCCAGTTCCTAAACTGGATTTTCCTAAACAGACGAGGAACCAATCAAATGATGGCCTCCTGTCACTTTGGGACTTTGTCCATCTCTCAGAAAGAAAGAATTTCCTTATTATCCATTTACAAGTCTGTAGGCCATTCCTGCTTGTCAGCCTAACCACAGATCAATTCTTTGACTACTTTTGCTTGCAGTGTCTCAGCTCACTTTCACGAGTCCCTCCCTAGCTTCTGCTTTGCCGCTGACTGGCTCTTTCCCCAGACTCTGGCCACACTCCGACACTGCCTTCCTCTTGGAGTATAAGGTAGACATTAGAGAAAGCGATGTCTTTCCTAGCTGGCACCGACACGGAAGAAAGGCCATGCTTCCACGTTCCACACTTCCAGGCATGGCTGACTCTTTCTCAATGACTGCTTCTCTCAGCAGGCGTGCGTGGGGTGTGCTGTAAACCCACCCGTGGCTTTCCATACTGTCGTCTCAGGTCTCTGACACACTGCACCACTGTCCAGGTCAATGCTGTGCCCCTGGGCCACTGGCCATGGCTGCAAGTCTGTGTCTATCTGCTTGCACTGTATCCTGCTGTCACTCTCCCAAGCACTGAAGAGCCATTGTTGCACTTTGCACACTTTGAACATCACATCTCAATGACAAAACACCTGCCTCAGAGTTAGCTGTCACCTTCTTGCCATGAGAACAGAGAAGTACATCTTCCTTGCCTTTTAAGATCTGTTAGTGTGTGTGTGTGTGTGTATATATATATTTTAAGATTTATTTACTATATGTAAGTACACTGCAGCTGTCTTCAGACACACCACAAGAGGGCGTCAGATCTTATTACAGATGGTTGTGAGCCACCATGTGGTTGCTGGGATTTGAACTCAGGACCTTTGGGAGAACAGTCAGTACTCTTAACCACTGAGCTATCTCTCCAGCCCCAGTATATTTATTTTTAAAGTGTCTTATTTTTTGAGTCAAAAGTTCCACTTAGTCCAGGCTAGCTTCAAACAGGCCATGTAGCAGAGATGACCCCTCTGCTCCTGCTGCCCCCACTTAACACCTTCCTGAAGATAGGCTCTGTTTATGCCCAAGACTGAGCCAAGGTCTTGAGTCCCCTACCAACTGAGCTAACCCAGGCCCTAAACTGTCTCTCATAAAGTGGGGTCCATGGTGGAGAGCTTTGTTTAGCTACGAGAGGCCTTGGCTTCACCCCTAGCACTGCTCATACCCCCAAGTCTCCAAAGCCACCTCTTTATAAACAAGCCTAGGACCTGCCTGACCTGCTTATCACCCACCCTCTTCCTCCTTTGTTTTCCTTTCCTTATCTGCTATTTTCTTTTGAATGAAGTATTTTTAATGTTTTATATCCTCTTAGCTTTTATTCATTTACTTAAAAACATTTTTTTTTAAAATTTTTTTTTGTTTTTTTGAGACAGGGTCTCACTACTGTAGGCTGACTGTCCTGAACTGTATATACCAGGCTGGCCTCTGTCTCTGTGTGTACTACCCCTGGTTTCCTCTCACCCTCGAAGACATTTATATTTACTTATTTTGTGTGTGCACATACATACTTGTTTGTGTGTGTGTGTCTGTGCTAAGGCCCACATGTGGGGGTCAGAGAACAGATTGTGGGTGTCGTTCTCTCTTCTAACATGTGAGTTTCTGGGATCACACCCAGGCTGGTAGGCTTGGCAGCAGGCGCCATCCCCACCCTGTTTGCTTTCCAGCTAAGTCTTCCTGGTTGTTGAAGGAACTGTAAGGCACATCCTCTCATTTTTCCAAGGTCACCTTGAATGAGTAACACTCAAGCACACCGAGAGCCTTTCAGCTGTTAACTTCAGATGCTATGCCAGATGCAGTGCTTTGTATCAGGAGTGCAGTGGCAAGAAGCCATTCCTACGTTCCTTCTTTCCTTCAGTACCACACCAGGGCATCCTGTTGACAACAGTGGGAATTCCGTGGGCTCTAGTGAAACATGACTCACTGTCCACGCTCATGCTGTCTGCGGATGCTGGCACTGCGTTCTTGCTTTGACAGTGTCTCATAAACTTGTTCAGCTATGGATAACCTCGATCTCTTGATGCTATCTTCTGTGTGTTCAATGGCGAGGTCACAGGTGGGCACTGCTATGCTCTGTCTACCAGACTGCACTCTAAAAATGTGCATCAGGCTCAGGGCCTGATCTCCAAACCCTCACTAACAAGAAGTGGGGTGGGCTGGAGAGACGACTCAGTGGGCAAGAGCACCCACTGCTCTTCCAGAGGCCCCGAGTTCAATTTCTCAAAGCCATATAGCAGCTCACAACCATGTGTAACTCCAGTTCTCTTCCGGCCTCAGCAGGCACCAAGCACACATGTGATGCACAGGCATGCCGACATTCATGCACATAAATAATTAGATAAAAATAAAATGAAAAGAGCCGGGGCAAGAAAGGCAGGAAGGATCTGGACACTGGTATCTGAGGAGCACCACAGCCCGCGGAAGAACAATGTGACATCTGGCCTGGAGGCTCCTGGAGTCTGTCACAATCAGACAGAATAAGGGAACAGGAAATTGTACAGTCTACCTGTCCAGAGCAGTGCTGGACAAGGGAGGGGGGGCCAGCTGACAACAGAGTAGAGAAGGTAGCCATTCTGGCCGTCACTGACTATCGTGGCAGAAGGCTGCTGGGAAGAGAGCTCACGTGCTTGCTCAGTGCCCACTGGAAGGTGAGCTGCTTGGTCAGAGGTCAGGGCAGAGGCAGCTTTACCTGAGGGACCAGGTGCACCATCACTAAGGTGCTCCTTCCATGCCGAGGACCACGATCCCACAGCACTGCTGGCCTGCATTCTTTTGCAACAGAGGTGGAGTGGGTGGAGCCAGAGGGAAGCAGAAGAGGACATGCAGCCAAGTGAGCAGCTGAACGAATGTGTGAGGTGCTTTCAGTACCACATTAAGACTCGTAGTTAGTGGGCAGAGCAGTGGTGGAATGCACCTTTGATCCCAGTACTAGGGAGGCAGAGGCAGGCAAATCTCTTGAGTTTGCAGGCCAGTCTGGTCTACAGAGGGAGTTTTAGTACAGCCAGGGCTACATAGGAAAAAAAAAAAAACCCACCTGTTTTGAAAAAAAAAACAAAAAACAAAACACAAAAGAAAAAGAAAAAGAAAATCCCCAAGCTCCTTAGTTAGCTATAATCAGTCTGTCCAATAGTGCAAAAAGAGCACAGCAGCATACCTTCCATCTAGGTGATGCCAAGTATCAGAATTAGCACAGGCCAGACCTACCCGCTGAGATGGCGGTGTGGAGGGAGGGAGAGTGCCTGACACAGGACTGAACGGGGCGGGACAGGATGGCACTGCACGTGGAGCAGCTCCAGTGCTCAGCTGTCTGCCTCTTCCTATCCTTTTAGGACAACCGTGCTCGAGCAGAAGGCTCAGAGGCCTCATAAGTCCTATGCCTAAGATGGGGATGGCTCCCAGCACTGTGGACACCGGCCCTCTTCCACCTTCTCCCATCATCTCTCTTTGAACGTAAAGGTTAATTTGAGGGCAAAGCAAGAATTCTTCTGTTGAGAAAGATCTTTTGCTGTAAAAATTAATTTTAGACCATGCCCTTTACATATACCAAAGGTGATGATGAACTTCAAATGTTAAACCACTTGCTTCAGGAATGAATCCTGTGTATTGCAGTAGCTGGGAGGATTACAGAGGCTGGAATGTAATTTATAAATGTGAACTTGTATTGCAACCCTTTGCTAAAACTCATCAGCCTCATGTTCCTCTGCTGGCTTCTCAGGTAACAGAGAATGATCTCCTTCCCCAGTCAACAGGCTGCCTGTGACCAGCTAGCAGGCTGCTCCTTCACCTTAGGCTGCCTACTCTACCCATGTCCTCTAGGTAGCACTGTGGACAATGGGCAATAGCTGGGGCCCCAAGGTCCACGGTTTATCTGTAATCCCGGGTTTGTCCCCCACAGATTCTAGCCCTTTCTGGCTGTTTTTCCCATGACAACTCCTTCCCAACTGGGAACTAGAGTGATCCATTAGGTGACACTCACTACTGTTGGAAACAGAGGAAGATGCTCCAGGGCAGCACTCATGCTGGAAACATGACTCCCATGGAGTGGCGGCCCCCACTGCAGCCAGAGTCTAGATTTCCAACATCTTTCAAAAGCCTATACATAAACCACTTGGTCTCTAGAGGGCTGCTGCAGGGAGGGACTAGTACCTTCAAGAGGGACCTAGTGGAAGGTGGTAGGTCACTAGGGACATGCCCCCTGCAGAGGGACCAACCTTTAGGCTTTTGGCCCTAACATGCTCCCACAACAATTCACTGCCTCAGCACAGGCCCAAAGCAACAGGACTAACATACAGAGACCCCCAAAGCTGATCAAAATAACCCCTCACTCTCTATAAGCTGATTTACTCAGGCAATGCGCTATAGAGATGCAAGGGGACCAACACAGCCAACAGAAGCAGGCACCACAGAGTGTACACAGGTTTCCCAAAGTTAGACAAGAGAGGGCAGGGCAGCTTGGGGTTCTCACTAGGTGGAGGTACAAGGAAACTATGGCTCACAGGGTAAAAGGGTGTCCCTGGCTACCAGGAGCTAGGTTCAAATTTAGTGGCTCTATAACCACTTTGGCTGACCTCCCTGTTAGCCTTACAATGGATACAGAAGTGATCCAGGGTCACAGCCTGGATCTATTCTTTGCCCTGCTCCAGTGGTCATTACTGGAGACAAAGCAGGACACTGAGAAAAGATGTCTATTTTTTCTTAGTTGACCCCTGTTCCCTGAAGACAGCTGGGAGGGACTGGGGTAGATTCAGCAGAGATAGCAAGGGCCCTGGGTTAGTGTTAAGGAAGAGCAGGGTCCAGAGAAAAGCCATTTGAGGGTTCCACAGGCATGGACACATTGTGCCCTGGAACCCACATGATCCCAAGAGACAGCCCTACTGAAGAAAGGGACTGCACCCTTTCATTATCTGTGACTCTTTCACACAGGTGACAGACACCAAGACTTCAGACACGTTTTTCCCTGTGAGACATGGTAGCCTACCTGGAACGGGTCCTTTTCCTGCTGACTCCAGGGCTGCCGCTCATCCGGTAGGCTGTAGGGACACTCCTTTCTTCCCGCCGTCTCTCAGGAGAGTGAGCTCTCCTTCTTGGGGACCGAGACCGTGACCTAGACAGACAACAAAGTAGACTTTAGCTCTGTCTGAGGCCTGGTCTGTGTGGTGTGCACCTCCCTAGCATGAGGCGAAAGAGACCTCAGTCTGAGATGCAGGCTGCGCAGATGGGCCCTGCATCTTTAGAGGCTGTGCATCCTGACACCAGCTTGGAGGTACAGGACCTCTCCCCACCCCTGCCTGCACTACAGCAAGGCTCAGGTCTTCAGGAGGCTGCGGCTTGAGCCTCCCTGCTCCTGCCTTGTGCTCTCTCCCAGCCTGGGACTTTCAACTCCCTGAATCCATTCCTATGCTCAGGCAGGGAAAGGCGCCTAGATACTGGCAGTAGGGAGAAACTAAAGGTTGAGAAGCTAAGAACTGCAGGTTGCACCATGACATTCCTCCTGTTACTCATCTCAGGCCATGGACCTGAGATGAGGGGCAGGAGGCATCAGGACCATACTGCAGACCCACTGGCATGAAGCCCAAACCCTGCACCTGCTCAAAACATGATACCCTCGTGACAGTCTGACTACTTTAAGTCTATGGGAGGTTTCATGGACCAAAAAAAAAAAAATCTAAGAATACTTATACTTTTTTTATTTTGATTCATGCCGGGATATACTCCACAAATAGCAAGACAGACCCTCAAGTCCCTCTCACCCTTTGTGAATCTGGAGGTCCTTAATAAAGGGTTCCTCAACAATGGTTTGAGACTTTTATGTTCTCCGACCATCTGCTATTTCAGGAAAATGTGCAGTAAGCAGAAATTTAGGGGGAAAAAAGCCCTCCCAAACCCGAACTCTCTTTGTTCAGTTTCCATGACAACCTACTCAAAAACATTATTAAGAGAGCAGTTTGACTTCAAAATTTGAAAAAGTTCTTCACTGAATCATTCTAAACAGAATGAGTTCCTCCCTCCCAATAAAAACAACACACAGTTGTTCAGGAATCAAGTTTTGGTCATATCCTGGTCCCCATGAGCCCGTGCTGGCCTCTCCAGCCGGGCTGGTCTAGGTGGCGTGCCTCCCCAGACCTTCCCTAGGCTACACAGACTACAGAGGTGGGGGCAGTCAGACACCTTGACGGTTTACCAGGTTTCCCCTCAAAAGAGCTCCAGGAGTCAAAGCTGCTCGAGGCCGAGGCTGCCTGAGAACTCTCCTGCTGTGCTGCCGCCACTGCCGAGCTGCTGGGACAAGGCTCCACACTCAAGATCCCTGGGGAGGCTGAGGGCCTGCGGTCGGAGGCACATACTTCACATTCAGAATGAAATGTGCCGGGCTGGGTGCTACCAGAGCCATGAGAAAGCTCCGCTCACTCAAAGCTTTAGCACCTATGGATGCTTAGCATAGAATTCTACAATAAACTCAACAATTAGGAAAAATAAGTTAGTTTTAAATGCCTGCAGATTCAAAACGTTGAAGTACAATACTGTTTTGCAGTGGCCATTAGTAGTAAGAATTTTTCAGAACACAGCGGCTGTTCCCAGTAGAGTGCAACTCTCCTGGGAAGGAAGCCCTGCTCAGAACAGGGCACCAAGTAACAGCCAGCAATTCTGCGGGTTTCACTGTAATCAAGTAAGCCTTAATGCTTTTAATTTTGTTAACCAGGCTCTTAATATTGATGCCAGGACAGGGCAAGAGCCAGGAATTTCAGCCTACGAGTAAATCAGTAGTGTGATGTCACCACAGGCCTTCTTAAAGAAGACAAACTGGTCTGAATTTAAAACTTCCAGGCACAGTGCAACAAAGACATCCCTTTCTGAATGACCACAATGCTTTGCTTTCGGAAGCAGGAAATTTTTAATGATAAAACTCCAAACTATTGTCGGGATGCCAGTGTCTGCACCCATACCAACCACTTCTACTGCTCCTCTCCCTGCTCTGGCTTCTCACAGCTGTGGGACATCAACAGTGACTCGGAAGCCAGGCTGTGGATCTAACCCACCAGGAACTGGCTACGGCTGTGAAGGTTAACTGCACTGGGGCCAAGCTCCCCTCTGTTTATCCCATTCACAGGTTTGGCATTGTTAAGAGCAGGTATCTGAGCCTTTCCTAGCTTGGCCACAGGTCACCCCAACATAAAACTATCACCTATACCCACAGGAATACAGAAGTTCTAACCATACCCTTTCTTCCTTTAAAAGACAGTTTTGGGGGTTAAATTTCCTTTTCTAGTTTGTTATAGTTTACCACTGGAAAACGGATAGTAAAAGACTCAACAATTTAAAACTAAAATAGAATGTCAATGTTATAGAACCTCAATGCCTGTACAAGTTCTTCGTGGCTATTTTGTTTGCTTCTTTTTTGTTTTTGTTTTGTTTTGTTTTGAGACAGGGTTTCTCTGTGTAGTCTTGACTGTCCAGGAACTTGTTCTGCCTCCGGATTGCTGGGAATAAAAGTGTGTGCCACCACTGCCAGCTTTCTTACCAAATGCTAAATGGAACCAGCAAAGTCAAACAAAGTCCCATTACCTTGCACCCCTCCCTCATTTGAAGGAATGTATGGAGTTCTCCTTAAAGAATGTCTTTATCAAGCAGACCCTCTCCAATGGCTGGTGTTCAGACACTCAGCTCAACACTTGAATACTAAGGGGAAATGACTTCAGAAGTTAGCAGGTAAGCATGCCTTCATGCGTCCCTGGTGTAAGTCAGTGCAGTGACCCCACACCATTACACATGATTTACCTGCGTGCCTGCTGCCTCACTTCAGTGAGACTGAAAGCTGTACCCAGCACAAGGGCAAGCAGGAGCTGCACCATGGACAAGATCTACCCTTTGGTCAGTGCTGACCCAGATCCTCAGAACCACCATGCTTTCTGAGGGACTGAGTTATGAAACTGAAGTGTTTCATTGTGGAGAACTTGCCTTTGCAGATCCAAAGCCACCTACAGATTGGACATATGGAGTAAGCAAAGCTTCTGTCCTACAAGCACATCACACAGTAAACGAAAATCAGACTGTCCTGCATTTTATGTGGGACCAGAGCCACTTAGTATAGGGAAGATTATGCATTTCGGTTGCAGTATGCTACCACAGGAGGATGCCAACAACTGCAGCATTTTACTTTGAGCTGGCAGTCATTTAAAAATGACCACTTAGGCTGTGTCAGGCCTGAAAAATAAGTCTGGCAAGGATGGCCTATTGTAGATGTTACCATGGTAATGGGTTCCTCTACCTGAAAGGATAGCTAAAGATAAGATAATGACAGCATCACCAGCATTTTCTTCACTATGGTTAGAATGTCAACAGCTCATAGTAATATGGAGCCTGCTCTCTTGTTTCAGCCACAACTGCAACCTTTTATTTGGTGTTTTCTGTCTTAGTATGGACGGCAGGCTGGCACAAGACATGCTTACTTCTCCTGCCTCGGTCTGGGTGCGGGGAGCATAGGCATGGCTACTTCCCCTTCCATAACCACGGCTTTCCAGCTGCTTCCATCCTGGGAATGAGAGTGCTGCAGGGCCTGCAGTGGGCAACATGACCCTATCTCATAAAGAGGACTGAGGCTGAGGCCTGCCATGCAGCCAGGGACTGTGCCTTCCAAGGGCCCCATTCCAGCTTTCAGTGTTGTGTGGACAGACAGCAGCTAAGAGGGGGCCACAGTGCAAATCACTTACTCTGCAGCAAGCCTTGTCTTGGTATTCTATCTAAACTGTAAAACCAAACACTAACGATGGACTTCTCTCCCGAGGTAAAGTACCTGTGTTATTTAACCAGATAAACCAAAAGCCTCTTTTCTGATCCTCCCTCAGCCACCGAAACGGAAGTTTGGGGGCTTTGAGAATAACCAGCCCTGACACTGTCAAACATTTTCATTGAAGGTCAAATTGAGATGAAATAATGGCCAGAAAAATTTCAGCTTCATTTTGTCTTTTAACTGAGAATTAGACTAAGTAGTAGGGTTTTGTTCCTTAGACCTGTAGACACTAAGATGTAAAGTGTTATGAATAATGCACCTGTACAAAATATGCAAATCTAAGCCTACTGCAAACTCAGGTTGGACAGGCAGAGGACAGGTAAGAACAGGTCAGTGGCAGTCTTCATGCCACACACTGAGATGAACACAGCGAGCCAGAGCTGGGAACCCTCTCTATTGGTTCAAGGCCTGAGAGTCATGAGGGAATTGTTCTTCCCTTGTCTGAACCCTGGAGTAGAGGAAACCAGGGAGAACTGACTGGCCAGTGTGAGATGACGGGTTGGTATAGCTCTGTAGTTTGGATCTGGAACATAAATTCTGGGGGTGCTAAAAAATAAATAAATAAATAAATAGATAAAAATAAAACATGACAGCAAACCTGTTCATTTTTCTAAGAAATATCATGGGTCCTGCGTGTGCACAGTTAACGGTTCAGAATGTTGCACTTCCAAGAACTAGAGCCAAGGGCTCTCCATGAAGACAAACCTACCCCGATGAGGACAGGTCAGACACTTGTCAACCCCAGGCTTGGTGTGGGCAAAGGAGAAAGCACACCACTTTACCACATCAGAGAGAACACTGCACTGCGCATCCAGGAACACAGGACACCAGTGCCTATGAATAGTATTTACAGCACGGGTACCTGGGCTTAATGAATGCTGGGGTGAGGTCACCTGATCAGAGTCCAGGACATCAGAAACCCAGGGCAGGGTGAGAACTAAAGGCTGGACAGGCGCTCTCAATCTCCATCACACTACCAAATGCTGAGCTGCATTTTCAAGCCTTCAGAACTAAGGGGATGCCATGGCATCCTTTAAGTACAAGTTTACTAACTCTGTTGACAGCAATGCCGAGCTGCTTCCTGGACCCCTGGCACCTTGGGCAGAAGGCTTGCTGGTAGACTGCTGGAGAGGCAGCAGGTTAAGAGACATAGATGCACACTGGTGCCTCATTCATTCTCACTTCAGACATTGTGCGGAACATCTGAGCACAGCTTGAGTGGGGGAAAAGCTGCACCGCTTCAGCCACAAGCACTCAGCACAGGCAAGTTTATTCATACAAAAGACTCCAGCATGCCAGCCTAGGAATTTCTACAACTCAACACACGTGCCAGGCTCACTTCAGAACGTGTAAAACACTCATCTCCCACTCCCTAGGAGGCAGTCACCTGTTCTTAAATCTACTCTATGGTTAAAAATAGTCCTGGACACCTTGATCCTCCTGCCTCCCTCCTCCAGGCACTAGGACCATGGGCAAGTGTCACCATGCTCACCTACAATTTCCATTTTTACAAATCTTGGTGGGAGGGAGAGACTAACTCGTTTTATGTGTGTTTGTGACTGTATGTTTGTGTGTGTATGCACGCTCACGTTCATGTGTAAGTCAGAGGGCAACTTGGGTGTTCTTCCTCAGAAGCCATTGTGGGGTTTTTGTTTGTTTTGACTTTTGAGCCTGGTCTCACTATGTAGCCCTAGTCAGCCTACAACTTGCTATACAGACCAGGTTGGCCTTGAACTCACAGTGATCCTCCTGCCTTTGTCTTTTGAGTACTAGGAGTAAAGGTTTATGCCCTCACATCCATCCCGTTCACCTGATTTTATGAGACAAGGTTCCTCACTGGCCTGGATTTTGCTCAGTAGGCTGGGCTGGCTAGACAATGAGCCCCTCTGTGCCCACCTCCCCTATGCTAGGATTAGAGGCAGGCACCAGCATGCTCGGCTTCTTCACTCAAGTCCTCACGCTCAACAGCAGGATGTACTGACTGAGCTACAACCCCAGTGTAGCTTAGACTGGCCTTGAACTGGAGATCTTCTTGTTTCCACCTTGAGTGAATAGTGAAGTTTAAGTAAGCTATGCAGAGATAAGAAGCATAAATGAATCATTTAACCTGCAGTGACAGCTGAGCTCTGAAGTCTCAGCAATGTTCTTTTAAAAAAATCTTTGGATTTGCAAGACACACACATTCTCCCACACACACTCTAGCCTGTGCTCTTTTTAAATTCTGCTGGCTTTATAGGGTAGCAGGAAGCGGCTCAGAGTGTAGGGCGGATGGGAGCAAGAAGGCTTGAGTGCCGGCACACCTACCTCGACCGCCGCACTGTCCGGTAGGCACTGGGCAGGGAGTGCTTTGCTTTTGAGTGGGATCTAGACCTGGGCTTGGAAGACGAGTGGTACTTGGGAGAGCGGGACCTCGTCCGAGACCGTTTTTTGTGCTTCTTCTTCTTTTTCTCTCTTTCTTCTTCTCTTGGTGGGTCTCTGCATCTGTTTGAAGGCCTTTCTGGAGGCTTCCCCTCCAACATGGGCAGAGTTCTACCACCAACCAGCAGAGGACAGGGCATGACACCAGTTTCCTGGAAACAGAAAAGTGAATGTGTAGGTGTCAACCGAGAACACAACGCTCTGGGCAGATAGTTCTTGACTCTGAGGAAAGAAGACCTTTCAGTGGACATATATAAAAATCCCCTTCTGTGTGAGCTGGATCAAACCTGTTATTGAAGCATGTGGGAGGCAGAGAGAAGAAAACTGCTTTGAGTTTGAAGCCTGCTTGGACTACAAAGTTAATTCTAGACTGGCCTAGGTTAGAGTGAGTTTGTCTCAAAAGACTCTCTCTGGCCTTTCAGGAGAAATGTAGTTTGAAGTAGTCATTCAATACTATACATGGAAGAATTCTCATTTGTGCCTAGAAGATTTAATAGTAAGGTTTATGGAAAACTTCAAGGTAGATGCTCTGTGATACCCCCACCCCCCACCCCCCATACTGCTCCAGCTGTCTGGAGCCCTGGGATGGAATGAGGACAGAAGTGGTGTGCACGTGCATTTGTAAACCTGCAACTGTAGGCAGGAGGGCCCTGTCTTCCTGCTTCGCTTGGGCCCACTCTAGAGGCAGCTGGTGAGTTGGTGAGTAGCCCTGCACATGACTCTTACAGAGCTGCTAGCTCACAGTGAAAGCTGCCCAGTGGGCTGAGCTGAGGCCAGATGGCTACCTGCAGCTGTCAGACAGGAAGGCGGTGTCTCAGCCTTTCCCTGAGCTCCCTGCTGCTTAGGCCACTATGCTTAACCACAGACAGGCTTGGCATCACTGATGCAACATTTTTAGCTATTAGAGAGACTGCTTAAAGATTTAGTGTGCCATTAACCTCTCTCTTTCTTCTTCTAGACGGGGCCACACCAGTGTAGCCCTGACTGGCCTGGAACTCACAGAGATCGGCCTGAGTACTGGGATTAAAGGTGTGGGCCACCATATCCATCCAGTAATATTTTTCTATGTTAATGAGCATGCTTTAAGACATCACTTGAAATCATACCTGGATCTGTAAAATCATCTCTAATGACCAGTGGTATTGGACAGACCACATGTTACACGTGCATGGTAGAATGCACCCTAAGGAGCTGGCTGAGCTAGTCTCAGCCCTGACAGATCTAGTAGTCCCACCTCTGACTTTCTCTCATGTCCGTTAGGAGCCTGTAAGAACTCCTGTCTACATCTACGTCGCTAACTGGGTGAATGTGCCAACATCTGTAGGCCAAGTACATATATCAAGGAACTTGGCAAAGTCAAGGGCAAGTTGCTTGAGATTAGTACCATTTTGGGTTTGACTATCATTTATAGACTATTTACTCTGAGCCTTTTTGTTTCAAAGCAGTCAAGACACTTATCACCAGCTGCTCTCCTCATGCACCCTTATAATCCTCCTGTGCACACGCAACCAGGGAGACCACTCCAAAGTCAAACAACCATGGATTACAGACAGGGCCAAGGCTGGCAGACAAGAATGGAGCCACTCTGAGAGAAGGCACAAGCTGGGTCAGCACTGTGGTGCTGCCAACAGGCTGATGACAAACGACTTTGACAGACTGAGTCCCCATTAAAACATCCAGAATCTGAGAACACAGAGTCAACCTTGCAATCATGACTTGTTTTTATCTATCTGCACATGTGGCTTTACATATTTTTAAAATGTACACTTTATCTGTCTTTCTGTGTGTGCATGTGTGTGGAGGTCAGAGGAGAACTTACTGAGTCAGCTTTCTCATGTGGGTACTATGTATCAAACTCATGCTTATTAGTCTTGGCAGCAAGCATCTCTACCTACTGAGCCTCCTCACACTGTCCTGTCTCACTCCAACTTTGAGACAAGTTCTCATGTAGTGCAGGCTGACTTTGAACTTGTCATAAGCAAGGATGACCTGACCTTCTGAACCTCCTGCTTCTCTCTCTGCACTGCTGGGATTATAGTACGCTAACATGTGTCAAGGACAAGCCTAGGAAGGACCCTGTGCATGCCAGGCAAGCACACTGCCAACTGAGCTACATTCCAGGCTTACAGATGTGTCTTAACCTCTGGTCGCTGTACAAAGGATAGTGAAACAAGAGATTCAATCAGGCTCCACACGTCCCTACCCAGCCAGGCCCTTGTAAGCTTCCTGTTCTTGCTGCCCATGTCTCTCCAAAGCTGCAGAGCTCCTGCATGCCCCACACCACAGAGCCTCACACATGCCCTCATCCAGGGCCACAGTGCATAATGGCTGCCCCCAGCTGTGTGTACTTTGCTCCTCCATTTCTGCAGGAACAGGCTTTGTCTGAGGGACCAGAAGACAGCCTATCTCTGTGGGGCTCTGGGAAATGGGGTCATAGTGCCCTAGTGGGGTTCTGCCACCTCTTTGAAAAGCTCATTCTGGGAAGGGCAGTGCAGAGGTTACCCTCAAGAACAGAACCACTAAAAAGATGCTGGTAGACATAGAAACAGCAGGTCTGGACATCCAGGAGATGGGAAACTTTAACCACAGGGACACTCCAGACTCCAAAGGTCCTTACAAATATCAATGTAATTAAAGTTAAAAAGGCTGTGGTGGCACATGCCTGCCACCCCGACACTTTGTCTTTCTAACAATAGCAAACAAGAGCAAAGGGCTTGTACTCCACTATGAACGAAAGCTAAGTGAGGTAGTCCGAATGAAAATGGCCCTGATAGGCTCAGAGGGCGTGGCACTATTGGGAGGTAGACCTTGGAGGAAGTATCTCACTGGGAGTGGGCTCAGAACTCTCAGCTCCTCTCTAGCACCATGTCTGCCTATGTGCCACAATGCTTCCTGTCATGATGATATTAGACTAAATCTCTGAACTGTAAACCAGCCCTAATCTGTTCTTTATAGGAGTTGTGGTCATGGTGACTTTTCACAGCAAGAAAACCCTAACTAAGACACCAAGCATAAAGGATATTTAAAGACACCTGGAGACAGACAGGCATGACCAGAATTCTCACAGCTGCCACCAACAGTGTTCACTGAAGGTTCTGGGAGATGGGCACTGCTTTCCCATCTCTCCACACAAAGCATCCTAAGGTACCGTGTGATGTTCCTGTTCACGGCCAGCACTTAGGCCATGACCTTTTGGTGTTGAGAATGAGCTCAGGGCCTCCTACACACTAGTGCTCTACCTCAGAGCTACACCCAGACATGGATGGCTACTGTTTACCTCTTTAAAATTACAGCACAATACAGGATACAGATGCTGGCACTGAGATCTCTGCCCCCAAGTGTAAGCTCAACAATGTGGCTGTGACCACTGAGGCCCTGCTCTAGCCGTAGCTGTCTGACGACATGCAGCTGGAGGCCCTACATGGAGGACCATGAGCTGGGCTTCCTGATCAGGACCCACACCTATGTGCTCTGAGAGTGCAGCCTGAGTCTGGTCTGTCTATAAGGTAACTGGCACAGGGTCTCGTCACAGACTCAAAGCTATGAGCAAAGTCTGTGACTATGCTGGAGGGAGGTGTTGGTTGGGCTGCTGCCATCTGGCTCAGGCTGTGGCTCCAAAGCCAAGGGTGAGTCCAGACCAACTTTCATCTACCACAAGTATGCCATCAGGATGTCCTTCTACGTACCTCAACTCCGAAAGTACTCTCCTCAAGTTTCCCAACTTCTGCTTCTGGAAGAGGATTTTTTAAGGTTTGTAAGAACAACGCTGCTTTCCTTTTACGTTCAGCCTGAAGCTGCTTCTCCTTTGATTCCTTGGATGCCTGGGCTAGCTTTTCCCGGGCAGCAGCTGCAAGGCGGTCCTCCAGCTTTTGTTTTGCTAAAGGAAATAAGAAAGGCAGAGTCTACAGCAAGTAGCATTTCATTTCTGGTTTTCATAGGCACCTTCTGGCTATCCAACACTGTCATTTCAATACTAAGCCAAAGCAGGTAGATACCTGGACAGACCAATATTTTCAGAAAATAAACTTATTATGGCTTTTGGGGGGAGGTACACTTTATTTTCAAAGGCAGCGAGGTTGAAGGGGTTCCACGGTGGCAGAAGCTGGGCTGGACACTGGAAATCCCAGAATGGCTCTCATGTACAGGGCCCCAACACACTCCAAGTGGGCAAGGAGTGATGCCCTGTGGCAAGTGTCTGAGTCCAGAGGGCATGGCAAGCTGCTGAGCTCACACACAGGGAGAGTGCCTGTGGGCCCACAGCATGCTTTTCTCTGGAGGACACTGGCTCCAGGAGTCTCCTTTAGTCAGGGCTGTATGGTCTGTTCATGCATACCCAGAAACACATTCCAAGAAAAGCAGTTACAACAGGTAAAAACACAAACGCAGTCACTGAGTAGCCACTTCACTGTGGAAGACGACTTATTTTGGAGGGGCAGATGTCCCCAAAAGGTTAGGCAAGCACTGTAGCAGCCCCAGCCCATATGCTACTGGCCATGCTGTGACCCATGAAGATGACCCAGGGCTGAGAAATCAGCTCTGGCAGGCATCATCTTCAAGGGCTGATGGTTCTGCTGAAAGACAAGTCTCACAAAAAGGCCTCTCCCAGTGTGGTGCATTAGCCAGCGCTGGGAGTCCAGGCCTGGTGTCTCACCCTGGGGCTGTCGTCCAAGTACAAAGTGCGCCTCCATTAGAGCCGCCCGCTTAGCGCATTAGGCTGCTCTGAGTACAGATTGCCAAGGGCACTGCATCAAGTGAAGGAGCGCAGTGCCATGGCAGTGCACACAGGACGTTCAGAATGCTCCTGCATAGCTCCAGGCTTTCGTTCGAAGTCTTAGAATTTCTGGCTTAGCACATAAATCTTATATTTGTCTTCTTTCTTTCAAGAACTTTAAAAGCTCGACAAACCTTGCTTGGCTTCCAGCTCCTCCTGGGTAAGCTGTGGTTTCTTCTCCTCTACAGCTACGGAGGGCGGGGCAACAGCAGGGCTGGGGTTGGCCACGCTGCTTGTGCTTTCCTGGCATTCCCTGCTTTCTTCATCCTCTTCACTGTCATCGTCCAGCTTGACACGGTTTTTCTCCAAGGGAAGGAGGTCATTTTCTTTGGCTTTGATGGCAAAGCTTATTGGAGCAAAAGAAGCTGTTGGGAAAAGGTGACAATTGTGACGTATTTTTAGGCACCAGCGGCAGAATGTGCAGACAGTGTCACAGGCACTACCACCTGCAAGAGGGATGGCTGATAGGCAGATAGCATCTGCCAGGAAGGCACAGCGTGAGTATGCACATGTGTGTGTGAAAGTGCGGTCTACAGGTGGGGATGTCGTCAAAGGAGTTCTGTTCAAATTTCTGAGGCAAGGCATCAGACTGCCCATGCTGGCTGAGGTATGCTAGCGTGGGCAGCAGAACAGTACTGACATAGCAGACACGTACCCGCTGAACACCGAGCAGTCACCTTCAGTTTTAAATGGTCAACTTTTGTCATTTTCCTTTTTGAAAATACATTTGCTTAGTGTGTACACTTAAGAGCATGTCATGTGTGCAGGTCAAGGTTAGAGGACAACTGGGAATTGGTTCTCTCCCTATCACATAGGTTGTGGGCATTAAACTCAGGTTGGCAGAATTGGTGGCAAGTATCTTTACCCACTGAGCCATCTTGTTAGCCTGCTTTTTTTTTTTAATATATCTATTTAATAGAATATGGCATGCAGCTGAACTGGTTTGAGTAGGCACATGACATGGCTAAGAAACAGTGCCTAGAAAACCTCCAATTACATTAAAAAAAAAAAAAAAGGCTTTTCCTCAAGCAAAATCCAAACCAAAACAACCGAAACCAAAACAAATACAGAATTCATTTCTTTATTCAGTTAACAAGACAAGCATCATGTCAGAACTTGCTCTACACCTATTACAAACATTTCAAGGTGAAGCAAAAATTTAGGTGTTATACTCCCAAACCCTAAACTCTGGAACACTTCATTTAAGAGACACATAAAGGCCTTAAGGGGGAAAGTCTTCTGCTGTGTCTGCTTGTCAACAGCAAGTTCCTCTGTCACTCACTCTGCTGATACAGTCAAATGCTATGGCCTTCACTCACTGACAGGCATCAAGAAGCTACAATGGGGGGACAACTCCAGTGTGCTGAAAGCCAGCTGACTGAGGTAAGTGGGTATGTGAAAGAGGCAGGTTCTATCAGGGATGTGACTCCCTGCAGTGCCCTCCCCTCGCCTTGGTTCTCAGCTTTTACAGCACAGCCAAGACATTTCTCCTAACACCTCAATGATGATGTGCAGCAGCAGATTCTGAGTGGAATCTACTACAAGGACAGAGACGCAGCACAACAACCAACACAGCCCAGGGCTGACTGCTGACGGGAGTGGTGAGCACTTGGCAGGGTGAAGAGGGATACTGTGCTGTGCTGCTTCTGTTCATGTCGTAAGGTTCCTTAAGAAAACGAACTCTAACAAACAAATCCTTAACTGCCTATATGGTCTCTTTAATAAGCAGAGGCTCATGGACATTTTAAAAGGAGAAAAGACTTACATGAAATGTTAATGGACTCACTTATGAGTTGATACTAAAAAACAAGATGATTTAAGAACACGTACTGTTTCCGGAAAAGGGAACAGACCTGTAGATCATGAAAACACAAATCCCTAGAGTACTTTACCATACTCAGTCTGGAGAGGCAGTCACAGACAGACACACAGCCAAAACCACCTGCCCAGGAACCTAACCTGTGTGTCTAGATGCCATGCCTCACTCAGTGCTGATGAGATTATCAGGTGCCCCATGCCCCACAGCACTGTAAGAACCAAGGGGCCAAGGTTAGGAAGTTTCTCCAGGTAAGTCAGCCCAGCCAATAGCCTTGAGAATTCTCCTGGAGTGTTCTCATTATTCAATGCGCACACCACAGCTTGCATTACCACCAATCCTAAGCTCTTTCCCCAGGTGGCCAAGACCTTGTGTGATGCAGCTAGACCTGCCCTTCTGCACTATGCAGAAGGCCTGCATTGAGATGGCCGCCCTAACCTTCAGGACTGGGTCCAGCACTGCTTCCCTGAAGCACATCCACAGCCTTACAGCCTTCTTCTCTACCTCTGGGTAACAGCTGCATGTGTGTGTACACATCATATGTGTATTTGGAGATCTTAGCTATATAGCCCAGCTTAGTCTTAAACTCTGAACTCCCTGCCTTAACCTCCTGATTAGGTGGGAATGCCGGTGAATGCATTTCCCAAAACCCCAGATGAGTGAGTGATATTAACATTATTATTGGTTACTATATATTGTTCTTGTGTGTTGGTGTCTTTCTCTGTATTCTCCATCTTATCTGAAACTGGTATTTACCAGTAGGTAGCCTAGATGGCCAGTGAACTCCGGGAAAACTGTTTCTGTTCCTCCTCATCCCAAACACCAGGGCTCCAGCCATCCCTGTCTTTGTAGCAGGTGCTAGGGATGGGAACTCGGGTCTTCCTCCTTGCATTGCAAGCACTTTACCTACAAAACCATCTTCTCAGCCCTGTACTAATTAAAAACACAAAACAACAGCCCCCACACACACCGGTTTAACAATTTTATTTTAGATTTATTTTATGTGCATGAATGTTTTACCTGCATATGTATGTGCACCATGTGCATGCCTTATGTTCTTGGAGGTCAGAGGAGGGTGCTAGATCCCCTAGGACTGTAGTTACAGATGGCTGTGAACCACTATGTGGGTTTTGGGAAATGAACCCAGGTCCTCTGCAAGTGCAAGGAATGCTTTTATCTACAGAGCTGTCTCTCTTCAACCCCAACTACCAATTTGAGAAGAAAAAAGTGTCTTGTGTAAACAAGCCTGGCACACTAGCCACATATTTTTCTCTTCTGAAGAATGCCCTCAGTCCATTTTCTGACCTAGAAAAGTTCTTTCTATAGGAAGGACATTAACTGTTTATCTTTCAACGTACTGATGCTTGGACATTTGCGTTTACCTATATTCTCACTCTGCTTCCCTAGACCTTTAAGTCTCTGATTTCTGGCTCCAGTTCTCTGACTCTAAGATTATATATGTTAACAATTTCTTTTCTTCCTGCTCCCATCTCTTCCTCTCTCTGCAGGGTCTCACGTAGGCTCACGAGGCTGTGGCCTTGAGCTCCTGACCCTCCAGTGCTACGATCAGGGGCATGCACTGCCCACACTGATTGCACTTAGACACTAAACTTCTGGAATCGCTGCTGTTAGATACCTTAGTGTTATTAAATCTTTAAAAGTGAAGAGGCTGTTGAGATGGCTCAGTAGGCAGGGCACCTGCTGCAAGGTTGGACAACCCAAGTTCTATCCCTTGGACACAACCGTAGAGGGAAAGTCTACCTGTCCAGCTTCAATTATCATTATAATACAGAAGTTTCAAAAGCACCAGTGCTTTCTCAATGCCCAAGAAGTCAGCTTGCAGACGGGTGAAGGAGTGACCACACCATAGCCCTGACACAGGCCCCACTGTCCATGTCCTGTCCCCGCTTTAGCCCACAGCCAGATTCCACTCAATACTTTAACCTTGTGCTTCTCAGTGCTGAGCTCTACAGAAAGAACGCTGAGCTCGAGAGCTTCTTACTCCCTATCTCCCATACGCTCTCAAGGAGCTTTCCTGACAGAAATGTTCTGGTTCTCCAGGGCAAATTAAGCCAGACTTTAATTTGTTTTGGCCTCTTGCCTGGTTCTAGCGGCTGCTAACCAACCAGTATTTCAAAAAAAATCTGCCAGACTAAAAATCTGTCAGATCTTTCTCTTTTCTTGAAATAATTTTGGCGATTTATGTTTTCTTTGAAATGGTATTTTTCCGTGACTTGAGTTCATTTCCATTTAAGGTGATGAGCATGCTTTGTGTATTTTAAAAAAGATTTACAACCTTGCATTCATATCTGCATTCTTTTTCTCTTGAACACACACAATATATTTTACTGATCGTTTTAAAAAATTACTTTCTCAGTAATTTCTCCTTTAATTTTTAGACCCCTTGTCTCTGCTTTCCTTATGAATATTTTATAGATTTTTGAGGGGTGCTATCAGGAAGCCTGTATTTGTAACCCTGCCTAAACTTCAGCAGGGTTGGGTTCTAGAGTGCCACTGACTGGGCTTCTGTCCCAAGTTCTGTTCTTTTTCCATTCCATCCCATGCCCCCCTCTCCCCCTCATGCCAAGGACTGAATATATTCAAGCTATATTGTACTGCACCCAGCTCACTTCCTAGGTTCTTCTCATCAATTGTTCATTTAATTTTTTCTGTCTTTCTTTTGTTCACCCAACATAAAGAGGTAATGCTACTGTCTGTTTCGGAATAGTATGTTATCAAATGTCTTGCCTCCAGCAGTGCAGGGGACAGAATCCAGGGAAGCATTACTGCCGAGTTATGCCCCGGCCCACAACAGCTCTTTGATGCTCTCGATGTCCTTATTTTCCTGGCCTTGGGACTTCAGGGTGCTGCCATGCCTACAGTCTTCTGTTCTAACATTCAGATGTGCAGAGAAATGAGGCACTGACTTGCTTTCTCTCCTCTTCAGGAGCTGTTTCTACCTGGATGAACTTCTTCCACATCTGTCCCTTCCTGTGAGACTTTTGAGAACTTTCCAGTCTGTCTTCTAGTCAACCTGACCCTGGTGACTTCATCATGTTTAACCTAGCAGCATCTCTGAGCAGTCTTCTGGAGCTGTCAGATAGATTATCTGTGGCTAAGTTTTATAATAGTCTCAACTCTGTGAACATAAAGACCTACGGATCTGCCCTGACACTCAGGGCTGAAGGTTCAGCCTCTGTCCTGTGAATCTCAGCAGGGCTGCGCTCTACATCCTTCACCTCAGAGAAGCAGGCCTGTCTCTTCCAGGCCTCAGTGCAGGAGGGGTGCTGTCAAACACTGCACAGCTTGTACTCTCATCTAAAGCCTCTCCTGACAGGTACAGGGCTCCTTTCTCTGTGGCTCTGCAGGTATCCCAGGCAAGACCAATCTGGAGGGTGCCTCCTGGGTAACAGCCACCTCGTGGATGTCCCCTAACTAGTCCCAGCCTCCCACCTTCTCCTTGCTGTCAGTGGCTATCCTGGGATCACTGTCCTCTCTCCTCCTCCAGTCCCAGGTAGACTGCCTGTCCTTCCATCATGGGACAGCGTCTTGAATGGCTTCTGGTGCAGCTGCTACTCTGCTTGGCTTCTACCTTTGCTTATTTCAGCGAGGGCTAGAGGCTGCCAGTCACCTGACTTTCTAAACAGTGCTTTCCTAGTGACAGCCAGATGATTGTGACTCTGACCTCACATGGAGGCCACTTGCCATTCTTCTGCCCAGACTTGTCTTCCACTGCTGCCACTCCCACACTAGCCACGGACTCCCCAAAGGCTCCCGTTCCTCTGCTTAATCTCAAAAAGCCAATGCTAGATAAAGCATCCACTAGTAACCACAGTCCCAGGGGAAGCAAAGTCCTAGATGATGCGCAGTCCACCTCTCCAGACTGAATGCCTAGAGCCACCTGTCTGTCCCCAAAGCACAGCAGGGACCTCACTTATCTCTGAACATCCTTTTCTGTGGTCTCTTTTCCAGCACGTGAAGTTATGGCTTCTTCACGGTCTACCACGGGGCTCTGCTAAACAGCCCAAAACAGCCTTTCTCATCAGTCTTCCATCACACCAGCCACTTAAACACATCTGTCCTGCTAGACCACATCATCTAGTCAGGGACAGGGCAAGGAGACCAAGTGTGAGTGAGCACAGCACTGCCTGACTAAGGTGCTCAAGGGAGCCACTTGGACAGAGAAAACAAACCTCATCTCAATTGTCTGTACAGGGCTGGAGCTGGAAGCCAGTGGAGAGTTTCTGGGGGAGGATGAAACATTATTTGAAATTTGTAAACACGGCCACTAAATGATGTTAGCTAAAAACTGATGGGTCCTAGCTTGTCCCTAATGGGTTCCAAACACCATGCTGGAGAAGCAGGACGAGGTGAGCATGTCTGAATACAGTGGCTCTAGAAGGCAGGCCTAACGAGTCCCCATGGTCTGAGGTACCTAGTCCTGTCCCTCAGGAGGCCTGGGCTTCACCAGGACAGCGCACCTTTTACCAGCTTCCCGTCCACGGTGCTCTTGCTGGACCCAGCCTCCTTCTTCCCGCTGCCTCTTCCCCCAGTCTCTGCCATACCCTCAGGAGCGCCGTCCTCTCCAGCTTCACCCGACTCTTCAACAGCGGTTTCTGTGGGAGCCTCTTCAGCTGTTGATGCTGCCTGAAGAGAGAAACCTCCCTGAGCACTGTTACATGTCAATGTACTCTGAATGTAATTCACACATATAATCCAGCACGCATGAAGAAAGGGCAAGAGGACCAGGAGCTCAAGGGCATCCTTGGCCAAAACAAAAACAAAAACATCAAAACACTCAGCCTCCCAACCCACCTGTAATAACTGCATTTCCACATTTTAAACCATTCTTGTGTGTGTGTGTGTGTGTGTGGTACTGGGGACTGGACCCAGGCCTCTGGTATGCTAGGTGAGTGCTCTGGCACTGAGCTCCATGGCCAGTCCCACTTGTACTTGTCTAGTAGGACAGACTAAGAAGTTGAAGGAGTACCTTTCTTTAGAAGCCTGGTTACTGAGGATGCCTTCAAAACACAATCCCCAACTGACCATAGAAGAACAAGCCATTTCACCCTCAGCAATTCTTTCTGTCAGAATAAGCTCCAGAGTGTCAGGGACAGGAAAGTACCCTCAGTGCAGGGGACTGTGTGCTGTGTGCTGTGGAGGGCAGGCAACAGCTCCAGCACACACACCATGAGGTGCATTACAGAGTAGTCAGAAGTAAACTGGGCACAGAGGCACATCTGCAACTCCAGCACTTTGGAGGCAGAGGCAGGAGAATCAGGAACTGAAGACTAGCCTGGGCTACATGAGACCATGCTCAACTCTCCTTCTCAAATCTGTACAATTAGTCTCTGATGCTTGAAGCAACAGTGGTTTTTGTTGGGAACATGCTGGACTGGACAAACGACCACCAAGGCCTAAGTGGGTGGGTGCTTCAACAGATCCAAGACAGTCCACCCCCTGAAGGGATAGGTCAGACATAGTGTGGCCCTCAGAGTAAAGAGGAAGTCCCTTCTGCACCTGTCAGCACATACCTGTGTGCTACTGCCTCCTTCTTTCTGCAGGAAGAACTGCTTCTTAAACTCGTAGTAGGCGTTGTATTGGTGCCAGGGCTGAAGAAATTCAAATCTGTGAAGAGTGAAGGTCTGGTGTTTCAACATGGCCTACATGCAGTCCTCGGTGTTCTCACATATGGCCTGCCCTGTTCTGGGAAGCTCATAGACACAAGTCAGAACAACTTCATAGATTCTACACGGCTTCAGTCCTGCTCTATCCACTGACGTGTGAGTCAAGCCAAGGCCTAACCCAACCTCTACGGTCATATCACAGGGGATTTGACACTATATATGCAGCCCATGTTTTATTCGCATTGCCAGGCATAGGGGACATGGACCCTTGAGAAGTGTGAATTCCAGCTTTTCAAACACCTACATGGTCACTGCACAATAAAGACAACAACAAAACCCTCTCTAACTCTAGGTAATTTCATAAGATGAACAAAAATATGTCTACCTAAAGATAGTCCAGGGAAGGTGAAAGCACAAAAGAATCCTGACAGGGTTATAGAATGCTAAATGAAAAAACCCTCAATCTCATATACCTGACATGCTTGTAAGTGTTTGACTTTTTTGCAGCATGGGGCTTGATCCCAGAAACTCATAAATGCCAAGCAAACACTGTCCCTGAAATTCACGAATGCCAAGCAAACCCCCCAGCCCAACACCTCACCTTTCACCTTCACCTCACCTTTGATCGTTCTTGGCTCGAACACTGGTCTCAAATTTAAGGCCATTTCTAGCGACGTACTCTGCCAGCTTGTCAATCACAGGCTGGATGTCGGGGGGCGGGGGTATGATGGCCACGGGAGCAAGCGCACTGTGGAGAAGAGCCGGTGAGCAACCCTGAACTCAGCATGGCTTGAGCCTGGCACTGGCAGCTGGAGGGTCCTTTCAGGTTCAGCCATGTAAGAGCAAGACTAAAGCAGGTCTAAAGGCAAGAAGCCCCTTAACGTAATGAAGCCAGCTCCTGGGCACTAACAAGGCCCAGAGTATCACTGCTGGGAGTGAGACTACAGGAAGCTGTGTGAGTGGCACCTTGTAAGCCCAATAGGCAAGACCCTATTTCAAACAAAACAAAGCAAAACAAAACAGAAAACTGGGACAGTGGGGATTAAAGAATAAGGTCCAAAGTCCCAGAGCCAGGATCAAGACTTCCTCCTAAGTAGCATTCGCCTTTAATTATGAGCTACTTCTTAGGGACAAAACAAGTACAAGTCATTAAAACGGGCAAGAACTTGGTTCAACATCCTTCTCTGTGTTAACTTTCTCAGCAACGCCCCAAAAATCACTCCCTAACCCCTCCCACAGGCTAGGCCAGTGATCTACTTCTGAGTGACATCCCCA
Source organism: Mus caroli (assembly GCF_978045245.1). Lineage (NCBI taxonomy): Eukaryota > Metazoa > Chordata > Mammalia > Rodentia > Muridae > Mus > Mus caroli. The sequence continues at coordinate 133,712,212 of NW_028227259.1, read as the reverse complement.
GCCCACACTTGACTTCTCAGCATGATTAGAAAGAGGGATTTTAGTCAAGCATTTCAGCAGTCATTATGAGAACTGCCCCCCTGCACCCCCTACAACACTCCTGTCCTTCTGAGATTGTTGGTTCTACACTAGATGCTGTAAGACTGTACAACGTGAGATCTTGGAGTCCTCTCCTCACCAATCAGTATGAGACCTTTTGAGCTCTGACAAGTTCAGTTCACCTCACTTGAACTCTGCCGAACACCACCCAGCTGAGGTTTCAAACACGACACAAGAACAGCCCAGAATTAAGGAGCAGATATGGGATCAGGCCTAGGAACCACATTTGCATCTGGCTAGATTTCACTGCTAGAACCATTTTTGGTTCCGAAATGGGGTCTTGTTCTGTAGCCCATTATACTGATGACCCTAAACCCTTGATCCTCCTGCTTATGCCTCCTCGGTGCTAGAAATTCAAGAATGGAACAATTATACGTATTACCAAGCTGGCTTTGAACTTTTTCTTCTTCTTTTGAGACAGGGATTCCCTGTGTATCTGTGACTGGCTCACTATACAGATCAGGATGGCACTGACCTCAGAGAATGCCTGACCCAGCCTGGCTATGTGGCGTTAAACTTTTTTTTTAAAAAGATTTATTTTTCATTATACATAAGTACACTGTAGCTGACTCTGAAGAGTACGCGTCAGATCTCATTACGGATGGTTGTGAGCCACCATGTGGTTGCTGGGATTTGAACTCAGGACCTTGGGAAGAGTAGTCAGTTCTCTTACCCACTGAGCCATCTTAGCAGCCCCCGGCGTTAAACTTTTAATCCTTCTGTTTCAGCCTTCCAAAAGCTGCACGTACAGATGTGTGGTTAATAATAAGTGAATAAGAGCCATGCTAATTCTGGAGACGCAGGTCTGTGATCCAGATGAAGAACACTGGTGACGGCAGCAGCCATCAAGCTGAGCAGGTGGCATGCGTACCTTGTGGTGGTGGTTGTGGAGGTAACCCCGCTGCTTGGTTCAGCTGTGGTTGGGGGTGGAGGAGGTGTGGTCCCAGGAGGCGGTGGTACAGTGGTAGTCACACCAGGTGAGCTGGACACAGTCACTCCAGCAGGAAGGGTGCTGTAGTAAGTGGCCACATCGATCCCAGGTGGGGGTGGTGCCAGGCAGTAGGTGCCATCTGGCAACATGTAGTAGCTGTAGTACATGGCTGCCACAGTTGCTGTAAGAAACAGGGTTTGTAAGCAAGAGGCCAATGACAGGTGAGCCAGCTACAATGTCCCTCAAAGACTCGTGTTCTAGACACTTGTTCCACAGCTTATAGTATCATTTGGGGAGGCTGTGGAACCTTCAGGAGGTGGGGCCTGGCTGTTCTCTACTTCCTGTTCCACCAAGTATGAACAGCTACTGGCTCAGGCTCTCACATTCCACCATGGACTGAGACTCTCTGAAACAGTTGACGTTGTTCCTGTCAGTTATTTGATCACAACAATCACTAATACACCAGGCTAGCAGACAGTTAAAAAGGAGACCGTGACCACGTGCAGCATCCACTCTGCCCATTCCAACCATGTTGCTTCTGTATCTGGAACAATGAGCAGTAGCAGACAGGCACACAACAGCCAATGTTAACAAGTGTGGACTTTCCTAAATAAGCCACTCTTCCTTCATGCACTTAATGCAGAGTGAAAACTGCTGCAGGAATGACTGGTGGGCAGCCCTCTCCCACAAGGCTGCTCAGGCATCCGTACTCACAGAGCAGAACTCCCTAACCTCCCCCCCACACACACACACCAACTACAGTTTTTGGAATGTTTTTTCACTCCACATGCGCTCTATGGGACTGCTATATTGAGCTCACAAGTCTGCCGTCTGTCTCTAACAGCTACCTGTGGTCTTTCCTACAGTCAGCAGTGGTCACTATCAACTTCCAGCTCACTTTATGTACAAAGGACCGCAACCTGCTGTGCTAGCAACAGTCCTGAGAGGTACCCATCTCCTTTAAAAGTTTTAATAGATGTCTTTTTTTTATTGAATTTTTATATGCATGAGTGTTTTTCCTGAATGTATGTGTGCCTGGTGTCTGCAGAGGTCAGAATATTGTGTCAGATTCCCACTCATACTGGAGATACAGAAGTTGTGAGCTGACACGTGGGTGTTGGGAGTCGAACCCAGGTCCTCTTCAAGAACAACTAACTGCTAAGCCAACTCTTGAGTCCTACTTATCTTTTTGAAAAAAATGTTCAAATCTAGCACTTAGCACAGAAGGCTAATGAAGTAACTGGGTTTTCATTTCTAATCCTCTTGCAGATAAATAGCAATTCTGGCTACGCAGGGAATTAATTTCCTCTTCATTAGGACAGAAATGAAGGAATCTAACTTTCATTTGTTCACAGTGGCACAATGAAACAGAGTGGAGTACTAATGTCCCAAAGGGAAGGAGACGGTCTTTCTAGCTCACGCTGGAAAGGTATGCATGCATGTAGTCCCCACACACTGTTGACACACTTGTAGGTGGACTGACTCACTGTTTATCAGGCATGTCATACATATCAAGTCCCCAGTACCAACCCAGATCAGTGTTACATACCAGACGCTGGTACACAGGAACAGCAGTAACTAAGTATGTGTGTAGGGTATGTGGCCCAGTGCCTTTTCACCTCTACTCACAGGGAAACCTACCATATCTCTTCAGCTGGTGGGGCTGGCAAGATAGCCTCACTGGCACCTCTGTTTCCCAGCACTGAGCACTCAGTGTTTGTTTGGTCAAGAAACACCATGTTGTGCTGACAAGACATCCAACGCAGTAACTTGGAGACCCACCCTATAAACACCTGATAATACTGGACACAGTATCACTCAAAACTTAATCGACAGCATTTGCTGTCACCTGCCTCCCTCTGATCTCTTACTCCATGTGACACTTAGGACTTCAATTCATACCTCAGAGACATTTGTGTGACCTCAGAAGGACTCCAGATGAGGTAGCGTACTGATATAAAGTACCTCGTACCCTGGCACCACACAGACTCAAGAGCCCCATGCTGTAACCACTGTGCACCTGCTGTTCCTAGAGCCCCATGCACAGTGTCCGGGAGGAGGCTGGATCCGCCCTTTCCTGTCAGGAGCACCTAACTATGGACAAGGCCCCAAAATGGCCTGAGAGACAGGATCCCTATTAGCTCATCCTGTCCCGTGGATTTTCAGTCTTGCTACCCCAAAATCACATAGGCTGCCACTCTGTGGCTTCTGCCTCTGACATGTACACCCATGGTAATTCCCTGCTGTAGGCCTGATACTGCCCCAAAAGCGGCACATGGCAGAACCCGTGACAAGTTCTTGGCAGCTCCTGATGCACTCAGTGAGTAGAGCTTAGCTGTTCTGTTCTACATAACCCAGCGCTGAAATACTGCACAGTGACTACAGCTCACACTAGCCCAGTCCTGGCTAAGAGTCTCCATGGGTACACACTCTGTGGCAGTGGAGTCTATAGCACAAGCATTCTATAGCCTTGTCATCAGCTGAGCCCAAGGCACAGGTTCCCAAGCACCTACCAGTTCCAACATCACACACCAAGAAGAAAAGTGTATCTGTCTGTCTGTCTCTCTCACACACAAAATCATATACATGAAAATGCCCCACACTCACAGGCTTTCTGATTTTATAATGTAAACTATAAATACACTATTTGACATTTTATAATCTTACTTTAAAGCTTTATGGTAGAAATCTTTCATAAAACGTAAGTATTTTTATATCATCTTTGCAAAAACTTAGTTTACATTAAAAGCCACCTAATGATGGCTTCAATTTTGTAAGATGAAAGAAATGCCAGAGATCAGTCAAGTAACAATGTAGATTTACTTAATACTACTGGGCTGTTTATTCAAACACAGTTCACAACATTATCCAAAAAGTCACACTTAGAATACAGCAAGTCATGAGGCTAACTAAGATGCTATTACAAGGAAAAGAGGGAGTCGCTAGAGAGCCAGCTCAGTGGGTGAGAGTACATCGCTCTCACAGAGGTTCCAAGTTTGGATCCTAGCACCCACATTGGCCAGCTTATAACCTTATAGAACTCCACTTCTAGGGGATCCAACTCCCTCTTCTGCTCTCCATAGGCACTGCACACATACACGCAGACAAACACTCATGCATATAAAAGAAACAACCACCACCACCACCACCACCACCACCACCACCACCACCAACAACAACAACAACAGCAAACTTTTAAAAAGTGGCACCTACTACAGAAGTGGGTAGTGTAGCCCTGCAGTGCAGGTACCTGGTTCAGGGCTGTCTGTGATCTTTAATGCTAGGCTGCCATCCTCAGGACAAGCCAGAGGTCTTGCTACCTTCACATGATACACAGAACTTCCCAAGGGTACTGTTTATTTCTCCATCTCGACATGGGGCCTTGCTCTGATCCCAGAATGGCCTCTAAACTTTGGTCTCAAGTGAGCACCCTTCCTCAGTTTACTGAGGAGACAGGAGTACAGGAACAAAGCACCATGAGTGACCGTGTCTGGGTTTTTAAGTGAGTGAAAATAGGTGCTAGTATGCTAATAAATTTATTTCTTTGAGTACTGCAAAAACCCACACCAAACGAGGCAACAGAGAAACTGCCCCAGGTGCCCAGGCCATCTAGGCAGTAACATGGAAGGAAGGGTGAGCTGCTAACGTGGAGGCACACCTGGAAGCACTTTTCCAGCTATTCACAAGCTTACATGAGCAATAACCCAGGGCAAGGCTGGTGCCATCTGCCTAACCACCTAGGGCCCTACTCCACCAACAGAGCTACACTCCAGTCCTATCTAATCATCTTCCAGAGCCTTCAGCTCTTGAGCAGGTATGTGCTGAGGATCCTGAGCCTTTCCTAAGACACAACTATGACATTAAAGGAGACGTGTAAAAAGAGAGTCAGCAGTGACCCATCTTTCTGGCCGTCCCTGGTGCTGTACCCTGAAGGAAGATGCAGGGCCACTGACTCTGCTCTGAGGCTATGTACCATTCAGGCGATGCCCTCAGCCCCTCCTATACCATTCATGCCATGTCCTTCCACCTCTAGCTGGCTGACAGGCACCCCTCAGCCTTTCCCAAGGCTAAAGGCTTACATTCTATTCCCGTCTCCAGTCCTGGGCTACATCTAAGAACTCTTCACTCGGTACTCTTATCTGGAGAGGTCACTCATGTTCCAAACCAACTGTGTCCAGAACTGCATTGGGCTTTCATCTATGCCCTTCTGTCCTGCAGCTCTGGTCTAGGAAATGTCATGCCTCTAAGTCAGATTTCCTGGGCCTCTTGGCTCAGCAAGCTTCTGTCTGGGAGGTGTTCCCACAACCTTCTTCTTCCTCCTCTTCTGGGGCCTCTGTGAGAATCATCCCAGCTCATGACAGCTTTCTCTAAGTCTTTGGTCAATCCCTTCCTAGGATTCTTGGTTGGAAACCCCTGTATAGCCACTGTGCTGTGGGAACATCTGCCGTTGTAAACAGCACTGAGCCCTGCATGGCTATTTATTACACACAAATACTCATAAAGGCTTAACTTGCAAAGCAGTCACAGGAAGAGTGACCACAGAAATTATTAATGGAATTAAACTACTACAGTAATAGAAGTTAGGTGAACAGGGTTATTCACCCAACATCCTGCTGTGCTGTGCACACCCGTCTTGGTATAATTTAAGATGAAACAGTGTATTTGTGATGGGTGAGGTATTAGGTGGCCTGGGCACAAGGATATAGCAGTGGCAGATGACTTTAAAAGGGTCATTTGAATGTAAACCCCTAGCCACAACACATGAGGACAATTCCTAAGTGACTAGTGGAAGGGAGACTAGCCTACAGGCTGGGTCAGCTGGACGAAGGGACAATTCCGGTCCCGGTGGGAAGGTCTGTGACTGTTCAAGATCTTATCATATAACTCATTATAGCAGTGCACAATTTCAAAATTTTGAGTTATTTCTGGAATTTTCCATCGAACATCCTCAGACTGGATCCCACGGAAAGCAAAACTGCAGATGCAGAGCCTGCTGCCTCTTCCCTGTTTCCCATCTGTTTTGTTCTCTAGCATGCCAGTGCCAAATGGAAAGGCTGTGCAGGCATTCCTGACATAGCACTGGCATGGACACACTGTTCCATGAATGCTCCAGTTGTACAGGAGAGAACAGGCAGTATCAGCCGAGGGCAAGGGCTGGGAAGTTATAGTACAGAGCACTCCAGAACTGGAGGGAAACACACATCTACACCATACTTCTAGGTCCTTCCCACTATCTATCCAAGGGTTGAAATAAAAAAATGTATCTTCCAGTATAGTCTCTTGTAACAAGTTGTAACAAGGATGTGCCCCAGCAAACAAATGAGAACCCCAAAGAGACAAACACAGGAGCTAGTATAGTCGAGCGATGGAGAAGCCACAGGAAAGCCTGAGGCTGGAGGCTGACAATACAGCCCCAGACTAGAGTAGCAGACTGGGAAACAGCTGCCAACAGCCAACACACAGGTGCACAGTGAAGGATGGACCAGTTTCTGTCTTTGGCTTCAGCAGCAGCCACCCAGGCTTCGAAAGATGGCATTATTAGAACTTAAGATGATTCATCTTGACTGGTAGACCTGTAAGGGTATTTTCAGGAAGGATTAACTGAGGGGAGAGGACCCTCCCTCAGAGTAGGCAGCACCTTTCTGCAGCAAATCAAACAGGAAGAGGCGGTCCAAGAGAAGAGGCACTGCTGTCCGGTCCACCTCTGCTTTTTGCTTGTAAGTGCACCCAGCTCTCCTATTACTGCTGCCATCCATCATCTGACTCAGCCTCTTCGGCCTTGCCACATGGGAGAAGACCAATGACTCCCCAGTACTCCCCTAGGCTTTCAGTGGGGACTCCAAAGGCATCCATCCAGCAGCCTTATGAACTGTGCACCTGTATTTGGTTCTCAGCCTTCAGTGGGTAGATGGCTATTATGACACTACCCAGACCAGTCTGTGCCAGTCCTGTGAATGAATCATCTTGTAACATACACACTCATTCTTTTGTCAAGAGAACCATGCCTAATACAGACTGTGGTACCAGGAATGGGTCCAAAATACCAGCAACAATCCCTGAAACAATCCAGCTGCTTTGCTACCTGGAACACATGATCTAGCAAACCTGATGGTACTGCTGCGTTGTCAGTGCTACATGGGGTAATGGTTGGGTCCTTTGAGGACTGCACAAGAGAATCACAGTGGAGGCCTTTGGAACTTTGGAGCAAGGCCTTATTCTCACCCACAGACAATGATTTTGAGAGAGAGCTCTTGGCCTGCTATGGGGACTTAGTGGAAACCTGAGAATCTGACAATGGGCTATTACCACATGACTTGAATTACCCATCATAGGCTAGGCATTACTTACCAAGCCATAAAGTTGGACATGCAAAGCAGCAAAGTAACATCAATTGGAAGTGATAATATTTATGTAACTGAGCCCAAGTAGGTCGTAGATGAAGTTACCCAAGTGCCTATGGTTCCAACTACTCCAACAATGCCTTCTGTCCCCATGCACTCACTGCGTCAGGAGGCAGGCTCTGTGACAGGATGACTAAAGAGAACAAAAGTGAGGCCTGATTTGTGAATAGTGCTACCCTATGTAGAGTCCATTCCCCAGAAGAGGATAGCTAACTGTAGTACTACAGCACCTTTCTGGGACAACCCTGAAGGAAAATCCTGTGGTAGGCACAGCTTTGGGCAGGGCAGAGTTGTATATTTTTAGTATTATTTTTATTCTCTCTATGCATGCATGCTATTGGTGTGCACTGAGGTCAAAGGACAACCTGTGGGAGATAGTTCTCTCATTCCACTATATTGGTCTTGGGAATTGAACTCAGGTTGTCAGGTTTGGTGGCAAGCAAGCACCTTTAACTCAATAAGCCATTTGCTGGCCATATAAATTTCATTTGGACAGATGTACAATTTATACACTGACACAAAGGGCATTCCCAGTATTTTGGATGAACAGCTGGAGACTTGGAAAGAACATGATTGGAAAATTGGTAAGATAGACATTTGGGGAAGAGGAATATAAACAGATCTCTTCAAATGAAGTGAAGATACTTGTGTCCTGTGTAAATGCTCATCAAATGGTTACATCAGCAGAGGAGAACGTCAGAGGATGGCTTGTTTTGTAGACAGAAGTCAACTTTTCCTGGAAGGCCATTCCTGTCATTACCCAATGGGCCCATGAACAAAGGAGTCACAATGGCGAGGCGAGGATGATACATGGGATCAACAACTAAAGCAGCTGGCTTGACCAGATGATGGAATGGCCTTTTAAAGACACAGCTATATGGCCAAGTAGGTAGCAGTAGCCTGAAGGGCTGGGGCAGAGTCCTCTAGAAGACTACAATGCTCCGATTCAGTGTTCAGAATATGGTAGTTTCTCTTATAACCAGGATTCATGGATCCAAGACTCAAGGGATAGAAATGGGAGTGTCACCACCCAACACTACTACCCCCAGTGGTCCACTAGCAACATTTTGCTTTCTGTTCCTACAATTTAATGCTCTGCTAGCCTAGATGTCTTGGTTCCAGAGGAAGGAGTGCTTCTGTTAGGAGGTACAAGAAGCATTACATGGATTCAGTTAAACTAGAAGCTAAGACTTTCACCTGGCCACTCTGGCTCCTGATGTCCTTGAATCAACATTAAGAAAAGGGTTACAGTGTTATCAGACATCACAGAGAAACTGGACTGCTATGGAGAAAGGAAGAGTAGAGTCTTTCTTGGTGTGACCATGTTCTGAGTTAAGTCTGAAACTGTAACAACTCGATCCAGGCAGGATGGTAAAGGAGCCAGAACCTTCCAGGAGGCTGAGGCAGGGAGGACATAAATTCTCAGCCCTCCTGTGTTACCAAGTAAGTTTCAGGCTACTCCCACAGATAAAGAAACAGGACTTGCTGAGTATATGAGCTGGGAAGTAGAAAAATATAAACAACTGTAGCCAAGTAACCAATCACAGAAATGAGGCATGTAACTGCCATGAATGTTTCTGTCTTACATTGTGAAAATGTCCAAGGCTTTATATGTATTTATGAGTAGTAAGCAGATATCTGTGCTTTCTTTCTTTTCCTATTCTATTACCATATAACATTAAGAAAATGTCAGAACTTAAGTGTTGTCGCTCTGTGTATCATATTTAAGTTATAGGGTATAACCTGAAGATATCTGCTCTGGGGGAAGAATTGATGTTTTCAGTTGTTTATCTAGGAGGGTCTGTGAGTGCATTTCTAGGAAGGATTAAATGAGAGGTGACCCATCCACCAAGTGTGTAGCACCTTCCTGTGGGTATACCAGATACATAAAGATGTTTGAGGCAAAACAGTGTTTGCATGTCTATGTGCCTTCATTTTGTTCTTTCTTTCGTTTTTATGGAAGAGTGTTTTGCCTACATGTTTGTCTCTGCATCAGTGTGTACTTGGCACCCTTAGAAGCCAGAAGATGTTAGATCTAAGACTAGAATTACAGATGGTTCAAATTGAACCTGGATACTCTGAAAGAGAAGCCAGTGCTTTTAACTGCTGAGCCATCTCTCTCCAGCCACTTCCCTTCATTTCTTGTTGCTAAGTCTATCTAACTCATCTCAAGATCTGGTTGATATCAGACTCCAGCTACGTGGGCCTTCCAATACATACTGAAGACTAACAGCTCTGGAATCTTCCAGGTCTTCAGCACCACACTGACTGCTGAAGCAGTTACCAAGTTCTCATTCTCTCTGGTACACAGAGAGCAACTGTTGGACTACCCCACTACTACTGTATAGACTGTTATGACTCCCTTTTAATATATATATGTGTGTGTGTGTATGTATGTATATATATATATATGTTTGTTTGTTTGTTTGTTTGTTTTGTTTTTTGAGACAGGGTTTCTCTGTATAGCTCTGGCTGTCCTGGAACTCACTCTGAAGACAAGGCTGGCCTCGAACTCAGAAATCTGCCTGCCTCTGTCTCCCAAGTGCTGGGATTAAAGGCGTGTGCCACCACCGCCTGGCTCTAGAATATATTTTTATATACATACCTTCTACCTGTTTGCTCCTCTAAAGGCTTAAGACAAACCAAAAGAAAAACCACCAGGTGGGAGTGTTAAACTCTAGGCATGAGAAAGCTTGAGGGGCACTGCAAGTAAAGTCAGATTGCTGTCTGCTGCAGAAGAAGATCCCAGAGCGCCTAACTTCAGGATGTGGAGGAACACAGGTGTAGCCACAGCAAGGGTGGATAGAGTCGACCCAACTTCAGAGACTAGTGTTTCAAGTAATCCTGGAACCCAGACTGGCTCTGGGAGATGGAGTGCAGACATTTTTCATAACAAGTGTGCATTTGACTTTCAAAGTATAGATATGTCCCGCTCTAATTAAAACAAAAACTTAGCATATACTAATTATAATCAAAGAAATAAGAAACATCTTACCATATTCATCACGTTCTTGAACTTACAGCAAAGAGAAAGCACATTACTGATACTTTTCCTCAATACTGGTGATTAAACAAAGAGGTGTGTGTGGTATGTGTGTTAGCGCTACATGCATGTGAGAATGTGGTTATCAGAGCAGGATACTGGGTGTCACCCTCAGTTGTCTACTCATTTTGAGTCAGGGTTTCTCATTAAATCAGAAGCTCACCATTTCAGTTAGGCTGGCAGGCCAGTGAACTCCTGGGGTCTTCCTGTCTCCAACCCCATGGCTGTACTGGCATGTGCAGCCATGTCTGGCTTTTATGTATGTATTTAGGTACCAGACCAAGTGCTCTTAACCACTGAGATGTCCATCTCCCATGTCTTCATTATTAGTTTGAAGCAAACACTCAGTAAGTTGCCCAGGCTGTCCTGGAACTCACTCTGTAGAGCAGGGAGGCCTTGATCTTACATTCTCTTTCCTCAGCCTCCTGAATAGCTGACGTAAAGGCCTAGATCACTTGGCATGGTTCCATGTTCCCTCTCAGTTACTTTCTGCCCCCTACCCGTTCATAAAGGATGTGTGTCAGTTTTCTGGACACTATAGACTCAGCAGTACACGCAGCCAACTGGGTGAGTCATCTGAACAATAGGACAGTTCCCAAGATGGAGCCATAGGATCACGACCCTTGGTGAAATGGTGGTGAGGCTGTTGCTACTATCAAAATGTGAAGAACTAAAACCATCTACTAAATGTGTGGGGCAAACGGCTGCTGACCCAGCACTGTGATGAGGAATTGGCTGGCAAACACAGCTGTACTAGAGAATTTCTACCCAGAACAAATCAATCCACTCTGAAAGCAGACGCAATGAAGGAGATCCTCTTGCCAAATGCCGGCAGAGCAGCAGAATGTGCTAGGAAGGTTTCTTGCCGCTGTTTGAGAAAACTGCTGTGCTAGTCTAAGGCTGACGAGACCTCAGCTGCACCTAGAGTTCATCCTCCCAGACACACAAGCCTCTGGCACATTCCTAGTCGGATTCTGAGTTAGCAAGCACCACTGGCAACCTTGGCTTGATTGCTAATCCTGCTGCCACAACCCCTGTCCCCCCTTTACCCACCCATCTATTTTGCTCTCAGACATCGGCTTTTCCTGATTTATATAATAACTCTCCTGTCACTTCAAATACACTGATGCATCTCTGCATAAAGCTAACAAATGGTATGCTGCAAAGCCAGCTTCTTTTTTTTTTTTTTTTTTTTTTTTTGGTTTTTTCGAGACAGGGTTTCTCTGTGTAGCCCTGGCTGTCCTGGCACTCACTTTGTAGACCAGGCTGGCCTCGAACTCAGAAATCCGCCTGCCTCTGCCTCCCGAGTGCTGGGATTAAAGGCGTGCGCCACCACGCCCGGCCAAAGCCAGCTTCTTAACAAAGCAGATTTCCACTAAAGTGTGCAGGGCTTCATATAAAGCCAGGGGAACACTGCTTAGGTCAATGAGGGTTCACTGAGACTGTTACCAGTGACGTCACAACCATCTTAGTGGGTGCACACACACACTCCAAGATATAATCCTAATGTAAAACTCCCTGACATTGTCCTCTTTAGAACACATCTCTGTGGGTAACTGACACATAGATACTTAGATAAGTTACCTCACAATTTGAGACTGAGAGTAGAGGCTGGTAAACATTTGTAGAAAAGACAGACGTGCCGGGCGTGGTGGCGCACGCCTTTAATCCCAGCACTCGGGAGGCAGAGGCAGGCGGATTTCTGAGTTCCAGGCCAGCCTGGTCTACAGAGTGAGTTCGAGGACAACCAGGGCTATACAGAGAAACCCTGTCTCAAAAAACCAAAAAAAAAAAAAAAAAAAAAAAACCAAAAAAAAAAAGGACAGATATTGGTAGACTGGAAAGATGGCTCAGTGGGTAAAGGTATCTCAGCTTGCCAAGCCAGACCACCTGAGTTTGATCTCCAAGAGCCATCCATACTGTAGGAGAGACCTAATTCCTACAAGTTATCCCTGAACTTCCATTTTTATGCCATGACATACTCACAGCCACACATACACAGATACACAAGAAATTTACAATGTAACAAAAAGAAAGACATAGATTATGTTTCTGTGTACCTCCAGGTAAAACTGAAGACATTATTAGATCTTTATATGATGTGAGAGAAATGAAAACAAACAGGCAGTTTTTCCTTCTTGTCATCTGCCCACCTTGGTCTCCTGACTGCTAGGTAACTACAGACATGTGTGTGCTGATATACTCAGCTCCAAATGTCCACTTTGGTGGAACTAACACTATCATCAAAGCTGCTGCCCCGAGACTGTTACTTCCATCCGTCTGGGTGTACTAGTGAAGAGAGAGGATCTTCTTGGGTTAGCCTCATCTAATAGGGCTTGAGTTTGGTGTCCCTTGTAACAAATCATCTTCAAACCACAGGCTACACACACATGTCTCTTGCAGATATGGGCTGCTGAAAGCACACTGACAATCTGGCCAAGGGCTGCAATCTTGGAACTTTCTATAGAAACACTTGTCTTTGTTTTCTCAAAGTCTTCCTGGAAGCAGAAAAAGTCAGTGGAATAACAGCTCTTTTTGATCCCACCCACAACTGTGACTTTCTTGATTTTGTTTGTTTTCAGACAGGTCTCACTCTGTAGGCTTGCCTGGCCTTGAACTTGTGGCAATCCTTCCCTGTTTTCGAGCTCTTTTCTAGCCTCATGATGTCAGTGGCTGTACCCCAATGGCTTACAGATCTACTCCTCAGCACTGCAATGCTGTACTCAATTTGTCAGTCTGCACCACTGGGACCAAAACCCCAGGCTTAAAGTCCACAGGGGAGGAATGAACTCATCTAGGCTCACGGTTTCAGAGCTGCTTAGTTCACACTATGGTGAACCAAAGAAAGGACTATGGAAAGAAGTCAGGACAAACGCCATGTCCTTCAAAGGCTCCATCTTCTCCTTTCCATCCTTCCCAATAATGCTGTCATATCCATAGTCATCAAGAAACTAATTCCAGATTAGATCAGAGCCCTGACAACCTATTCAGCTGTGGAGACAGTCACACATCCACTGCTGTGTCCAATAGTGTCCTTCACTATCCCCTGCAGTCTCTCAGGAAACACTCGCCAGGCAGCCAGCAGTATGCTTTGCTCCCCTCCAGCACTCTTACAGCACAACCAAACTGACGATCCAGGGCCCGAGACCCAACACCAGTTACATCTCTCACTCCCATGTATCTAGCAATGTAGCCACTTCCACAAGGAGGCATAACAAAGCATAACTCAGGCAAACCTGTAGGTGACTGGCTGGGAAGGCTTGCTCTGAAGCACCACAGCCCAGCTTGCTGCCAGAAGTGGTCATTTTTCATGAATATGTTTTGCCCAGACCAGTCTCAGGATGGTTATTACCATAGTAATCTCAGAGTCAATGAGCAACTCCACACCCTCTTTTCCCTGACAACAGATGCCTGTTGCTATCTGCATGCTGCAGCAGGTTCTATGAGGTAAGTGGATCTCCCTTACCTCTGCAAGGCCCTGCTTCCTTCACACTAGAAATGTACACTCGGGGGAGGCCATGATGTCTTGAGCACATCTGTTGGCACCAACAGTCACTGTCACTGCTGAGTCATTCCTTCTCAGGACGGCAAAGTTCACAGAGTGGATACTGCAAAGCTTTAGGGTCCCCAGAGGTGGTAGAGGGGAAAACAAAGCTGAGAACCCAAGTTTCTCTTTTCCATGCAGTCAGTTCAGGTCTTTAGATTCCTTGCTTCACCCTCTGAACTCAGGTACCTGACTCTCAGGAATTCCCAAAAGATCCCTTCCTAGTCCAAAGCAGTCAGCGCTTTCTGATACAGAATCTTCCACTGCAGAGGGTAAACATAAAGTCAGGTAGCCTCCAAACTCCTTATTTTGCACTGCCTACAGCTTTCAAATAGAGGGATGTCTCTGTCCTCATCTCTGCAAGTGTGTAAGAAACTTGATAATTGGCTCACCACACTGATTCGAGGATGTCCCATCACAGCGGACAATTGCCATGGTCTGCATTTAAAATAGGGCGCATACACCATGATATATCTGAGAAAATGAACATTACTTTCCACATTAGTTCATCTGCCCTGTTGAGGCTTCCAGACAACCCAGTGCCTTACAAAATATCTCCATAGCCAGGGAGATGGCTCTCTTATGAAGTGCTTTCACACTAAGCATGAAGACCTGTGTTTAAGTCCCAGAACCTAAAAAAATGCATAATGAAGTGGTAAATACTTATAAGCGTTAAGTTAGGAAAGTGGTACCAAGAGGATGGATCCCTGGGACTCTAGCCAGGCTGTCTAGCCTACTTGGTGAGCTCCAGGCTACTAGCAACATTGTCTTAAAGTGTCTTTAAGAAAGACTAGCTTTGACATCAGCCTGAAAATGGGAACTGGAATGACTTCTGCAGTGAGCATGAAGGTCACATCTGGGCCACCAGATGCATCTACAGCGTCCAACATGTTTAAAAAATGTTTCTTTTCTTGGATTAGACTTTCTTCCTGAAAAGCCTCTCTGAACTAAGTTAAAACTTACACAGTGCATGTGAGCCATCCATCCATGTGGAAATCAGAAGCCAGCACATGTATGTATCTTCCTCAGTTGACATTCTCCTTAACTGCTTTCCACCTTATCGTCTGAGCCAGGGTTTCTTACAGGCCGCACTGTTTACTCCCTAGGCATAGCTGTCTCTCTGTTCCTGACGGTGGGTATGAGGCTTAGCTGCTTTAAGCTCTGGCCACTGAACCTTCCTTTCTGTGATGGACTGTGATCTGCAATAGTGAATTGCACACATCCTATCCCTCTCCAGGTGTTTTTTTCCAGGACATCTTATCACATCGACAGAACAGCTAGGCCAGAAGCTAAGTAAGTACAGATGACTGGGCATTGTCAGTCAAGCAGGGGTCAGTGTGGGCTGTTATCTGTTCTCTCACAGACCCCGGGCCCCATTCATATATTTAAACAACTCAAGAGAAAAAAACAAACAAAGAAGGAAAATAGTTATTTTACAATATGGAAAATATGTGGTTCTCACATCCTAATGGCTACACAGTTTTTGTATTGTTTCTCTGATAGCATTTCATGTAGAACTTCTAATCCTCCTGCTTCTACCTCCTGGCTTATACCAAAATATTATTATTATCCAAGTATCTTGTCTGTGGTGACATGTTTGGAAATGTGTACTCCTGACTTCTAAGAAAGTCTAGCCCTGCCCCCACCGTACAGCTTAGAAAGAGGACTGAAACACAAACACAGAAGCAACGCAGCATGAACAGGATTGACCACAGAAGACAGAAATAATCACCTGATGCCAAAGAGAGGCAAGCCACAAGCAGAGAACAGGACACTCACAGGGAAAGGAGGCACAGACCAACAGCCAGAAAGTGGTACTGAAAGCATCCGACTAATGGGACTGTGAGCTTCCTACTGAAGGGACACATGGGAAATGCAGACTGACTAAGCAACTGACACTGAAGGCAGAGGCATTGGCATTGGCAGGTGCCCAAGTGCAAACAGCACATAGCTAGTGGGTAGGCAGACAATGCTGAAGCCTCTTCCTGAACACAGGGCTGAGTCACTATGCTGTAGGTGCATGTGGCTCAGCAGAGGCTGTGTTGCAATGTATGTCAAAAGGCAGCCAACATGTTCAAACATAAAAGAATTTAAGAGAACAGCATCAGACCCAGCAGAAGAAAACCAGTCAACTAGTAACACTAGTGCCTGCCAGCCGAGGGTCCTCTGTGGTATCAAGAGTTACGCTGGGCTCTGGTTCACAAGGCTCCGAGGGACAGAAACTGTTATCTGAAAACCTCACACCCAGACCTGGACTTGGTCTTCTTTTATATGAAGGCTGAAGGCTGGCTTTTTTCTTTCCTTTGAAACAGTCTCACTCTCTATATGTGTCAGGCTGACTTTAAATGCAAGAGCTTCCTGCCTCTACTTCCTGAGTCCTCTGAGTCCAGTAGCTACCAGGTAGCCTACCAGTTACCAGTGCTCATCTGTTTTACCTAAATCTCTGAAGAGCCCTTGAAAACACCTAGCTTATGAGACTCAAACTGTCCAAGAGATGAATCACATAAGCAACTCAACTGGAGATACTGTGCTGGAAAAAACAATCCAGTGAGCCACAGACTGAGGCTAAGCAAGCGGGAATTACAGTTAGAGACAGAACACACACATTCCTCATATGCTCTCTCAACATGAATCGAATAGTCCTAACAAAAACTAGGAACAGGGCTAAGCAAAGGGAAAGTGAGCCCAGGGCCTGGAGATGTGCTAGGCAAAGGCTGCTCCTCTGAGCTAGAAACCCTGGGAAGGAAATGACTTCACAGGGACTCATCCCCTCTCACACAAAACCATGCAACTTCACCTCCTGTCCTTACGGGGGCCGGGGCTGAACCCGAGGTGCTCCACCTCTAAGCTACATCCCCCACCTCTGGATCTCTACTCTGAACTAGAAAGAGACCTTCCAGGGCTGGCTTCTTGAGTGGTGACAGCTACACCTAGAGTTTAGCTCTGTGTTTGGATCCCAGGATCTGTGGTTGAACCCCAGGAAAATCTTCCCACCATAACCCCCACCGCTTAAGTTTTGCCGTGCAGCTACAGGCAGGTCATCCCTCTCCTCTGTGGTGAGGTAGTTCCACGGCCACACCTTCCTTGCTTCTTCCTACCTTTCTAGACTAACAACTACACTGTCTACAAAAGACAATACCACTGTCACAGCCACCCAGCTGTGAAACACTGGCACAGGGACCAATGAGCTGGCTGAGTGGGCAGAGGCTTGCTGCCAGGCCTGACAACTGAATTTGATTCCTGGGACCCACAAGGGCGGACAGAACTGACTGCTGCAGGGTACCCTTGGAACGCCCTGCATGTACTATGCTGTGATAATACACATAAAATAAATTTTAAAAATATGGTAACAAAATGTAAACTAGGATAGGCTCGGGAAATGGCTTAGCAGGTAGAACTGCTTGTGCACAGGCCTGATGCACTGAGGTTGATTCTGAGAACCCAGGCCAAGGTAGAAGGGAAGAACTGACCCCACAAGATTGTCCTCTGACCTTCCACAAGAACACTGAGGCACATGTGTATCCTTGCTCACATGCAATCATGCATACACACAGAAAATTCAGTCACAAGGAATACTTTAGTTATTTATAGAACATTACAGAAAGCATTGTTGGCTCTGACAGTGGACAATATTTCAGCATTAATGCCTCTTGCATAATTTAATTATACTCTTCTATAAGAATTTATTGCAAAGTAGCCAAGTAATAATAGAATAGGGCTTGAAAAATGGTTTACCATCAAGTTAAGAAATAAAAGTAATTGTTAATTTTATACATCTTCACTTAAAGAGCTTCTAGAAGAAATTTGATCAAATAAAAAGTAAGATGTTCTTCCCAGGCTGCCCAAATCTGGGGAAATTAGTGAGAAGCAAGCCCAGGAGCCGGGTGTGTCCTGAGCTCCTAAGTAAGCACCAAAGGAAAGAAGAGCCGCTAGCTTTGCTAGCAGAGACCCACATGGCCGCGTGCCTAGACACGCGAATGTCCCAGCCATGAGAACTCACTCAGCAGTGGAACCCTAGACATACCTGAACACTCGAGGCTGGCATGCAGATCAGTGGTACAGTGTTTCTTCTAACATGAGTGAAGCCCTACGTTTCTCCCCAGCACCACCTAAGACCTGGTGTGACAGTGGATGTCTGCAATCCTAGCTTGTAGAGATGGAGACAGGAGAGCAGAAAGTTCAAGGTCATCCTTGGCTACAAGGCTGAGTTTGAGGAAAGCTGGGGTTACATGAGACCCTGCCTCAAAAAAAAAAAAAAAAAAACCAAGACAAAAATCTGCATGTTTGTTGGCAAGGAGCTGTTCAAAGAGGCAGATACACAAGCTACCCCTCCACCTCAGCTTCTTTCTCCCAGTTCTCAATGACACTGTATAGCTTCAGACACCTACACAGACGTCCCTTCCACCTCATGCTGGCCTTCTTCCCCAGCATCTCTACTTCCTCAGAAGCCACACACTCTATGGGCCCCCAACAGTGCAGACAGCTCTATTCAAGCTCCAGTGCTCAGGAGGCGGGCAGGGGAGCAAAATATTCATGTAGCTACTGCTATGCTTCAGTAGCGAGAGGCACCTCAGCCTCTGGCTATCACTGAAGTCTTAGACTGGGTATCCTTGGACACTAACAGGACATGCTTTGGATGTGCATGTTTGAGTCTTATACCTAATGCCATTCATACCGCCTGCTTACCCCATAATCCCACTAATAAAACCACTGCCCATCAGCTTCCTCTTTGCTGCAGTGACATCTGTTTCTCCATTCAGGCCCTTTGGTTAAGATGCCCATTTCTGTGGCCTCCAACCCAACTCTGCCCTGTGGGGCCTCCCTGGGTAAGCCCTTGTGCAGCAGCTGGGGAACAGCTGAGCAAAACCTTTAAAATGACATACACTCATTTTCACCTCATTTATCTGAAGTGGCTCTGAGGGGATTGCCACTTATATCCCACCTGTGAAACTTATTTGTACACTAAACATTTCCCCCATTTCCTTAATAGTTTCATTAAAAACAAAAATGCATTCGTAGACGTAATCAAGTGTTGACTATGGTTTAAAGTAGAAGGCCTTTCCTCCTGGCCCAGCCTCTCCTTAGGAGAACTCATCTGGCTCTCAAACTCAGAAGTCAACTGGTGGACAGCCACAGGCTCTGGCTCGCTGTTTTCCAGACACTGCTCTTGAGCCCTGGCTGTGCCCACTTTCCTCTGCACTTCCTGTTGCAGAGACAGCCAGTGCTGGGCTGTCTGTGCTAAGCCTGTAGGCGCTCCCCGAGGGGCAGTGGTTTCCGCCTGCAGGTAGCTGTGCCATGGCACACCAGGCAGAGGGGGCTCCACTTTGCAAGGCTGAGATTTTGCTTTTTACCACATTTTCTCTTAAACAATTTCTTTTCAGTTAAACTTACTATAATTATGTATCTGGTTAAATTTTATGCCAACACACAATTTAAATAAGAAGAGAATTGCTGTTTCTGTGAATTTAAAGTGGAATGCTTTGGAAAAATAGGATAAAAAGCCAAGTGCTTTAAAAAGCTACTGTGCAATTACAGGAGGAAAAGAAACTGTTGAGGCTCCAAATAACAAAATAAAAAGCCTACACTGCAGGGCTGGAGCATTGGGAGCCTGCTTCCCACGAAACCCTGACTGGGAGTGGGGATGAGGAAGGTGGGGGACATGCTTTGCTGGAGCCTAAGGAGCAGCTGTAGCCCAGAGTTGAAAGGGTGGAGAAGAGCACATACGAGCTCTTCAAAAGAAAAGACGGTGGGCCAGTGAGACAGTGAAGGCGCTCGCCCGCTCACCCTCTCACCGGCCCTCTCACCCCCAAGCCTGCCTGCCCACCCTACAAGCCTAGCAACTGAAGTCTGGTCCCAGAATCCAGGAAAGAGAACCAACTCCACTCAAGTGTTCTCTCACATGTGTACGTATGTATGTGCTCACAGTGTGTGAGCGTGTGCATGCATGTTCGTGCATGTGCGCACATGTACACATACGGATAATAAATAAAACAATGTTAAAAAGATAAAGAACAAGCCCAGCAGGCAGGGCTAGCCGGCCTGGCGACAGTGGCTCTGCTCTCTGAAAACTGATCAGATCCACACTACCATCTGCAGACCTGTTTTCACTACATTTGTTGTTTTTAAGGCATGAACTATTTCATGGACTTCCAATAGCAAGTCACATTTTGCCATGTCTCCTTGTATTAGACTTCTTTCAAGTTTCTCATATACTGCTACTGTTGTTTAGATAACCAGAGAATTTTCTAAAGGAAGAAAAGAAAAGACCTCTACAAATCACCTTAGGTTTTACTTGACCATTGCAATGTGGAATCTTAAAATACAATAGAAATAATTATTTTCAATGTTTCATTCAGAATATAATAAATTTGCATTCTGTATGTACAGATGGCAAAAATCAAGGCCTGCAGAAGTACAGCAACTCATACAGAAAGGGTCTCACTGTACAGCACCATTGCTGGCTTGGAACTTTGTACACCGGGCAGGCTTTGAATTCAGAGGTCCACCTGTCTCTGTCTTCCAGGTGCTGGAATTAAAGGTACAAGCCATCAGACTTGAGATTTGCTTTATGTATGTATTTATGTATGTGTGTTTCTATGTGTGTTTGTGACTGCAGAGGTCAGAAGAGGGTGCTGGGTCCTGTGGAGCTGAAGTTATACCCTCCTGACATGGGTGCTGGGAAGTACACTCTGGTCCTCTACAAGGGTAATATGTGCTCCTAACTGCTGACCCAGCTCCTCAGGCTTCTTAACGTTTTCAAAGTTACTCAGCAGTAACCGAGAGCCTTGTGCATTCCTAGAGTAATGCATGAGAGCACAGTGGTTAAGAGCACCAACTGCTCTTCCAAAGGTCCCGAGTTCAAATCCCAACAACCACATGGTGGCTCACAACCATCCATAGTGAGATCTGACACTCTCTTCTGGAGTGTCTGAAGACAGCTACAGTGTACTTACATATAATAAATAAATAAAATCTTAAAAAAAAAAAAAAAAGAGAGAGAGAGAAAGAGAGAAGCAGAGGAGCACGCCAGGCCTGACCTTCATCCACAGGGGGATCCACATGTACAGAGGCAAGGCTGTTTAACACACCAGTACAGCAAACACAAAGTGAGCCAGCTTGGAAAGCAGGGCACACATGGGCCTGGGGAGCCATCATGACCCTCTCTGTCCTAACCACAGCAGTCTTGCACATCTTTCATAATCTTTAACTATCCTCTGTGTCAACCTATCTGTCAGCCAGACAAGTTGCAACAGAAACCAGGCACACTCACTCTGTGCAGAGTCCTGACATTGCTACCCAAGGCTCCACAGTCACAGGTGCTCCCTGCTCCTGTCCTGTCTGCTAAGTAGTAAGGCTTGGTGGACACTTGCCAAGGCAAAAGCAAGGTTATCGAATGATGGTGATCATTCACACATATGCATGAGTCTCTCTCCAAGTGTCATTCCACCCCTCTCTGGAACGCCGTGGGAAAGAAGGAATTCCCAAGAGTCTGCTAGATTTAACCCTGATACAAACTGGGATAAGCCACAGGCGCTGTCTGTAGGCAAGGTTCGGAACATTACAATCAATTACCCAACTGTGAAAGTGTATAGTAGAGCACACGTGCCAGCCACAGACTATGAGGGCTCCTGGATGAAGTGCTTGCGGTGCAAGCTTGATAACCAGAGTTCTATCCCCAGACCCTAGTAAAAGTGGAAGAGAACTGACTCCACACACATCACTCCATCATACACTCACAGGAATGCTAAGGAAAAAAAAAAGATGTTGAAAATAAAAAGAACAGTGGGAAAAAGGCTGGCGGCACTCTGTACAGTACTCAACAGCTTTTTCTGTTAACACTTAAGCAATCTAATCACTGTATGTGGATAAATTTACCACAAAGGAACTAAAATCAACAGCCGTGATTGGTTTTCCTCTACTTGGCTGGATTTACGTGCTGTCCTAACAGTTGGCTACAAACCAAGTTCTACCCAACTAAGCAGAGCCAGAGCTGCTGCAAATGACCAGCAACGGGCCAAAGGAACCAAAAATTTCATATTCTGGCCACTTCACAGCAGGAGTGACAAAGCCTATGCCAGAGATTTGGACTCAAGCAACTCTAGCAGCCTAACTAGCCATAAGACAGGAGAAACAAGCTGAAACAGATACCCACAGATTAAGTACAGAGGGAGGCAAGAGTTCCAGACAGGTGCCTGGCAGAACTACAACCCTGGAGAGACCAAGGCTGTTCCTAACTGCAATCCCACAGCCAAGGATGCTGGGACTTTTCTGATGAATTTTGGGCAGTTTCATTGAGACCCAGATTCTAAGCTCTAGCCACCGACCTGGCTCTGCTACAGTACCAGAGTCCATCTGTTGTATTAAGTGATTTTCTTGATCCTAGGCAGAGGGCTGTGTGGCTCCGAGGGCTGTGGTCCTTGTAGCTGATAATAGGAGCATATCTGAAACCCACCAGCCCTATGTTAATTTGTTTGCTTTCACCAACTCCAGATATCTAAACAGCCCACTCTTTCTTATGTCCAGGACAATTCATCAAGGCCTGATGTCCATTTTGGTCAAGGGCAGTGTGAACAGGACTAGACCTCAAGTAGAATACACCAAGCCTGGGATTCCCTCAGAGCCAGAGGAAGGACTGTGGGGTCCTAGGGCCCTGTCTCGAATCTGCATGGTCCTCTGATATCCCACACTGGTAAAGTTTGTCTCAGGCCACTGTTCCCACTGTACTGCACATGCCGAGTCACCCACCACATGGCTGTGATGAGTCAGCTTGCTCTACCATCCTCCTTGGGCCACAGGGTCTTGGCACAGTGCCACAGCTAACCTCTGTGTGTAACTGTTCACCCTTTAATGATGGAATTAGCTTCACTATCCCCAATTTCTACTACTTTCTTCTATCTATGGCTATAAAAGGATACAGGAACATGAATAGACAATGCATTTGAGTCTTGGAACAGGAATATAGGAATGGGCAAGATAAATGCCTTGGTCCGTGAAGTGCTTGCTGCGTAAGCATGAAGATCTGACTTTGGATTCCTAGTAC
This sequence comes from Mus caroli, assembly GCF_978045245.1. NCBI lineage: Eukaryota > Metazoa > Chordata > Mammalia > Rodentia > Muridae > Mus > Mus caroli. Next base: position 133,689,154 of record NW_028227259.1, on the reverse strand, counting down.
CCATGTAAAAGCTGGGTACTGTGACTTGTGCCTGGGAGGTAAATACAGGACCCCCAGGGTTTACTGGCCAACCGGTCTAGTTAAATCAGTGAGCAATCTTGTCTCAAAAAAAGGTGGAGAGTAATCCAATCCAAGAAGGAACCCAACATTCACACATGTACACACACAGCTTCAAACACACACACACACACACACACACACACAAGAACAAACACATATGTGTATATAACACCTCCCTCCCTCCCTAACTCTACGAATACACACTTAGAAAAAAAAAAAAACAGAAAAGCAGGAAACAGGCGTCTATAACGTGGGAGTAGGTACCAGCACAGCACTCCCTCTCTGGAGTACAAGCAGCCTGCTTGGCAGAACCTCCTGCCACCACTGATTAGGTCCTTCATTAGCTTTCCCTGGGGTTGTACAGGGCACGGGACAGGCAGGCTCTGCACCTGGACCTCTTCCCAAGCTTGCACATGAACCAGCAGTAACCTCCAGAATGCTGCTAGGTGACTGCTGCTGTGGGCTAGGTGGCAGGACATGGAACATGCAGCCAGCCCCTCAACACCTCAATTTCATCATTTAAAGAAATGGTCTAAGTTCCAGCCCAGGTTTTCTAGGATATACTCACAAGGTTCATAAATTGATTTTTTTTTTTAAATAAGGTCTCAGTCTGTTAGCCCAGGCTCACCTGAAACTCAAGAGATCTACCTGCCTTTGCCTCCCGAATGCTGAGATTATAAAGGCCTGTGCAGAGCCGGGCGTGGTGGCGCACGCCTTTAATTCCAGCACTCGGGAGGCAGAGGCAGGCGGATTTCTGAGTTCGAGGCCAGCCTGGTCTACAGAGTGAGTTCCAGGACAGCCAAGGCTACACAGAGAAACCCTGTCTCGAAAAAACCAAAAAAAAAAAAAATAAAAAAAAAAAATAAAGGCCTGTGCTACCACATCTGGCAAGTAACTGATTTTTATAGTCTTGTCACTTTATTACATCAAAATGCCACATCTGTATTGACCAGTGTAGAGACAGAAGTGCAGAGGAACTAGCATATATATAGACTGTTCAGCCTCAATATGGCAGCTCCATCTTCAGTACCAGACCCCATTCCACAGCATCTCATTTCACATGAGGAATGCAGTCTGCAGCAGGCCACCACAGCACAGGCTGAGCCTTCTTTGCTCAAGGTGGCTCTTTCACACAACACTCAGAACAGCAATGAGGCCTGACACTGAACCTAGGACAGATATTCTGATCACTCTCCAGAGTGCTCCCCTTCAATGCTTAGGAAGACAAGAGAGCAGCAACCACAAGATTCCAAAGAAACAAAATCCCCTACACATTACAACCAACTCTCTCTAGTCTTAGGTCCCACACCCACTATTCAAGCAGTTCGGATACAAAATACAAAAAGGAAATAGTGCATTTGTAATGAACAGGCATTAATTTTTCCTTATCACAATACCTTGGAACAATACAGCATTAACAATTATTAAGATAGCATCCATAGTGTATTACAAGTTCTCCACACAGGACTCTTGAGTCTGTGAGAGAAACCTTAGGTTTTCCTATCTGTTGGGGGCAAGTGATATCACTGCCCAGTAGAAACAGAGGGTTGACCATCCATGCACAGCAATTGTGACAAGCGACCCCACATTTTCTCATCCCTTCTTGCTGTTCTCAACAAAACTGTGTCTGCCTAATCCTGTGCTGGTCCCAGGGCATTCTCAGAGCACCAAACAACTCTAGAGCACAGCACACTATGCTATCTTCCCAGTCTCCGCTTTTGTCAGTCTTAACAAGTCTGAGCTTTGTTCAGCACAGCAACGTTTTGAAACCTAGGTGCTACTTTCCAGCCTCTGCTGCTTACTCTTCTGCCCTTGCCTGACTCTTCCTGTCAAGAATGCAGAGTCACAGGCCAGGCAACCATGCCTCCAGGTCCCTCCCTCCTGGACCACAGAGGAGGTCTGGGGAGTGATAGCTCCGCACCAATGCAGGAGAGCATGAGAAGCAGGGTGGTGGCTGCATGCTGGACATACAACAGGGTACGTTGGGTACTCACAGTCTGCCGTGTACTCCACCTGGGAGGGCTGAGCAGGTGTGCCATCTGCAGTGGGTGGGGCTGGAGCTGAGCTGTCAGCTTGTGCTTTACGGACAAGGGCTGCTAGAGGATGATCCGGGTCTACCACCTTCAAGGGCTAAGAACAGAGAAGACATTTGGCCTTAGCACTTTCGACATTCTGAACCATATACAACTTTGCTGTTGAGAAGAGACTCAACCTTATGGTACTGTCGGCATGCCTTAAGAAAACCTTAGTACACATTCAGATACAGTGAAAGCTGCCACTGTAGAGGCAGAGTCACTTACATCAGACCCAAGAAAAAAACAGGAGCAGAGAGGCCATGGAGGCAGAACTGCATGTATGAATCCAGTGTCAGAAGCACGCCTGAGCACAAGAGCACTCCCATAAGCACAATTGCCTTGATGCTGCCTGCTCAGTGCCGGTCTACTGGCTCAGTATAGCTCCTGTAACTCTCCTCCTTGCGCCTCTAAAAACCACCATCCTCAATCCCTCCTCTGAACATGGTTCCATCTGTGAGAGCACACACCCAAACGCAACCTTCTTGGCAAGAGCCACTGTTATTTAGGCTGGGGACACACAGAAAGGTTCTATCCAGTTGAGGCCAAGTGCTCCAGCTGGCTGTGAGTACCAGAAGAACTAAGTGGGTTTCATCTCCGTAACAACTTCTAGGCAAAGAGCAAAGGAAACATCAAGACCCAACAGCGACTCACCAAAGTGTGCATGACAAACTCACAACCTTCAAACTCTCTTAGTGGAGCTTCTCATCAACAGCTCTCACCTCCTTAATCAAGAGCCAGTCCTCCCAGACATCAGCTACACTCTGTGTCTGTGTCTTCTACATCACAAATGACAGTCTCATAGAGATGAGAGGAGGGCCAGAGCAAAGCATGTCTTTAGGAACTGTTTATGAAGGGAACCAAGGCTCCAGGAAGAAGACATTTAAAAACCTAGAAAATCCAATCCTACTAAATTCCAATCAACAGAACATAACAGCTTCCAAATCTTCACCGACACTATTTATATAATAAAACAGCCATCGCTTGCTTGTGAGACCTGTAATGCAGGCATGAAGGAAAGCAAACGCTTCATCACCACATGGAACAGAGAAATGCAGACACCTCGGTGGTAAAAAAAGATACAGCTGTACCATAGGAAATGGCAGCCTTTGTGTTTCCAAACGTAAAGGAATAGCCATTTCCTGACAGTGTAAACACAGCCTAGTGAGGGAGGGAGGAGATAAAGACCTTCATCAGCTCTTCCAGGCGGCTGCTCTTCTTGGAAGCAAAGAGAGACGGGTGCAGGTAACTCCCATCTTCCTCATCATCTTCCTCTTCGTTGTCAGAGGTTGGCCCAGACTCTGGAATTGAATTCAAGATGTTTACTATCAGGTTTGATGGCACACACTTGTAATCCCAGCATTCAAGAGGCAGAGGCAGGTAGACAGTCACAAGTCTCTGGGCCAGCCTAAGACTCTACCTCCCAAAATTTATCATTTTGGTTTAATTGTTAACATGTGTCGAATCATCACTCTATTCTATAACTATGCTCATCGAGATCATATTTAAAGAGATTCTGCTTGGTGGTAGATACTTGTAACTAATCCTAGCACTGGGAATTGGAAGTGAAAGGATCAGAGTTCAAGGCCAGCCTGGGGTTCATTAGCTACAGTTCCAAAGACCAAAATAAACACAGGGCTAGAGAGATGGCTCAGCAGTTAAGAATATAACTCTAGCTCCAGGGGACTCAAAACCTTGGCTTCCATTGGTACCCAAACATATGTGGCAGAGACTCAAAAAGACACGAACACATACATGTAAATATATATGCCCCCCTCCCCTGAAAAAACCCAAGGTTTGTGTGTGGCCCTGGCTATCCTGGAACTCGCTCTGTAGGCCAAGTTTGACTTGAACTCAGAGATCCTCTTGCCTCTGCCTCCTAAGTGCTGAGATTAAAGATGTGCATCACTACTGTCTGCCACATCAGAAAACAGATCTTGCCACCTTAAGTAAACAGATAAATCTTACATTAAAAAGACAGACTGACGGACTAACTTTGGGAGTCAGTGAGCTTGATCCCCAGAATTAATCTGGTAAAAGCAGACAACTCCTGCAGATTACCCTCTGACCCCACATGTATGTCATGGTAAGAACAGGCCCACATACAATACAAATAAGTAAGCATGAAAGAAGAGCAACACGGGCTGGGTGTAGCAGCACAGGCCTTTATTCCCAGCATTTGGGAGCCACAGAGAGCTGGGTCTGAGTTTTGAGGCAGTTAGGTCTACAAGGGGGAGTAGGGGAGGGGGAAGGAGGGAGGAAAATGAATACAAATGAGTTGTGGAAAAACTTGAAGGCCGACAAGGGCAGAGTCCTACATAAGTTTTTTTCCCTTGGGTATCTGTACACAAAGCCATGGGTTAATGTTCCTCACGGTTCTAGAGAGAAGGGAGTGCCTCCTCTTCCACTTCCCAGCCTCCCTTTGGCATTGACTGGAAAGCTATGATGGGATTTTTTATATTCAAAATGGGCAAAAACCTTGACTCATGAAAGCAAATATGTCCTATGCACTGTGGTGCAGGCACTTACAGAATAACCCGAGAGTCAAACAGTTTCCTCTGCAAACCGTTAAGCAGCCAAATGAGAGGAAACATTTGCAGCCTGGATGACCACTTGGCTCTCACCGATATTTAACCACATTTCAACCATCTGGAGAGTATGGACTGAGGCTGGAGACCGATGTGCCAGCAGAGCTAAACCGCGGCACAATAATTCAATTCTGGATTTCAGTGTCGCTCCTGTGAGAATGGGGACCTTCTCACTTCCACCCCCAATCCCTCCACCTGACACAGGCCCACATACTTTTCTTCTCCTCGCTCTTGCTCTCAGCTAGCACCGTGTACCGTCCTTCCTTCATGGCTTTCTGGATGAATTTGTAGTAGGGGTTGAGGTAGTGATCAAACCGCAGGAAGTCGAACTGTGAGTTTCGAGCTTGCTTGGCCTTCAGCATGATCTCGAACTGTGCTCCCTGCTTGCATACAAAGTTGGCTGTGCGCTCAATGATGGCATGCATTTTGGCTGTTGGTGGCTAGGGAAAAAGTCATGGTGTCAGTCTATGTGTACACACGTACGTACACACACACACACACACACACACACACACGTTACGTGATTTAATAAAATGAAACAGCTTGGTTTTACTGTTCCAATTTAAGAATAAGATATTTCAAGGCTAGCAAGGTGACTGAGCAGGTGAATACACTGATCACCAGGTCTGACAACTAGAATTCTATTACCAGAATCTATGTGGTGGAAGGAGAGAGCTGACTCCTGCGAGCTGACCTCTGACCTCCACTTGTGTATTGAGGCACATATGTGCCCACAATGTCCCCAGATAAACAAATGTACAATATTTTTAATATCAACAAAGAGAGTTCACACTAGAAAATTGCATGGAAAAAATGCTTATGTAACTTCAGGATCTCATCCTTTATAAAAGTGGCTTAATTTCTCAAATTTAGTGGCTAATTAATAACATCCTCCTCACTTTAAAAAGAAGAAATGTCAAGACCAGCAAGATGGCTTATGGGTAAACAGTATCTGCTGCTAAGCCTGATACCCTGAGTTCAAAATCCCTGGAACCCACATGGTGGAAGAAGTGACCCCTGCAAGCTGTCCTCTGACCTCCACACAGATGAAGTGGTGCACGGTGTCCCCGCCACCACTCAACAAATGAATTGTAATAATGCATTTTTTGAAAGAAGAGCAGTCTCTACAGTTTTAAAGTTATTTGGCTCCTGTATAAACTAAGTTCCATATTAAAGGAAATCAAGTGTGGGACATAGGTCTTGATGAAGATTTTCTCCAGCTCTGGCTTAACAAAGATTCATTTGCAAAACAGGCCATTTTATATAAACATGTCAAAGACCAAGGATCACTTCAACATGCCCTACAGAGGCAGACAGGATTGCACCACACAGGCTCTTGGTGGACCAGGTCAACTCACTGGCATCAGTGTCTTAAAAGTAGCTACTATGATGATGCAGTGGCTACAGTAGCTCAAACACAGCACCAATAACTGCACAAAAACAAAGCATCTTAGTTTCTGGTTTTGTTTTTGGTTTTTTCTTCATACTTTTATTTATTTTCTGTATGTGTGTGGGTATTCTACTGGAAGTCAGAGGACAAACTGCAGGAGTCAGTTCTCTTCTATCACGTGGGACCCAGGGGTAAAACTCAGGTTTGATGGAAAGTGCTTCCACCTTGCCAGTCCCAAAATACCATATGAACATACCTCATGATGTACTAACAGGATAATAAAATATAAGAAAAACTATTTCTCCTAGAGAAAGCCATTTATAATGGTTAATTCTAACTGTCAACTTGACAGAATCTACTATCATCTGAGAGATGGACCTTTGAGCATGCCTATTGGGGATTGTCTTGATTACCGTTAACAGAGGTGGGAAGACCTGCCCACTGTGGGTGGCACCATACCCTGGCTTGGATCTTGCATTATAAGTAGAGAAACAGAGCTAAACAGCAGCATACACTCATCCTTCCCTGTTCCTGATTACATATGCAATGTGACCAGCTGCTTCAAGCTCCTTCCCTCTTGCCTTCCCTGCCAGGATAGACTGTACCTTGATCTGTGTATATGAATTAATCTCTTTCCCACTTATGTTGCTCTGTCAGGGTACTTTATCACAGGATCAGAGACTAAGGCAACATTCTCTGCATCTTTACTATGTAGATCTTAAATTCTCTTTCATTTAAAACCATCACTACCATTCCAGCACTGAGTACTATTTTAAGAATATACTTAGAAAGCCTAGCATGGTGGCTTTTGATTCCAGCCCTCAGAATGCAGAGGCAGGCAGAGCTCTATAAATTCCAGGCTAGCCAAGACCATATATTAAAACCCTATCTCGGGGCTGGTGAGATGGCTCAGTGGTTAAGAGCACTGACTGCTCTTCCGAAGGTCTGAAGTTCAAATCCCAGCAACCACATGGTGGTTCGCAACCATCCGTAATGAGATCTGACGCCCTCTTCTGGTGTGTCTGAAGATAGCTACAGTGTACTTACAGATAAATAAATAAATCTTAAAAAAAAAAGCCCTATCTCAAAACCAGAACAAAACAACAACTCCACCAAAAAACAAACAAACAAACAAAAAAAAAACCCAAAAAAACCCAACATCAATAATAGCTAATAAGGACCGGGATACAACTTAATGGCAGAACACATGCTTAGCACCCACAAGGCTCTGGGTTTGAACTCTGGCACTAAATAATCACATACAAGCCCAACCAACCAACCAACCAACCAACTCCCCTCCACCTGCAAACAAGCACAAAACTCAAACCAACAAACAGTGGGCCAGGCACAGGACAGGAAGCCGCTAAGGACTGATTTCCAAGAGCTATGGGAAGTCCTGCATAGGGGCGAGGAGGGAACAGATGAGTAGGAAGGTGGTATAAATATAAATAGGGAGGAGTCTGGGAGTCTTCCCAGTGAGAAAGGAACCTTTTCCGCCTAGGTCCAAAGAAGTGCCAGAACAGTCACAGCACACACAGATCACAGTAGAACTAGCAGAAAATGTGGCGACTGTCTCCCATTAATTGAGAGTGGAAATGAGCTCTCCCAAACCAAGCTTCAGAACCCTGTGGCACAAAGGAGAGGAGAGACACGGAACTTTGGCAGGATGTGGAAATTACCTGGAGAGTCACACACCAACACAAGACCTGGTGTCAGAGCAGCACCCACAGGTAGGAGATGAGGAGCCCTTCTTCTTCACAGATAAATGGACAACAGTAATGAAAGACCAGGGTTTCTTCTATGTCACATGACTGGGATTTGCAGATAGGAATGCAAGCAAGCACAAACACACTGGCACAGGCCTGGGGCACGCACAGCATGTCCACATAAGAGCTTACTGTCCCATGAAAGACTACAACACCAAATAAGCCTCTCTCTCCTTTCCCACTGTCCAGTGTGTTCTTCCAGAAACATGTTCTAATAGGCCTGCTAAGCAGCAGAATTTCTGGGCCCCTAAGCCTGACCAGTGGTGAGTTGCAGAACCTAGTAAAATGCAATGCTACCACAAGGAAGCCCACGAGTCTATGAGCACCAAGAAGACATCATTCATAGCTCAACACTAGGTGCTGTCACCCACATCTGCCATTTCTAGTGTCTTGGGACTTGAGGAGGGAGCGAATAGGAGAGGCTGAACAAAGGACTCCGCACTTCGCCTTACAAGGTTCCATAGGACAACACTGCCAGCTGGAACAGGTGGCTAGCTCATGTGTGGGACTCAGGGAAGGACACGGGGTTTTAGATACCTGGGAAAGAGATAAGTAACTATACCATGTCAGGACACATGATATATATAAATACATATTTGGAGAAAAAAAACCAGGTTTCTGATTTTTTTTTCCTTTGGAGCAGAAAAACACATCCATAAAGTTACCATTAAAAAAAAAAGTCAGGACTGGTGGGGCACACCTTTAATCCCAGCACTCAGCTGAGAGTTTGAGGCCAGCCTGGTCAACAGAGTGAGTTCCAGGACAGCCAGAGCTGCAGAGAAAACCAAACCCAAACCCAAACCTCAAACAAACAAAAAACCACTACCCCACCCCCTAAATCCAAAGTCAGGTCAGATCATCTGAAGAGGCCTGGGTCTACAGGCTCACAGGCATGGATCAGGGGCTGGAGTCAGTCATGCAGGCACAAAAGCTGGGAGGGAAACAGCAGGAAGCAGGTACCTTGTGGTCACTAGGTTCTACCCAACGGCTCATGTAAACCAAGAGCTCCAAGAGCACATGCCTTCTTACCCAACTCTAACCCAGCCTTCCAGGTCTAGGTCTCCCATCTCAGCTGCCACAGTAACATTCATCCATGTAAGCAGGCCACCATCCAGAACTGCTACTACCAATACTGCCCTCTCAGGTTCTCCATCGCCACCACAAAGGCTGTATTCAGTCCACTTAGTTCAACCAGCTACAGTTTTACCTTTTACCATCTACACAATGAAGGCCCAAAGCCACACCTAAAAACGGAGAGACTGATGGGGGGTGGGGGGGGAGGGAAAGGAGACAGCCAAGGACTCAAGCCGGCTCTTCTTTCATGAGCCACATGCACTGTATTCAGGGACCTCTCAAACCATGACTCTGGAGAACTGTGGGAATGGAACAAGGCTCCCTTAACTGTCTGTGGGTACAAGGTAACTATTAAACAGCTTAGTGAAGTTTGCCTTGTATACAGCAACAGGAACTAAGCCATCAACTTTCTATTGTACCTGTGATGGCTTGTATAAGCTTGGCCAGGGACTGGCACTATCAGGAGGTGTGGCCCTGTTGGAATAGGTAAGGCATTACTTGAGTAGGTATGTCACAGTGGCCGTGGGCTTTAGGACCCTCATCCTAGCTGCCTAGAAGCCAGTCTTCTCCTATCTGCCTTCAGATGAAGATGTAGAACTCTCAGCTCCTCCTGCACCATGCCTGCTTAGATGCTGCCATGTTCCCACCTTGATGACAATGGACTGAATCTCTAAACCTGTAAGCCAGTCCCAATTAAATGTCCTTATCATACCATGGTGTCCTTTATCATGTTGCCTTGGTCATGGTGTCTATTCACAGCAGTAAAACCCTAAGACAGTACCTTTGTTTTTATATTTGAATAGACATTTAAAAAAATCTTTTGTGTCAAAAACAAAAGGGCTGAGGAGAAGGCTCAGTCGATAACAAGTTTGTTGCACAAGCATGAGGACCTGAGTTCAAGCCCCAGCACTCATGTGAAATGCTAAGCACAGTGGCATGTGGTAGAAATGATGCACTGGGAAGGCAGAGGACAAAGAACCAATCCTAGGGTTTGTGGCTAACCAATCTAGCCCAAGACCTGAGCTCAGGTCTCAGTGAGAGACACTGTCTCAAAATATCATGAATGGTTTCTGAACTGAGGGTGACCTATAGTCTCTACTTGTAGAAGTACATTATGTACACATACCCACACCCCACCTCACATTTGAGAGATAAAAGAAGACCCCAAGTGTGAGGCCAACATAAGATATGATTGAACCTGTCTCAAAAGATAGGTCAAAGGCAGGAGAAATGGCTCAGCATCAAGAGCACATATTGTTCTTGAAGAAGATCCAAGTTCGAGTCCCAGCACCTTCAGGCTCACATTTGCCTGTAACTCTTTCATTCTGGCCTCCTTAAATACCTGAATACACAGTTAATCGTAAATAAATGTGTTTAGTATAAAATATAGATAATATAGCAAATGGTTCTTTAGGCTCAACTTCAATGGGCCTCTAATGTAGAATAGTTTGCTTTGGAACTGCAGACGCAGTACATATCAGAATATGGAATGGAAAGATGGCTTATTGATTAAGAAAGAACTCTTTCTGCTCCTCCAGGGAGCCAGGCTTGATCTCCAACACCCATCCGCATTAGACAACTCCAGTTCTAGGGAATTTCACAGCTTCTTCTGGCTTCTGAGGGAACCTGCACTCATGTGCACAAATCCCCACAGACATGTATAATTTAAAATGAATCTTAAAAAAAAAATATGTGTCACTGTAAAACTTAGGATATTAACTCCTCAGGAAAACATTTTCAGCTCTCACCAAAGCAAAAGAGTTACAAGAAGGAAACAGGGAAACAAACCTATCACTAAGCACAGAAATTTCTACCCGGATTTCTAAGACATCCAAAGGAGGGCAAGGCACCACCTTCCCTCCCAGGACTCAGGAAAAGAGCAAGAGCCTCAAGTCCATGCTGACTGAGGGTGGCCACACCAGGGTGGGGAGTGTCGGGGGGACTGTGGGTCGGTCATGGTGTCTCCTGTCCACCTGACGATTTACACTGCCAAGCACAAAACCTCCAACAGTTATAGCTTCAACACTTGCTACTGAGTGAAAATAATGTCAAAGAAGACACATTTTCCTGACACGGACCCTCAGGAACCCTTTCCAAACATGACTTATAAACAATGGACTGGAGGCACATGCCTGTCACCGCAGCACTTGTGGGGGTGGAGGAGAGAGGATCAGGAGTTCAAGGCCCATCTTAGCTACACACTCAGCCTGAGGCCAGCCTGGGTTACAGGAGGCTCAGTTTCAAACCTAATTTAAAAGGGGACTGGTGAAACAGCTTATCAGATGAAACACCAAACTGGAGCCTCAACAGAGACAGGCAGGTGCATTCAGAGCCCTCTCTCTGCTTTCCTCATCCATGGGAGGGCAGCCAGGACACGTCACATGGACCCAAGAGTCCAGTGAATGTGCGGTAAAGAGCAAGTGCCTCTACAGCTCACAGTAGACAAAGCCAGAACTTTGCTGACCACAAGACTGCCCCAGCACAACCGTTTCCACATCGGTATGTAAATGGCAGCATCTTAGCTGGACCCTAGAGATCCCCACCGAACTCCACACAGACTCCACACAACTCTCTGATGCGCTAGCTGCTGCCTTCCCTTCTCTTCTTCCCTTGCCCTTCCTTTTCTTGTTCTAAAACATGCATTCTTTAAAAGTATTATGTGTATGCATGTGTGCCTTCATGAAGTTATCTGTACTGTGTGTGCAGGGGCTTGAAGAGGATTGAGTGCATGGGGTCCCTGAACTCATGAGTTCATCTGGAACTGAACCAGGGTCAGAAAGCAATCTGAGCCATCTCTCCAGCCTTCCTCCTCGTTTTCGGAGACAGGGTCCCAGCCTGAAGCACTCGGGCTAGCTTGGGACTTGCAATCCTCCTGCCTTAGCCTCCCAAGCCCTAAGACAACAGCCGCACAACCCCACACCTAACGTCCATTTTTCTTTAGAGGTAAGTGGGCTATGGTCTTTTACATACAACTCACAAATGATCTTGCAGCACAGAGCATCTAAACAGCGGCTGGCTGCGTTTTACTCCACACTCTCATGCACCACAGTGAATAGCAATAAATAAGGCCAGTGGAGAGGCACACATACCAGCTCCACATCAGACGGGACGCTTAATCCTAAAGGGGCGATGAAAGGCTCTTCATTTTCTTCCAAGTTTTCAGCCTCATTTTTTTCTGTTACAAAAAAAACAACAACAACAACAACAAAAAAAAAAACCCTTCAGTATGATGACCAACAGCAAGCAAAGATAGTGTGGGCTTTTCCTGACTTTCTACTGGCGCACTACTCCTTCTAGAAATCCCTTCTTCCAGCTTCCTGATCCACCCTTTGAAGAGCACCATTCACGGATCCCAAAGAGGTGGGGGAGATGCAACAACAGGAGCATGTTTCTGGGGCAGGAGGAAATCTGAACTCCAGCCTAGGTCAGGATTCTGGGCATAGGCTTCTCTTACATCTGTCTCTGTGCTTTAGTGAAGCCCAGCTCACTTCCCTGGTGTAAGGGAGCTAACTTCACATGGCCACCTCCCCCAGAGCACAATGCTTTCAGCTTAGCAGACACTCAGTAATTGTGTGTCTAAATGTGAGCACGGGCTTGCCACAGCGCATATGGGAACATCAGGGGACAAGCTTGGGTGTTAGCTCTTGCCTTCCACTTGAGACAGAAGCTCTCTGTTGTTTCTGCAGTCTTCAGGCTACTGAACAGGGACTCTTACTCTACCTCCCACCTCCCATAGCTGCACCTGTTGTCACTTTCCAGTTTTACCTGGCTCCTCATGGATGTGCATTTAATGCTTCTACCAACTTCCATAGACCCCTGACGAGTGACCTTAAAGTCAGTAAAGTCCTCTGACGTTACTATACACATAGTATCTCAGTCTGCTCTGTGTTGACTGGGTAATTTTCTTAGCATGCTGGGGATACAGCCCAGCTCTTCTCTACCTCTGAGCTATATCTGCCTCTCCCAAGCCCTTGTTTAAGACAGATGCATTAAACTGGTGTCAAAACCACCTCCAACTATTTCTGTGGGTCCCAGATAGTAACAGAGGTAATAGCCAAAGTCCCCCAAAAGTCAATCCTGATCACCAAACTATAAAACAATCAAATCATCTCTACCCAAGCAAACCACTCTCTTTTAAAAAGAGTAATCAAGACACATTTTAAAATCTTTTTTATTGTTGTCCATTTAACATTTTCTGCTATATCTTTTCTGAATTCTAAGGTACTAATCCACCTCAATAGCCAACTGCATCTTTACCAATTTATTTACTTTTAAAATTACGATCTTTTGTATGTGGCTGTACATGTGTGGAGGTCAGAGAACAACTTGTGGGAGTCACTGCGTGGGTTCTGAAGTTCACATCACTGAGAACCACTAATGTGACAATGATGACCTCAGAGCACACAGAAGGACTCTGCTTACACTCTAAGTGCTTGGAGTTTTTTGGCAGCACTGTTTTCCAAAGGTGCCACATTAGCCTAGGGAGGACACTGACTTCAAACTTCAATGTTATACCAACAGTCTTGTCTTTTCTTTAGTGTCAATAAGCCCCTTAGGTGTCTTTCCACTGGATGCTTCTGCTGGAAACAGGATATGCAGAAGAGATTCATAGGAGACAAAGGAATATTAACAACTGCTAGGCAAAACTGCCATGCAGATGTCCCCAGAATGGACCCTGACACTATGGAAGTGTGGTGGTCAGAATAAGAATGGCCTCCATAGGCGCATGTATCTGAATGCTTAGTCACCAGAAAGAGGCTTAAAGTCACCCCTATAATGTTTCAAAGAATTACAAGGATTATCAGCCATGGTCTTGGTGGAAGAAGAGTGTCACCGGTGGTGGGATATGAAGTTGCAAAAGCCCATGCCTAGCCCAGTCTCTCTCTCTCTGCCTAAGAAGTCCTTCTCAGCCATTGCCCCATCTGTCTGCATGCCGACATGTTCCCCATCATGATGATAATGAACTAAAAGCCTCTGACGTTGTAAGCTCTCCCCAGCTCACTGCTTTCTCTTCTAAGAGCTGCCTTGGTCGAGACACGATGACTAAGACAGGAAGAATGTGTGTTCAGTGCAGAAGCAGGATCCCATGATGGGGAACTCAGTGAGATTCACCCTAAAGGAGCAGGCGAGAAGCCACTGGGTCCGGCAACTAATCAAAATCAGAGGTCCTGTCTCTCCACTCTACTCACAGCTCAGCGCCTAGCCTCAGAGGCCCTGTCTCTCCACTCTACTCACAGCTCAGCGCCTAGCCTCTAGCTTTGCTCCAACAAGAAAAGGAGGCAGCCAACCCAGGCAGTGGTGGCACACGTCTTTAATCCCAGCACTTGGGAGGCAGAGGCAGGTGGGTTTCTGAGTTTGAGGCCAGCCTGGTCTACAGAGTGAATTCCAGGACTGCACAGAGAAACCCTGTCTCGAAAAAGACGAGAAAAAAAAAAAGGGGGCCCTCACTAGTGTCCCAGACGGTGGTGCTGTGGTCACTGCCCACCGGGGACAGGCCTTCCTTCCCCTCACCTCTCTGCTTCGAAGGCTCCTCCTCTTCCGTGGGCTCTGATGGGTCATAATAGTCACTGCCGTAAGTGAACCCTACGGCACTGTAGTTCCCATCCTCCGCCAGCGCTTCACTCAATCTTTTGTATTCTTCCTCTTGAATAAAAATGAGAATCTTATTAACAAAAATGGAAGTTTACTGAGAAAAACTTTATCATACATTTCTAGAGTGCATCTATCAGTGAACCATACAATACACTTTTTCAATTTTTTTTTTTTTTTTTTTTTTTTGAGGAGAAAATGTTTCTGGAAACGACACTTGGTATCTATCAGCATGTAGTTTTTGCCAGTACGTGTTTACCCACAGATAGAAGAATACACGTCTTTTATGGGAAATTTCTTCCTGCTGAGGAAACTTTGGGATTAAGAACTGTATTAAAGATCACTAAGGCAAAGACAAGAACATCGACTTGAATTCATACAATACTGTTAAAGAAGAACAGTTAAAGAGTTTTGTTTTTGTTTTTTGTTTTTTCAAATCCCAGTCTGCCCTGAAAGGCTGGGAAAAGTCTCTGTGGCTCTACATATAAACTGTCCTGAGGTCCTCTCAGAACGCAAAGACTCCTGCTTTCCAATCCACTGGGTACTGTCAAGATAATATCAGAAAGAGTGAGTATAAAAATGAACGGGACTAACTTTTTAAATACTTAAAATTTTAAAAAGGTGTGGCTGAAGTAAGTCTTTCTTGAGCAGTACCTTGCCTTGCCTCCTCCTCAAGCAAGTCCGTATGCAAGGCTAAATACCTCTCTTCATCACACAGCGCCTCTACCCGAGCCTCCTCTTCAGACAGCTGGTAGTCTCGGTTCCACGTGGCGTACTCAGCATCGTACGCAGAGAGGTCATGCAGGTGACCACGCCCGTCGTATCTGTAATGTGAACAGGCTGGTCACTGGAGGGAAGTCTACACCCATGCTGGTTGTGTGTGACACTCTATGCACATACTTACCAATTAAACTAATGAAATAAAAATATTAAAACAAATGCAAAGCTTCAGATTTATACTTAACATGACTAGTCATCTCTCACCTACTTTTAAACTGGAGTAATCATAACAAAATCTAAGCACCTCTCTACAGCACAACAGAACTTAGAGCTAAAGGCAGACAATCCTTTAGAGCAGAAAACGTATCCCCCTTGCTAGCAGTTCTTACCATGTATGCTTTGGTCAACCATTCAATGCCACTTGCAAAAAAGTATCTGTTCTCAGTAGTTAAATATTACAGCTTACATTCACACAGACCGAGTCCATAAATACCTATCCGACAGAACCAAACGGGCGAAATTTCCTCGCTTCTTCCTGCTAGTCCCGAACTCTCAGGAGAGATCTTCACCAAAGAAACTTGCGTCCATTGGAGGTAAAATCTTGGCTAGGCTTGCCCCTAGCCACTTGGCTGAGGAGAGAAGTGCTGGGTTATGTGGTAGAGAGACACACATACAAAGGAACA
This sequence comes from Mus caroli, assembly GCF_978045245.1. Lineage (NCBI taxonomy): Eukaryota > Metazoa > Chordata > Mammalia > Rodentia > Muridae > Mus > Mus caroli. The sequence goes on along the minus strand of NW_028227259.1, from coordinate 133,673,212 downwards.
GTGACATATACATGCAGTTTAAGGAGGTTCACTGCAAACACGGCAAAACCATCGGAAGGCGCAGCATCAGTATGTCCCTTTAACTTTAAGTCCCAGGATGAAGACATATCGTTGCAGACCAATGGGTACTTTACCAACTTAGGAATAAGGAACACTTCTGCTATGTTTGAACATAAGACTCAATGGAGATGCTGTCACTGTACAGCTGCCAGACAACAATTTAAATCTCAAATTTAGGTTGCATAGGTGAATGCGGAGTGACAAACCAAAGTTGGCATGATATATTAATGTTGACTTTTGTGATGGAGACCAAATTAAGGAAGGAAAACATACACCACAGGAAAAAGGCCAAAATTTCCTGGGAACCCCAACGGTTTCATTTTATTATCAAAATCTGCTTAACTTTGATGTAAACCTCCTTAACTTACAAATGTATTATTTTCAAATATTACACATATACATGTGTGGTGTTTGCTCCCCACCGGTTTTGGGAGGTCTAACTCATATCATGCAGAGAATGATATGGAAACTGCATACGGAGTAGAGGTTTCAGCATTTGCCCAACTTTTGACAGTACACATCCCCACGAGTGCCTGGGAAGCAGCATCACTGGCTATCAACCGAGCGAGGTTCAAAGGCATAGCACCTTCCAGCAGAGTGGACCATCAGATCCAGAGCCGATCTGATAGACAACACTCCCTTCACAAGTCCTTTCTTCCTAGATCTCTCCCCAAATGGAGACGTAAGGGATCGGAAAGGCCTACTGGTCATTAACCGTGTCCGTTCTGGCCAGCTCACAGGTAATCCCTACAGTCATGCAAGTTCCAAGTCTTTGCAGCATCCAGTTTTACTTGTCTCAAACGATGGGTTTATTTCACTTGGAGAAAACCACGCCACAGCTTAATGGTTGCTCACAGTTAGTCCTGGCCCCAGAAGCAATATCGCCCAACGGAAGGACAAATACCCAAACCCGGGATGGTGGAGAAAGAGAGATGGAAAAAATGAGGAGAGAGGTGGGGAGCAAAACACCCAATCATGTAATGCCATCCTTTTCAAATCAAACACCATCAGAAATCCACGTTCCCACCCCTTTACCCTCAACTCCAGGCACCCTTCAGTGGGTGTGATTTGAAAAGAACAAACACAAAGGTATAAACCCAGCTCCACCCTTTGGCTTTAGAAAACAGTGAAACCAGCTCTAAGAACGCTACCCCCTAAGAGCAAGGTCCGCACGGGTCGACCGGCTTCCAACAAGACAGCAACTTCACCCACTACCGCGGTTGGGCAAATGGTCGCAATAACCGCGGGGAAGGGCTCGCCCGGACGCCAAAAGTCAAGCCGGCCAGAGACGGTTCAGGCTACCTCACGGGGTTGGGGGGTCCAAAAGAAGCTTCTACCCACGGGCCTCGGCGTGCGGCGCTTCGGAGGAACAAAAGCGCACTCCCGGGCTCCCTCCCCGCACAGCCAGCGGAGGGACAGCGGCACCCGCCCCACGGCGCGGGCGGACGGGCCCCGGGCAGCTTCCACCCGCGCTGAGTCGCCAGCGGCAGCCCGGGCTCGAGGGGTTGCGGGAGCAGAGTCGATCCCTCCGGCGACGGGGAGGCGCCAGCTCTGGCCGGAGCCTTAGGGCCGGTTTCACCGTCCCCTCCCCCCGGACGCCGGGGAACGTGGGGGGCAGGGAGGCCCCCCGAGTCCCCGGGCTCCGCAAAACCCCCTTTTTCGGTCCCGGCCATCAAGTCAACATCAGGCGAAATCAAGCGGGCGAGGGAGGGGAGGGTCGACGGGGTGGGGGGAGGAACCGACCTGTCGATGAGGATCTTGGGGTCCCCCATCCAGGGGATGAGATGCTGTCCCTGTTCCTGGGCCAAAGCCCGCTCGTCGTCGCGGAACAACTTGCAGGCATAGCCGAAAACCAGAAGCTCCACCCGGTTGCCCCCAGTGCCGGTGCCGCCGGGCCCGGCCTCCTCCTTCACTCCGCCTTTCCTCTCCGGCTTGGCACGGCCCCCGCCGGCACCGTACATGACAGCGTCCCCGACGTCCGGGACGGTCTACTGCTGGGCCGAACAACGTCCCCGATGCCTCGCCTGGCCTACCCACTCAGTCACAGGCGCCGCATCCTCTTCGCAACTTCAACACAGCCGCCATAGCGAGCCACAAAATGGAGGAGACGCAACTTCCGGTAGGAAGCCCGCTCTTTCCGGAGGTGAGAGTGGTAGATTCGCCACGTCCGCAAGTTGTTTGAGCCACTAAAAAATTAAGTAGACGTTAATTTTCGTTGTCCAACTTGATTTTGCGATGGTAAGTTGTGTTTATGGAAAGAAATTTATTTCTGCCCTTTTTTGGAGGCCTCCTAGGATGTGGCGAAAGCGCGGTTGGTGGCCGCGCGCCAACTTCTACTATCGTTGGAGGGCGGCCGTCAGGTGTAGAGGCAAAGTGGGGATCTTGTTGGGAACGCGTCTTTGCCGTCCTAGTGAGACAGTTTGCTCCTTTCTAACAGCCCGATTTTTAGATCACTAGGAAGCCTAGCCCTTGCCGTCTGGCTGAGGACGTTTCCAAGACTTGTGAGCCCTAAATATTCGGAGTAGCGGGCTTTCAGTGGCTACGGGCTTCAGTGGTGGAGAGACTCCAGCTAGGAGACAGCGCGGCGGGTTGTTTCCTTCTGGGGAGCAGATTCTTTTCTTTTTCCTTTTCCTTTTCCCGTTCCCTTTCCCTTTCCTTTTCCTTTTTTAAATACAGGATGTTACTGTGACCCAAATTAGACTCGAACTCTGGCTGTCCTAGCTCAGTTAAGATGCTAGTATTATCGACGTGAGGTCTGCTGGGCTGCAGTTTTTTCTGGTGTCTGACCCAGATGCTTGATTCCTTGGGGGGTGGGGGTGGAAAAAAATCTCCTTATTTCTTTTTCCCCCTTTCAGTTCTGAACATGGACACAGGGCCTCACCTTTGCTAGGTAAAACACTATCATTGAGTTATATCTGCAGCCCTTTTCGTTTTAGTTTCAAGATAGGGTCTTGCTTAGTGCCCCGGAGTGACGTTTAACTTTAATTTTTAAAAATTTTTTACTTATTTTGTGTGTATATGTGTAGGCGACTCGAGTTAGATCGAGTCCGACTGGATGGAAGAAGAGAAGGACTTCTCAGCCACGGACACGCCCCCTCCCGTCCCCAAAATAACTAAGTTTTTAAAAAGTGGATAGTGATTTAGAAAAACAACTGATGTTGACCTCTGGCCTCCATGTGCATTTGTGTACACACGTGCACACATACATACAGACATGTACATAGTACACCAGAACGAATACTAAGTAAAATAGTTAACATGTGGAGAAGGTTGTTTTGCAGAAATGTTTGTGTCCGTTTTTGAAACAGTTGGGAAAAAAAAGAAAAAGAAACAATTGGAACTTTTGTCTTAACCTCAAGCCAAAATTCATTTAATGATTTTTTTTTAATGTAAAGTAACTCAGCACACACACACACCAGCAGAGATGTCTCAGTCGATAAGTGCTTGCCTTACGCACATGCGCACCTGAGTTTGATTGCCAGAACCCATGCAAAAAGTACTGGGTGTGGTGGTGATTGCTTATAATCCTTGTGCTCTAGAAGTAGAGACAGGTTGAGGTGTTGGGTTCCATGGCCATCTAACCTGCTTTACGTGGTGAGTTCTAGGCCAGTGAAAGGCCCTATGTTACACTAGATATACTTGAGAAATGACATCCAGTGTTGTTGTCTGACCTCCATACAGGCTATTTGAATTTCATCTAAGTCTTCCCTAAGAACCCAATGCCCTTTTACACTATAAGTCAGTGACTTATGATCCCCTAGGTAAAGACCTGAAGGCTGCCGTAGACCTGAAGGCTGCCTTTGGGGACCACATACATCTGTGATATAGCTGGTGCATACACTGTTACTTCTTGCCCCAGGCGGCTTGCTCTCTGGTCCTTTTTTAAAATTTTTTTCGAGACAGGGTTTCTCTGTGTAGCCCTGGCTGATCTTGAGCTTACTCTGTAGACCAGGCTGGCCTCAAACTCAGAAATCCACCTGCCTCTGCCTCCCAAGTGCTGGGATCAAAGGCGCACGCCACCACTGCCTGGCTTGCTCTCTGGCTGACTAGCTCACAATGCGATCTAGGCTTCTGTTGTCCTGTGGGCTTTATTTGTGGAAAATAAATTGCTTTCTTGTAGCTTGTTGCATGAGTGTTTTCTGCTTCACCGGCTTGAGACATACTGCTAGCTAGTGCACACGGAATGAACCCCACTTTGAGCTGTTGTGGCCTCTGTGGCTTCTGTGTTTGGAAGCCACCACTGGCAAGCCCTCCTGGATCAAGTCCCACAATTTATGTTGTGTTCTCTGAGTTTATTTATTTATTTGGACAGGGGAAAGTTACAAACTAATATAGAAATGTCAACAGAAACTGCCCTGTTTTTATCTTCCGGGACCCTGGCTGGCTTTATCAGAAAACCTCTAGTATGTAAAATTACCAAGAAGACCTGGATTCATAGAATAGTCTTGATCCAAGGAGGTTAGAACTCTGTCTAATGGTACACGTAGTTGATGTGTACATAAGAACTACAAGTTCCGTGGGCAAACTGCAGCTCCGAAGCTTTTTTTTTTTTTTTTTTTTTTTTTTTTTGAGACAGAATCTCATGTAGCCCAGGCTGGCCTCAAACTTGCTATGTAGCCAAGGATTACCTTGAACTTCCGAACTTCCTGCATCTACTTCCCGAGTGCTGCTATTATAGGAGTGCGCCTGGTTTATACGGTTCTGTGGATGGAACCCAGAGCCTCATACATCCTAGGCAGGCACTTTACAAATGGAACTGTATCCCTAGCCCTATACTTGGGTTTAACGCCAACTTGAGAGGCACCCAGATTAAACAGCGCCCTAAGGCTCCTTCTCTCCAGAATGTGCGACCTATTTCAAAGGAAGCTTGGTGTATACATAGGTGACCTTCTGACATCAAAAAGTACAGATGCAGTGAAGGATTGGTGATTTCACCTGGTGATTTGAGCTGTCTCAAAGATCCCAGAAAGCCATTTTAGCCTCTGCCATCTTCACCCACATAGCCAGAGACTTGAGGTCAATGGGGTAGGTGGGAGTGTCCTGCTACCTTAGCAGCTTCTCTGCGGTGGACTTAGAAAAAGGTGTACATGGCCTTAACTTCCTTAGGAAGAAGCCAGGAAGCTTGCTCAAGGCCCCAGATCCCGACTAGCTGGATGAACATTCTGCTGTGGCCAAGGAAGCCCCATGGATCTTGTTCCACAGGGAAACCAGAGCTCCTTGTCTCTGTTTTCACAAGGCTTAGAGTCAAGCTAGGGAAACACAGGCTAAACAATAGGTGTTGTAACATTTTACCACTACATGGTCTTGTGTTTCCCTAGCCTGCTTCCAACTGGGGTGAAGGAAGGCCCTTAACTTCTGATCCTTCTGCCTCAAAGTGCGGAGTTAAAAACATGACACATCATGCCTGGCTAGAGCATGTCAATGGTTCTAAACCTTCCTATCACTTGGATCCTTTAATACAGTTCCTCATGTTGTGGTTGTGGTGACCCCCCAACCATGAAATTATTTTTTGTTGCTACTTCATACCTGTAATCTTGCTACTGTTAAGAATCGTAATAGAATTATCTGTTTTTTCTGATGGTCATAGGCAACCCTTGTGAAAGGGTCATTCGACCCCTCCAAAGGGATCTTGACCTATGGTGTTGGGGCAGGGAGCTCTAACCCAGAGTTTTGTGCATGCTAGGCGAGCACTTCAGTTAAGTCCCAACATCCTGTTTTGCTGTTTGGTTGAGATGGAGGTCTCTACGAAAATAGCCTAAGGTGACCTTGACCTTCCCGCCCCAGCCTCCAGAAACCTGCATCACTACAAACGCCCACCATCTTAAATAAAATAACCACCTTAAAATAAAAGTGCCTTGGTTGCAGTGTGCCCCAGGCTTCACTTCCTCAGCGTGGCATTTTGACAGCGCAGTTTAGAGATGAATGAAATGGAACCCAGCCAGAAGCAGTGGCTGTTCACTGGCTGGCAAAGGGGAATTTTATTTCTGAGGTAAAGACAGGAGCTTATCTCAAATCTTCACAATTAATTTTGCCTCCCTTCCACCTTTCCCTCACTTTTCTGAGAGCTCTAAGCCTCAGGGAAAGAATAATAACAACAAGAATTTTTAGGTCCTAACAACTATGTTTAAATTTCCTTCCTTCTCCTCATCCCCAGTGAGGGTAAGGGGGCCTCGGAGTCAGCACAGAACACATCCAGACACCAGATTCTCAGCACAACGGAGATTGATTACTCTGGAGGGGCCATCGTGTCTTCCGGGTGGGGATGAGATGGAGGTTGCCTTTGGGTCAGACAAGACAGCAACGGGTGTTTCTGCAGGCCTGGTTTTTAAAAGGAGAGAGAGAGAAAGAGAAGTCTGTGTTAAGATGGTAAATCCTGATTGAACATGTTAGCCAGTGTAGTCAAATAATGAATTTTGATTGCAGCAGGACCTTGGCGGTTTAGTCAAGCATGGGGAAATGGTCAAATAAAAGAACAGACTTTGGTGGCTAGCTTCAGAAATGTAATCTAATGCTTTAGCAAGGGAGAAGGAAGGTGGGTGGGCAAGACCTACAGGTGCAGCCACATTTGCCGTTTCAGACCTGTTAGAGAACCCCTCCACCAATGCTGTTCCTTAATTAAGTTCAGGAGCCGCTGACGGGGAGGGCCTGGTAGAAAGGTAAGTCTGTGCTCAGCTCACTTTCTCCATTTTATGAAGTCTGGGACCCCAGCCCGTGGGGATAGTGCCACTCACAGACAGGGAAGCTGGGGTTTCTCTCTTCAGTTATCCAGGCATTCATAGAGGCTTGTCTTCCAGGCCATTAAAGAGCCTACCAAGTTGTCCATCAGTATTAACTATCACCCACCCACTCCATCTTTGGGCCACAGACAGGAAGTTTAGGTTTAAATAGAAGGGAAGAGGAATGCATAATTAAGCAGTCCTATCTGGGTGGTGGCAGCACCCACCTTTAATCCAGAACTCTGAGGCAATCCGATCTCTGTGAGTTCAAGGCCAGCTTGGTCTGTAAATTCCAGGACAGCCAGAGCTACACAAAGAGACCCTGTCTCCAAAAACTAAAAAGAAACACTAAAATAAAATGAAATAATTAAAAAAATAACAACAACAACAACCAAAAACCTACTTGGCTTCAGTCTGACCTGCAAGATGGTCTGCTGAGTGAAATCTCTCAGCCTTCCTCCTTCCTCATCTGTGAACCTGTAATTTTGGGGTTTTGTTTTGTTTTGTTTTCTTTTTTGAGAATCTAACCAACAAGAGTAGGAAGCTCATTCACAGTCAAAACACATCTTTTTTGTTGTTGTTGTTGTTTGTTTTGTTTTGGTTTGGTTTTTCAAGACAGGGTTTCTCTGTGTAGCCCTGGCTGTCCTGGACCTCACTCTGTAGTCCAGGCTGGTCTTGAACTCAGAAATCCGCCTGCCTCTGCCTCCCGAGTGCTGGGATTAAAGGCGTGCACCACCACTGCCTGGCTCCTTGGCTCTTTTGACTTGTTTTTAACCTGTGGGCCTGCAGTCCTGTCCAGTGCTCCTCAGAAACCACCCATGGTCTCATTTGTGGAAATAGTAACAATTGTTTTTCAACAGTTCTTTGAACGATGTAACTTGTAACTTTCAGAAGTCAGTAAGACCGGTATTCATAGCCAATGTGAAGACAGACAGTCAAGGGTAGCTTTCTCATGACAGGTCCACACCATTTCAAATCCATTCTAAAACATTCCCCACTTCCACTCGTGTGTGTGTGTGTGTGTGTGTGTGTGTGTGTGTAGGTAATATATATGTATGCATGTGCATGAGTCTAGAAGTCAGAGGACAACCTTGGGTGTTTAGTCCTCATCTTCTACCCTGATTGACATATGGTCTTTTGTTCACTATGACACAAACCAGGCTAGCCGGCTGTGCACCTCAGGAGATTCAGCTGCCTCTGCCTCTCATCTCCTCATTGAAGTACTGGGGTGACAGACCAGTGCTACTACATCTGGCTTGACATGGGGTCTAGAGATCCAGCCTCTGATCTTTAGGCTTGCACCACAGGCAATTTACCCACTGAGCCATCTCCCCAGCCCCTAAAGACATCTCTTTTCCTTTTTTTTTTTTTCTTTCTTCTTGAGACAGGGTTTCTCTGTGTAGCCTTGGCTCTTTTAGAACTTACTCTCTAGACCAGGGTGGCCTCGAACTCAGAGATTCACCTGCCCCTGCCTCCCCTTTCTTAATAAATTCCAACTCTGCTTCACACTAGACATCCTTTTCTAGGGCAAAGCCAAGAACCTCATTTCCACCTGAAGGAAGTTGTCTGAGGCACTTACCGGGTTCTGTGAGAGGCTGCATCTTCTGCTTTTGCTGACGGGATTATATGAGCCCCTTGGCCCCTTTCCAACTTAGCTGCAGTACCAGAGCTGGAAGCACAGAGAGAATTAAATTCATGTCAGATCATAAAAGAAGCGCCATTACTTATATAGCAGAGGTGGAGGGGAAAAGCCCAGGTGGCTGAGAGAGATGCTGTGACCTGCAAGTCTTGGGTCAAATGTGTCTTGGAGACTGCGGGTCCCTAGTGAATTTATAATTGGCTTGCCCTTCCACATAAGAGCCAATAGCAAGAGTGCCACTTGGTTCTCCAAATGGACCCGACTGCCCTGCCCCCCAACCAATCTCATTATATAGCCGGGTGTAGCTTCAGACCAGACAGCCTCAAATTTAGGGCCAGTGCTGGATTATGAATTGAGAATGCCTGGCTCCAAAGATCATTCCTTAGGCTCCTCTGGAGACCTTTCACCTGTGATGTGCAGCTCTCCATAGCTGTGATAAAATGCCTTTAGGTAGGAAGGGGCTCATAGTTTGGAGGTTTCAGTTCATGGCTACTTGGTCCATTGTTTCTGGACAGTGGGGAGACCATTAAAGCAGAGAGGCTGTGGGAAGGGTCAGAGCTGCTCACTTCGTGGGATAGAGGGAGGAAGGGAGGAACACAGGGATGGAGTGGAAACAAACTATCTCCCTTAATCCACATGGCCTACTTTTTCCAATTAGGCCTTACTTCCCAAAGCATCCTCCATCTCCCAGCAGCCCACAGTTACGCTATGAATCCATCAATGGATTAATCCACCAACAGGGCCTAAACCCCAGCTAGCTAAGACCATCACCACAGTGGGAACCAAAAAACGTCAGCCCCTGAGCTTCGGGGGAGTGCTTCAGATCCCATCCTAGATTGCTTTCTGTTGCTATGATAAACACCACAACCCTAAGGAACTATGGGAGGGAAAGGCAGGAACTCAAGCCAGGCAGGAACGGAAACAGAGATGGTGGAGAGATACTGCTTTCTGGCTTGATGCCTAGTTCAAGTTCAAAATATTATACAGGTTACATTCTCATGCTCAGGGAATGGCATGGCCCATGGTGTGTGGACCTCCCTCCATCAAATCACAATCGGGAAAATATCCCCCACACACGCCCATAAGCCAATCCAATGGAGGGCAATTCCTCAGTTGCGATTTTCTCTTCCCAGATCGACAAAAACTCGGACAGATCCAGACCCTAGATACCTAATAACAGCTAAAGCTACAGGAACGAAGACCCCAAACTAGCCCCCTGTGAACTACGAGAGGGTGACAAGGAGAGTCTTCAGCACCGGCTCCACCCTCTCCAGCCCTGAGTGAAGACAGAGAGGCAGACATGACACTGTCCTCCATATGACCAATGAACCAAATGGGGCTGCAACTTCTCGTGGGTTCCTCGGATCAGATTCTTCTTCTGGGGCTGGTGAGATGGCTCAGTGGGTAAGAGCACCCGACTGCTCTTCCGAAGGTCCAGAGTTCAAGTCCCAGCAACCACATGGTGGCTCACAACCATCCGCAATGAGATCTGGCGCCCTCTTCTGGAGTGTCTGAAGACAGCTACAGTGTACTTACATATAATAAATAAATAAATCTTTAAAAAAAAAAAAAGATTCTTCTTCTGATAACTCAGCCTGGACCCCACTACCAGCCACAGTGCCCTTATCAATTTAGAAAGGCCACTTACCTTACGCTCACATCCTTTGTGAAGGAACAATGGGCTCCTTTTCGCATTCATCTCCCTTTTAGATAATGCGCATACAACCTACACCATCGAGCAGGGTGGCCTTGACTCAGGTTTCAGGAAATGGGCTCAAACCAGCTAAAGTTAGAGTAAGTTTCCCCAGTACTTCCCGTGTAGAAACCCATCCTCAAAGGGATGCTCACAAAGATACATGGCTCAAGAAATCTATTTAGGTGGCAACTCAGGAGGCAAGGTAAGCGTGGGAAACAGAGGATGTAGTTTGTAGGAGATTGCGCACATCATGCTTGCCGCATACCAAGCAGGCATTAAAAAGCCTGTAATGTATACAGAGACGCGGGAACAAAGACACTCATTACGGTGCTGCGTGGAAGAAAAGATTGAGATGAATGTTTGGAGATGGGAAATTGCTTAAATAAGTTATGAAACACCTTACAATGGGACACAGAGCCATTAAAAATAATGAGGGCACCGAAATGTAGCTATTTAGGATCATGGAATACATAAAAATGCTGCTGTTTGTGTGTGCATGCATGGGGGAGGGGGGCAGGGGCAAGCAGGTGCGCGTGGGGGAGGGGCAGGTTTGTGTGTATTTGTTTACATAAACAATCTCTCCGGAATGGGCCTTACAGACAGGGTGATCAATGCAGTCTTCAGAGAGGCCAGCAAGGTTTTGTGAGGTCAAAACAACAATGTAGCAGAGGGCCTCAGTGAAGGCTAATGGTTATTAAGAGCATGTAACTGCTCTTGAGAGAAGACATTGGTTCGGCTCCCAGCCCTATAGCAGGTGCTCACAACCACCTATATCCCTAGTTTTCAGGAATCTAGTGCCCTATTCTAGCCTCCGTAGGCATCCCACATGCACCCCACCCCCACCCCCAAGAAGGACTCCTACAGATGAATACCTGCACGTACATACAAGTAAAACTTTATTTAAAACGTAGTTCAGCAGAGGGGGGCACCGAGTTCAGCCCTCAGCACTGTACCAAGTGTGGGCACGGTGGTCAGGCCTGCAATCCTAGCACTTTGGAGGTAGGGACAGGAGGATCTGGAGTCCAAGGCCAGCCTCAGCTTCATAGTAAGCTAGAGGCCAGCCTGTGCTATATGAGATTCAGTCTCAAAGAAATGAAACAAGGAACCCTCTCGCAAAACAATGAGGGATTCCCCCCCTTCCTTGTAACCATTTCCTACTTTGACCTTTTGAGCCTGGGGCTATCTTTTGGGGGTGGGGTTGAGGAAAGAAAGCAATAGATAAAAGTGTAACCTTTGCAGAGCCAGAAAGCTCATGCTAGGTCCTTAGTGAAGTACCTTGGTTGTGGTGGAAGGCTACCAGCTCTGTGCCCAGATGTCCCCTCCAGTGTCAACCCCACGCTGGGAACCCTTGCTCAGGGCCTACAGTATTTTATCTCAGAATCTTTAGTCCTCTCACAGATAGGTTTCATGTTGTTTGTTTGTTTGTGACAAAGTCTCCCTCTGAAGCCCAGGCTGCCTTGAACCTCACTATGTTGCACAAGTTGGCCTCAAACTCATGGCAATCCTCCTGCCTTGGGATTACAGGCACGAGCTAGCATCAACATGCCGAATCTTCAGGAAGCTGTAACTGTTGAGAACAGTCTGGGTTCCCTGGGTTGCTGGGATGCAGTGCTCACACAGAAGCCACCCATGAATGCTCCCTTCCTGACCTCACCTCTTACCATGATGCTAGGTTAAAGCTCATGGTCCTATCTCCATGCTACTGGCTGCTCATCCCACATTACCCACAGTTCATCAGTAGTCCCCCAAGCTTCTTTCCTGTCCCAGGGTCCCCCACTGCTCCTTATATGGTGCATATTCTGCTACCTAAGTGACTCTTGGCAGTGGCTGTCCCCATGCTCCTTGTGCTCAAAGATTCTGGCAGGTTACAGAAGTCAAGAGAGGCAGTCCCCAATTCTTGTCCCCTTGGGAGCAGGGGTGGTCAGTGCCATGTTGTGCTGGGCCAGGAGAGGTTGGGTAGAAAACAGGGTTGAAGTCAAATGGAGCAAATGGGTGAGTTGGGGCGCTGGCTCAGGAGGGACCTTCTTGGTACTGGATTCCATTTCATTGATCACTCATCGGAAAGCAGCATGAGCGCACTGTCCTAAGTAGCTCCCAGCTGGGGGTTTTAATAACAGCTTTTCAGGGACTCCTGTCTCACCTTTAGAACAGTGCTTTGAGCCCGAGAAGACACCAGTGGTCAATCAACATCATGCCCCAACCCAGTTTCTGTCCTCTTTTCATTATTCCACCACTCGAGCAACCTGAAGGGGCGTGACAGCCTGAAGGGGCGTGGCAGTCTGAAGGGGTGTGGCATTTCAGCCTTCCCAATGGAGTCTGAATCCCGAGTTGAGGCAGTGAAGTTGGTAACTTATCCTGGAGCATTTCCAACACTCACTGGAAGGTTCTGGAAGTGTCCCCAGTTCCTATGTGGCTGGAGGCATTCATTCTGATTAAAGGCTAGGCAGTACTGTCGGAGGGAACCTGCTTACGTTGTGTTACTATTTTTTTTTTTTTCTTTTGGAGGACAGAAATAGGACAAATGCAGAGACCTGGGAATCTCCCAGGGTAGAAAAGAGGCCCACTGGGCCTCGGGGAAGACCCTTCCTTATCGATAGACAGCCCTGCTAAGAGGTATCTGTCTTTATACTTCATGTTCCAACTGTCCCCGAAATGAAGGATAAGATGGAAGGGAGAGACAAAAGACCAGTTCTGCACAGTGCAGGGTCTCCTGGCACTGGCTCCAGCCCTGACTCTTGCTATGATAAACACCCTGACCAAAACCAACTTGGGGAAGGAATGGGTTTGTTTGACCATGTCACAGTTCATCACCAATGGGAGCCAGGGCAGGAACTGAAGGCAGGAACGCGGAGGCGAGAACCGAAGCAGAGACCACCGAGGAATGCAGCTTACTGGTTTGCTGCAGGCTCATGTTCAGATACCTTTTTTCATTCTGCCCAGGACAACCTGCATGAGCATGGTAGCGCTCATAATGGACTGGGCCCTCCCACTTAAACAACCATTAAGAAAATGATACATAGACGTGTCTACAGGGCAATCCTACGGAGACATTCCTCCGTTGAGGTCCCCCCTCTTTCCCAAGCATTGTTAAATAGTCAACAGAGATTCACCTTCACACTAGCTCTCCCTGATAGATCCTGGTTTACTCCCAATAGTCACCCGCTAGCCATCTTTGTTTCTAACCCTTCCCACTTCTGGAACTCGTTCTTCAGTGCCTTCAGTACCTTCCTTATGAGGAGATCCTCTTTGGGCTTCTAACATCCTTAACCAGACAGTGCGGCTCTTTATCTGAGTAGCACTTGGATGGGGATGGGGATGCAGAAGGGTTGATTGCCCTGGTTTGGGGGAGAAGGGAAGAATGCTGAGAAGGGGTGGTAGTTAGAGGAAGGATCCCATCACCACTGCTGGTCCTGGGAGTTCTAGATGCCTAAGTGCATTTTTCAGAGGCCACGGGCTTGCTTCCAAGTGTGCACACGAGGAGATGATGAAAGCCATGGGCTGTTTCACCTGAGTGACACTTTAAGCCTCTGGCCGTGGGGACTCCAGCTGTGCAGTACTGGCTTAGGCTGTGGGTTCCTGATGAGGCTCGAATACAGCTTCCATCGCTCAGGCGGATACCAGAGGCTCTGCAGCAGTGCCTGCATTTCTCCCACAGCGGGGTTTGGAGCAATTATCGCCCTGATTGATGCCGCACCATTTCCTCTTTGATTTACAGCGAGCAAGGTGGCTCAGAGGGGCCATGTGTTCACGACACAATAATGACTTTACTTCAGCAATGGAGTCTAACCATGTTCTGGGGGTTGGGGGGAGGGAAAGTCCCTGTGACTGGCTGGACTGGAGCAGGCGGACCTTGGTCTTTGCATACTGAAGTGTTGGGGAGAGAGCTCCAACCACCCAGAGCTGCAGGAATCTCAGGGCTCAGAAGGGCACAGGCTCTTCTGCATTGCTCAGACCCAGTTTTTCCTGAAGTACAGACAGTTGTCAGGGCTTCAGTATGGCCTCTTAGATGGGAGTTTAGTGGTGCTATGTTGGCAACTGTGGACCTGTCTCAGCCCTTAGTACATGGCAGGAAGCTGCAGACATGGCTGTCTATGTCTTTATGACACTGTGTTGTTTATTCTAAGGCTGTCTGGGACCTCTCCCTCTCCCCACGGTCTTCTACTTCCACCCACCCAGAGAGCCTAGAGTGGTCTTCATCCTTCCTAATGCTGCGGCCCTTTAACACAGTTCCTCATGTTGTGATGACTCCCAACCATAAAATTATTTTCATTGCTACTTCATAACTGTGATTTTGCTTCTGTTATGAATCATAATGTAAATATCTGTGTTTTCTGGTGGTCTTAGATAAATGCTGTGAAAGAGTCATTCAACACTCCCACCCTCCCCCAAGAGGGGCTCATCTCACAGGTTAAGAACTACTGTCCTAGAGTGAGTCAGGCTGGCTTGGGGCAGGAGGCTGAGGCAGAAACATTGTTCCAGGGTTGGACCAGTTTGATGGGACAGTGTCCAGGATATGTACCCATCTCCTTTCTCCCTCTTCCCTAACACCTGTAATTTTGTCATATGTACATTGACATGCACATATGATACATGTCAGGTATCTTTGATTGCCGCCATATTTTTTGAGATCATTGGATCTGAAACTCATTGATTTGGCTAGACTGACTGTTCTGTGAATGCCAGGAATCTGTCTGTCACATCAGAGCGGAGATAATAAGTTCGTGATAGCCTTTTCCCACTCCAGACATGGGTACTGGGGATCTGAACATAGGTTCTCATGTTTACACACCTAGCCCTTTGCCTATTGAGCTGTCTCTTTGGCCCTCTTTTTAATTTTGGAGTATCTCACTCTATAACCCAGGCTGGACTTGAACTCATGGCAACCCTCCCTCCTGTCTCAGCCCCTGTTGATTGATAAGTGTGTGTGTGTGTGTTTGTTTGTTTGTTTAAATTTGAGCAGCCCAGAGTGCCAGCCAGTCCATTCATCCCTTCCCACATATCTGCTCCTCTGACCACCTCTGTCCTCGTCGTGTGTGGGCACAGAGGTAGCCATGACTGTGGATGTTGATGGGGCTTGACAGTGTGTCATGTCTTTGTGTGATTCGTCTCTCTGCAGTCCTTGGGGACCAGCCTCTCGGTTCCAGGCCTGGACAGTCTGGTCTTGTGTTGAGGGTGACTTAGTGGTGGATTCTTCAGGGTAAGTGTGTCATCAAACTAGGCCGAGCTCCGGACTCTACCTGAGCCATTGTGGAACACCGTGGATGGGTTGCTAGGTCACTCCACACCCAGCTTTCCATTTCCAGAGACTTTAAGACAAATGAGAAACCAGCCTTTCATCCAAGAAGTGACCCCTCGTGGCTCTAGCCACAGGGTCACAGGTGTGACATGCTGTAAGACACCTGAAGGAAGCAGGCTGTATGGAGGGTTTTCCTGGCAGAGGGAATGGCATGTGCAAAAGCCTGGAAGAGGAAGCACTAACAGGTTATGGGGAGCCTTGGGGCTTCCGGTGGAGGGAAAAAGAGCAGGAGCAAGTACAGGGGGCATCCTAAGGTCACAGCTCAGGGGTCTTTGAAGATCTTGGCCACCAAGATTTGGCACGGACTACAATTTCAGGAAGTCAAAGTCAGGCAGGTTGGCGTGGCTAGGAAGAGACAGGAAGTTCTGGATCCTGGAGCAGTTGCTCTGCCTCTCACGGGGCTCACAATGTACTCACTCAGGCGCAGTGAGCATCTGCGCCCTTGCTGGGCTGCCTGCTCCACGGAGAGTGGGCAGGAAGCTATTCTGGTCTAACTCTCAGGTTATATGGGGTCTAATCATCACAGGACAGTAGCTATCCTCCCTGACCCACAGACTTCGTCTCAGCGACAGCAATCACGGCCCTGATTAGTACTGAGTTCACAGAAGAGGGGCTCTGAGATGCTCCAGGGAAGGATGGTGTCTCCCCACTCCTTGCCCTTCAATCACTTCAGACATTAACCTCTTGTGCTACCTGAAATGGGTTCCAAGTCCTGCAATGACAGAGCCTGATAGGCAGCAGGGACCCAGGGCTCCTAGCAGAAGGTCTAGGTGATGCCCCACACTCTGAGATCTCTGGAGTGGCTGTGAACATCAGCAGACAGTGGTTAATTGATGGAAAACACCCCTCTCTGTTTTTAACGATCAGGTTGGGATGAGGGGCTGTAACTGCCCCAGGCCATGGACTGAAGCCTCCATGTCATGACTCCTGCCTAAACTTTCTCTTTGTATAACACAGTGCCTGAGATACATAGATTATATCAAATGTTTGTTTCTGTGAGGCACAATTGTGTTAACCGTGAGCACACTGGAGAGTGAGATCTAACTGGGACATGTTCATGCCATCAACAGTCATTGTCTCCATGGAGCAGCTGACAGCCCCTGTCCTTGACAACCACATGTTGTTTCCTCAGAATCTGGCTACTTTAAATAAATCAGGTAAGAATAATTGTTCAGTTCCTTCTCCTTTAAGAGTGAATAATATTCCATTGAACAGACGTACCACATCCTGAGGTCTTCTTCACACATTCAGATCTCAGGATTCAAAAGAACTACAGACCCTGCCATAGGCTACTCCTCAGCAGTGGGGTGACCCGGGTCCCAGGCAGGCCTGTTTGTAGATTTCTGGGGAACTGCTACACTGTTTCTCAGGGCGGCTGCACTAATTTTTTGTTTGTTTGTTTGTTTTTTGTTTTTTTGAGACAGGGTTTCTCTGTATAGCCTTGGCTGTCCTGGGACTCACTTTGTAGACCAGGCTGGCCTCGAATTCAGAAATCTGCCTGCCTCTGCCTCCCGAGTGCTGGGATTAAAGGCGTGCGCCACCACCGCCCGGCCAGCTGCACTAATTTATATTCCAATTTCCCCAGGTCCTTGCCAACATTTGTTACTTTCTGGTTTCACAATTCCATAATGGTTGCTCCAAGTGGGTGAGACAACGGCTTACTATGGTTCTGATTTTCCCTTCCCTCGTGACTGATAATCTTGAGTGTCTCGCAGTGCGTCTGATAGCCTTGATGTAGCTTCAGGGACTTGCCTACTTAAGTCTTTCACCATTTTCACCCAAGTGGTTTGTTTTTTCCTGTGGAGTGGCAGAGGCCATTTGGAGTTACTGATTACTTAAATGGTCTGCAGGCACCTGCTCCCTTCTGGGAGTGGCCGTTCCCTTTGATGACCCCCCCCCAACTCTTGTTATTTCTTAGAGAAGCTTTGATGGTGTTGTCTGATTTGTCAGCTGTCACGAAAGTGGATATTTATGGTTTCTTTGGAAACCCAGTTCTGTCGTATGATGTTTTGATGGGGCAGACACATGAGAGGATGTCGGACATTTAGGAAGAATATAAATACCACCCCACAGACAGTGGGAGGAGGCTCTGGCCTTGGTTCACCTTGCATCGAGTTGCTGATTTTAATTTGCCCTGACTCCGTACAGGGAACTCGCCAAAGAACTTCTTGTGATATTCCGGTGGCTTCTCGCTGCTTCTATAGACTTGGGCTGATTAGCGGATCCTCATAGTTTCTTCTGGAACAAACTGCCGTTGCTGATTCTGTGAGTGGTGATTGCTGAATGCACTGGACTGCCACTGCTGATTTGTGTTGGTGTTTTGCTAGAGGACTGGACTGCTGACAACAAAGATTGGAATAGCCCCAAAGAACAATTTCCAAACAGGTCCACAAGCCCCGTTTCCTATTAACCCTTCTTTTCCACTACCTCTGGTGGGTGGTGTGCTAGAAGGGACTAGAAAGCCTTTAAGAACCCTTATTAAAATAGGTTTTGAAAAATCTGAGCCTATACTCCCCTCCCCCCAAAAAGAGCCTCATGGGTCCTTTGAAATTCTGTATGAATTTTATTTTATTGTCTAGATCTGCAATGGGGAAAAGGAGGTCTCATGATGTTGGCAGGGATGGCTGTGCAGATTGTGTTGGGTATCCAGAGACATTTATCAACACCAGTCTCCCAGCGCTAGACATCTTTCCACGTGTATTTATATTTTCTCTCTGCAGTGTTTGCAGCCTTCAGAGTTGTATACCTAGTCTCTCTGGCCAAGTCCCTTTCTAGGATGTGTTGTTGTTTTCGCTGCTATTGCTTAATTTCCTGTGGGCATTGGTCATGTCGCTGTCTCAGAACAAGGCTGGTTGTCACGTTCTATTCGTTCTGCTGCCTTGCTAACCTTGTTCACCCATCCTGACGTTTATGGTGGTGTTTGGGGTTTTCCCTGTGTAAGATCATGTCATGGGCAGATGCATCTTACTCCCAGCCCCCTCTGCTTTGGTGGCAAGGCTTTGTTGTGTGGGTTATTATGGGATGTGTCCCGCAGAAGGTCTGTTGCCTTAGGAAGAAGGTATGTTCTGGGGCTGTGGGTGGCACTGTGTCCATCTGGATAACAGGTTCTTTCGGTTCTTCTGTTTCCTGTGGCCTCTCTGAATGACCCACCTCATCTTGGAGGTGGCTGCTTCAATCTGCTGCTGGGGTGAGCAGCCATGAGATGCCCTCCCTCATGCCAAGGATGTTTCATCCATCAAGCCTTACCTGGCAGGTGCCAATCTAGTCACACACTGCATCTCCTGCAAATCCTCTCACACCAGGTCCCTCCTGTCTCCTGTGGCAGGCTTTCTTAACACACTTGTGGTCACCTCTGCTCACCTCTTGGTCACTATCTGTATGGAATACATCTTTCTGCCTTTCCCTTTTAAATCTCTGAGTGTCCTTGTGTCTAAAGTGTGTGTCTTCACCCAGAACTGGTCCTGTCTAAAGAAAATGCAAGGACAAAAATGGAGCAGAAACTGAAAGAAAGGCCACCCAGTGACCAGCCCAACTTGGGATCCATCCCATGCACACACCAAACCCTGACACTATTACTGATGCCATATTGTGCTTGCAGACAGGAGCCTGGTATGGCTGTCCTTTGAGAGGCTCTACCAGCAGCTGACTGAGACAAATGCAGATGCTTACAACCAACCATTGGATTGAGGTGAAGGACCCCAAAGGAAGAGTTAGGAGAAAGACTGAAGGAGCTGAGAGGGATTGCAACTCCATAGGAAGAACAACAGCATCAACTAACCTGGACCCCTCAGAGCTCCCAGAGATTAAGCCACCAACCAAAGAGCACACATGGGCTGGTTCATGGCCCCAGGCACATGTGTAGCAGAGGACTGCCTTGTCTGGCCTCCGTGGGAGAGGATATGCCTAATTCTGTGGGAACTTGATGCTCCAGGGAAGACAGATGCTGGAGGGGGTGAGCTGGGTGTGTGTGTGTGGACTGATGGGGGAGCACCCTCTCAGAGGTAGGGTGGCAGGGGGATGGGGTGAAGAACTCAGGGAGGGGCAACCCAGAAGAGGGCAACTTTTGGAATAATAAATAAAATAATTTAATAATAGTAATAAAGGCTGAGCAAATGATGAAGATCAAGCCAGCAAGCAGCAGTGCTCCATGTTCGTGCTTTAGGTTTCTGAGGGACCACCCGCTGCCAGATGAAGTAAACATTTCTCTCCCCCCACCCCTCCACCCGTCACCCAATAAATAAAGTGAGTGTCTTCACACATGCATACACACAAAGACTTTTCAAAAAAGACGAAACAAAAGAGATGGGATATGGTTCAGTAGGTAAAGTGCTTGCTGTGCAAGCATGATGATCTGAGTTCGAATCCATGTAACCCATATACAAGCCAGACACGGTAGGACACCTGCATCCCCAGTGCTCCTGGAGCATGATGGGAATCAGGAGAATCCCTGGAAACTCATGGACCAGCTAGCCTGCTGCACAGAGCAACAAATGATAGACCCTGCCTCAAACAGGTGGACAGTGAGGACTCACACCCAAGGTCGTTCTCTGACCTCCACACATGCACCAGGACACACACACACTCACACGAGATACAATAGTTATAAGTAAATTTAAATGTAAATACAAATTAAAAAATAAATAAGCCAGGTAGCTGTGGCGCATACCTTTAACCCCAACACTCAGGAGGTGGAGGCAGATGGATTTCTGAGTTCGAGGACAGCCTGATCTACAGAGTGAGTTCTAGGACAGCCAGGGCTGCACAGAGAAACCCTGTCTTGAAAGACAAAAAACAAAAAAAATATATATGAATGAATGAATAAGTTATGTTTCAGACAGTCTATGCCTGGGTCTTATTTTTGTACAGCCACTCTGCCTTTATCTAAGGCATTTGGTCTTTTTATGTCTCAAAAGAAACTCGGATGGAAACACACCAGCTGTGTACAATCACTGACTGCTTAACCTTCTGCCTTGTTCCTTTGTCCCTCCCTCCCTCTCTTGTGGCCTTCCTTGCTGTCTGGTTGATGATTTCAGCACGACATCCAGTGGCATCCATTCCCTGCGTCTTCAGTAGCACCTCTCACGGTTACTGTGAGAACCTCATAAAGCGCTTTAGAGTTGTAACATCCTGTCTTAAACCGTTAGCAACCCGACTTCAATCACTCTGCTCTCTCTTGTCCCCTCGGCTTCATATCAGTTCATTGCAGGTTATAACTCTTTGTTCTTCATGTCCATTAGCACAGAGGCACGGTGGCCTCTCAAAGGCAGGACCAGTGGCCTTTCCTTTATTCTTGTGTGTGTGTGTTATACATGGGCAAATTCAAGCTCATGTATGTATGGGTACATGGATGTATGTAAGTATAAATGCTATGTCTACAAGTGCATGTGGAGGTCTGACATTGGTGTTGAATTATCTCTTTTTTTGGTCACTCTCCATTCTATTTTCTGAGGTAGGGTGTCTCCTAACACAAAACTTTCTATCCTAGCTAGTATTGGATAGCTGGCTTGCTTTAGATGTCTCCTGTCTCTGCCTCCTGAGTGACGGGATTACAGGTGACTGCCATGCCCATCCAGCTTTCATGAGGGTCCCAACACCAGTCCCCATTCTTACAGGACAATGAACCACCCCCTGCCCCAGGGTTCTGATACAGTCACAAGGTTCTCAGGGTACTTGGGAACTAGGTGATGAGGACCCACTGGATGGGGCGAGGAGGTTGAGTGTCTCTCCTTGGAAGACAGTGCTAGCTCTCAACTGCTCAATGCTTATAGACCTGGTATCCATTTAACCCCTTCTTGATGCTTGATTGTCCATGGCATCCTTCAGCACTGGTGTATTTTTTTTTAAAGATTTATTTTTATATATCTGTCGTTGTATTCAGACACACCAGAAGAGGGCATTGGATCCCATTACAGATAGTTGTAAGCCACCGTGTGGTTGCTCAGAATTGAACTCAGGACCTCTGGAAGAGCAGTCAGTGCTCTTAACTGCTGAGCCGTCTCTCCAGCCCACCAGTGTATCCTTTACATATTGATGTGTCCCCTGGTTACTAACTCCTGTCTTGCAAACTGTGCCTGGCAGCAGCACTGTCTCTGCCCTGTACCTAGAGGTAATTATCTCATAGTGGATGGATCAGCAAGAAGCTTGAGGCCCAGAATGATGATTGTGGAAAAGTGGTCATTCATTCATTCATTCATTCACTCATTCACTCACTCATTCACTCACTCATCCATACATTCATCTCTGTAGTTTTCATTCAGCTACATGTTCATCCTTCAGATCCCCTCAGGATGGGACTGTGGGCTCAAATGTCACTAGGGTCCATCAAAATGCCGGGGGCAGCAGATGCCTATACATGGCAATAGAGAGGGCTGCATCTCAAGAACAAGAGCACAACAACATAAGAGTCAGGATGTTGGCAGCATCCCTGTAGTAGGCCAAGCACCAAGTATTCCCAGGGAAGGCGGGGCTTCCAGAAATAACATTGGCCATCAAATCTGGACATTGCTCTGCACAGGGCAGCTCTCCTAAAACTATGCTGTTGAACATAAAGAGATGGTAGTGGGCTCATGCACAAAGACCTTGCTGAAGCATCACAGTCTCCATGGCAACTAGGGTTGAAGGTCCAGATAGGACAAGACTCCACCTGTGCCCAACAGAGCTGTGCCAGCTGCAGCTCACACACACCCTGGCAGCCTGTTGTCATGAGAGAGATACAGGCTAGTATGATTCTTACTGACACAGGGCATTTCTGTGGGAGGCCACTGCACTCTAGATGCAAACAAATAAAGCCAAAGCCCAGAGGAAAGCAGGGCACAGGGGTCTCATATCTTGCCCACCTCAGGTTCCTGGCTGGTTGGACTGTGCTCAAGGATCAGCAGAATTTAACGGATGTGGGGAATGGACAGGGATGAGTTAAATCTGGGCTCTGGCTTCCCTTTAGCCCTTCTGGTAGGACTTGAAACATGGTAGTTCTAAGGATAGTGGCCTCCAAGGCTGATTACTTGGTTTCTCATAAAGATGATTTAGCTGGGCACTCGAGATCACTATCTGAGAGCACTACGCACTACTTGCTGTACAGCGTACACTTCCATCAGCTTGACCAGTTGCAGAATGTCTGCGTTCATAGTACTGATCACTAACCTAGCCTTCTTCCCTGTTCTTCCTGGTTCTCAGCTCAGCTTCGTCTTCAAGGTCACAGTCTTCTCCTCAGACCTCCATGGCCTTAAGTCATCCATCATTATCCGTCCATCACCTATCTATCATTTCCCACTAATCCATCTACCTGTTTGACCATCCATCTATCTATCTACAAACCATCTATCCATCCATTCATCCATCCACCCAACCATCCACCTATCCATCCATTAACCACACATCCGTCCATCTGTCTGTCCATCTACCCAACCATCCATCCATCCATCCATCCATCCATCCATCCATCCATCCATTGGTTCACACCAACCATTCATTCATTCAACAAGGCTTGAGCTGCTCCTACATTCTAGGAGCTGCTCTGAGCTCTAAAGTCTATCGGAAAAATCTCCCTTCCCTACCATTCCTTCCCTCTTGGAGCTCCCCTTTGTGGGAGAAGAAACATAGGCCATTGTGCATATGAATGAAGAAATGAGGGTTCCAGGGTCATCAGGAGGCAGAAATAGAGTGGATGGCAACATCAGCTAGAAGCTGGAACCAGATGGTCCAGCCTCTGTGTACACCTCTATAGGAAGAGCAAAAGGACAAGGTGGGACACTAGGAGCACAAGAAAGGGAGCACAAGAAAGGGTAGAGACCCAGGGTCCTCAGCCAGGGCAAGAGAGGAGGCAGCAGAGGGGGTGCCAGGCATTCATTCACTCCACCCTGTATACCTAAGAACTTTGCCCCTCCTCATTCAGCAGTCACAGACTCAAGAGTGAAGGCTACCTGGTAGTTGTGGGTAGGTGGGGAGGCAAGCATCCTGCCCCCTCCCCGTTCTCACCTACTCAATGCATGTCACAAAGCCAAAGATGCAGCACTGACCCATCACAGTGACAGGGACCCTACAACTACTGAGAGCTGTGTAACATCAGTGCATACATACTATCCCTGCCATCCCCACACGTGACTTTTAGACTCAGAAGTCATGTGTCTGAGCAACTTCAGCAGCCATGGGGAGGCAAACTGCCACAGAGCCTATAGAACAAGTGCCATGAACACTGGGATGTTCTCATGTGTCCTCGTTACAAATCACGACAGTCCTTGCTCATTCCCTGGGTGATTAGAGCCAATTTTAAATTACCATCTCTTCATCGTAAGGGGTGCTTATCTTAATTTCCACATCTGTAATGCACTTTGAATTATTCAGCTTTAAAGTTTTTTTTAAGCCCCTCCTCCCATCTCTATGCACACATACCACAGCATGCCAGTGGAGGTCAGAGAACAATTGAGGATGAGTTCTATCTGCCCTGTAGTTTCTAGGGATCAAACTCATGTCTTCAGGCTCAGCAGCAAGCATCTTTATCCACTAAGCCATCTTGCCAGCCCCTAATCTATTCTGCTTTAAGCTGCTCTGATATAGTGCTTCATAAAACCAAAAGTGCCAGATTACCCTAAAATGATGGGTGGGCAGTGTCAGGAATGTCCAGAATATGATATGTGAGGTTGAGTTTCCGCTCAGTGAGATGAATTCTTTAGAAGCTGCTGTCTGCAGTCTGGGGAGAGAGGAGAGGCGCTCCTGAATTCCACCTGGAACCTCCCTCAGGAAGATGTTCCAGGGTTCCACCTTACCCATGAGGGGTCCTGCCTGCTTCTTTATATGTCTGCTCAGAAAGGGTGATGGATGGATGAGAGGACCAGAGGACCAACCAGGGTGGACATGGCTGTAGCTTAGGCGAATGGGACAAAGGGCATCCTTATTACTTTTAGTCAGGGTTTTCTACAGTCTCAGGACTTATGGAATGCATCTATCTATCTATCTATCTATCTATCTATCTATCTATCTATCTATCTATCTATTAAAAAAGGAAATCTATTGGAATGACTGACAAGCTGCAGTCCAACTAACCCAACAATGGCTAGCTGTGAACAGAAAGTCTAAGAATCCATTAGTTGCTCAGTCCCACAAGGCTGGATATCTCAGCTGGTCTTCTGTATATGCCGGAATCCCAAAGAAGTAGGTACCAATACGAGCTAAGGCATGGGTATGCTAGCAAGACGAGGACAGGCGGTTAGAGAGCAAAACCTTCCTTCTTCATGTCCTTATGTAGGCTTCCAGCAGGTGTGACCCAGATTAAAGGTGTGTCTTCCCCTGTGAAGATCCAGGTCAGAGGTGTATCTTTCTACCTCTGAGGTCCCATCCATTTCAAACCAAGCAGAAAATCTCTCAGAGGTGTGCCCTCTGTTTCTGGTCTGTAGTTCATTCCAGATATAGTCAAGTTGACAACCAGGAGTCGTGATCATTCTGCTTTCTTTACTGGGTTTCTGGAGTGTGAGTATGTGCACTGAGTTCCATGTCACAGGAGCTCTGGGTCATAGGCAACTTGAGGATGATGTTTATGGGCTCCAGGTGGAGCCTTCTGAGCTGAGTACCATAGAGAACCAGGTGTCAGTTGAGCCCTTTCACCCTTGGTGGTCAGTCAGGGACATGTCTCAGGATGGGACAGTCCCTCCTGGTTTATAGTTGAGGAATCTTAGGCACAGGCAGGTCAGGCATCTGGACCAATCTGACCTAGGATGTCAGAGGCAGTATGCCTTCTAGAAGACCCACATCTGTGTGACTCCTTTCCTGCAGTGGAGACCTGGGTCAGCTGGCAGTCAGGTGAGCTCAGCTGCACGCTGAGCATTGGTGTCAGTGTGGGTCACTCTGCTGCCTTTGCTGTCCCTCTTCCTGGCTTTCTCTGTCCTGCATCCTCTGCAAGAGACTGAATGACCCACTCAGACCGGGCTAGGGCCTGTGGGGGAAGGCAGGCTGTCCTGACTCCAAACGTTGGATTCCATGAGGCAAGTTTGTCTGTAGAGAACAGAAAAGCCACATGGCTTGGGCTTGGCAGATGTTGATGTGGGGCACAAGTGCCCTCACTTGACCTTGGTGGAGCTGCCTCTGCTATGCTGGGGAACAAGGACACAGTTTTCAGGGAGGCAGATCTGTGTCCTATTTTGTCACTTGATCCTGAACCAAGGAGGCTGCACAGCTGGCACAGAGGCCCTAGGGCTCTGGGATGAATCTTTCATGGGGTGCCAGGCCCAGGGGCCCCTGTTCCATGTTTCCCCATGCTCTCTTGGGTCCTGCCATCTGGGAGAGGAGCTGCTCCTATGGCAGGGGAAGGCAGGGTTTCTGCTGCTTCTTTCTATGCCTCTCTCTAGCAGGGCTAGCCCAACCCTGCCTGGCTCCATAGGACTTCTGCTCTTCCCTGTAGAGGACTGGTCATATATAGCTATCCCTCACTCCTACATGTCCCCTGATGGTCATAACTAGCTCTGAGGGGGCTGAGAAGAGACACCATCTCCATCCTATTAAGAGCTTCAGATTAGACATTGCAGTTGGGGTGAGAGTTAGACTTTAGAGCTAGAGTCAGGGTCACCCCAGGTTCTCCCATCCCCTGGTGCTATTGTTGTCAGGGTCCCATGTGAGTAGACAGCAGAGGGTCTGGCCTGGGACCCTGAGTCGATATGTGAGGGTCAGTGAGAACTTGCTTAGGAGACACACCTGAGTCCACAGGATTGCTTGTTACTACAGTGCAGCACAGCCCACCCTGACTGATACATTCCGCCTTCCCCTGAGCCAGTGGCCTCAGCTATCAGACGGAACTGTGGAGACAGACAAGAGGACAGCACAGGGCCCTCATTTACAACACCACACACAACAGCGGGGTCAGCGGTGCCTCTGAAACGACCGTGGGTGTAAGGCTCAGCACATCCCGAGGTTCCTTGTGAGCCAGAGCTTCACTGCCCAGTGGATGACAAGAGGATCTGGGGAGGCAGGGCTCCCCTTGTCCTGGTTTACGGAGAGTGTGTTTTGTTTCTCGGGCATGAGATAGGACATTTCCGAAGCGCTTGATCTCTTTAAAACCTTCCTCCCTCGGAAGCCACAAGCCAGAGACGCTCATTCATTTTGTGCCTGGATGAGCTTGGCTGCGGCATGTCCTCGGGGCTGCTCTGATTCACCAGGCGTCCTGTGCATCCTTCCTCTCCTTGTTGGAGAGTTTTAATTCAGGAACTTGTTTCTGGGACACATGTGATTGGCAGCGAACAGGGAGGATGACATCTCTGAGCTGAATTCTGGAGATCCTTCTGTGTCTTTGTGCTTCTGTCACATGGTTGGGAGGCCCTACCTACCCTGCACACAGAGACAGCAGGGTGAGCCTGTGTCTCTGATCACCCAGGCTTTAGAGATGAGCCCTGCACTGCCCTTGGCTGTCAGGGCCATGGGGAAGAGGTGGTCTTTGCAGGGGAAGGGCCACCTGTTAAGGATGTAGGTGCTTCTCCAGTCTCTTGCAGGGTCTCATTGGTTTGAGGTCAGAGTCCTAGAATCCAGAGGCTGAAGTAGAGAGGGGACAGAGAGGGGATACCCTAACTCCAGGTTTTAAGAGCTTCCTCATTTCTTCCATTGCACTTGACCTAGAACAGTGATTCTCAACCCGTGGGCCGAGATATCCCTTTGGGAATCACATATTAACTATCCTACATATTAGATATTTGCATTATGATTAGCAACAGTAGCAACATGACAGTTATGAAATAGCCATGAACTAATTTTATGGTTGGGGGGAGGGGGAATCACCACAGCATGAGGAGCTCTATTAAAGGGTCACACAGCTTTAGAAAGGTTGAGAGCTGCTGTAATAGAACATCACATAGAGTTTCACTGACCCAGAAACTGTAGCAATCCCGGCCCTGGCTAGCAGAGAAGCCTCAGAGATGGGCTGGGGCTCTAGAGACAAATCAATGATAGAACTGACCAGCCCACAGGGAGCCTGGGCAGCCTGGGTGATGATGTCCAGCCCAGGGGGCAGCAAGCATCCTCTGGGCTTCTTGTCTGGAGCCCTGGTAGCACGTGCTCTGGACCAGGAGCAAGCCTGGGAGAGGGTAGGTCTTTGTCCTCCGTGTCTCTCAGCTGGCCCAGTCATATTTGTTTCCAGAACACAGGGGTCCCAGAAAGCAAATTAAAATTTTAATACTAAGTATATATTTTAGTACTGGTCTTTATTTTTTAGTTGTTTTTTGTTGTTGTTGTTGTTGGGGGATCGTGGTTTGTTTTGTTGTTTTGTGTATGTTATTTTTTTGGGGGGGGGGTTGTTTGTTTTTGAGACAGGGTTTCTCTGTGTATACAGCCGTGGCTGTCCTGGAACTTGCTCTGCAGACCAGGCTGGCCTCAAACTCACAGAGATCCACCTGCCTCTGCCTCCCAAGTGCTGGGATTAAAAGTGTGCACCACTGCCACCCAGATACATGTGACAAATGCAGTCTAAATGCAGATATAAGATAATTTCCCTCTCTGGGCAGTGGTGGCACACGCCTTCAATCCCAGCACTTGGGAGGCAGAGGCAGGTGGATTTCTTAGTTCGAGGCCAGCCTGGTCTACAGAGTGAGTTCCAGGACAGCCAGAACTGCACAGAGAAACCCTGTCTTGAAAAACCAACCCCCCCCCAAAAGATAATTTTCCTCATGTGATATGTCACCTAGGAGACACCGGATTCTCTTGGAGGGTGACTGGAGGTAGACAGACAGGCTGTGACCTGAGATAGGAGTTCTCAGGGTCTGGGGTGTGGGTGAGGTGAGGAAAGCCATATATGAGAATAGAGTGTGGCCATGAGCATAGTAGCCACAACCTCAGCCTCCTCTCTAAGACCTGGACCCTCCCTCCGCCTTCCTGCCTCTCCAGCACCCCGCGCAAGCCAGGCTCAGAGATGTTCAGTGCAGGCTGGTGTTGCTGAATGTGCGGCTGTCAGTCCATCTCACTGGCGCGTGCTGTATGCACAGCTGTCACAGATGTCACTATGAGGCTGACTAGTCAGAGGAGGAGATGGTGACCCAGGCTGGGAAAGCAGGAGGCTGTGACCTGGGGTCTGCAGGAGTCTAGGTACTGGTGGGTAGCATCTCCAGTGCCATCATGTGTTAAGTCTGCTTCCAATGAATCCAGCAGGCGTCAGGAAGTATAAGGCAAGTAGACTCTAGCTGGAATCTGCTGTGGCTCTGGAGCCCACAGACCACTCTCAGACCCTGCCAGTGTGCAGAGCTAATTTTCTGGAGGTGGCTGAGTCGTGTCTCCTCCCATCTGTGACCTCACTATGCAGAGTTCCATTGAATCCCAGCCAGAGGGCTCCTCTTGACCCCAGAGCTTCAGAAAGGCCCAAAACACTCCAGCTCAGAACAGTCTGGGGAAAGGCATTAAAATGGAAATTGCTAGGACAATGGCTCACTTAGATTGCCTCTCTGCATTGCTTTAACAAGCCCTCGCCCAAAACTGTGCTAGTGGAGAAATCTCTGCTGGTTGTGGGTGGGCAGGAGATGCAGGTGAGAAAACTCATTTCTAAGCACCGTGGGAAGAAAAGCATTTATTCCACCCTCTCGGGTTAACTGTCTGGGGACATGTGAATTAAGCTGACAAATAAGTTAACTGGTGACCAAGCATTTTTTTAACACCCAAATGCACAGTGAGGTTTGAGGGCTTAGATGCAGCTGGGTGGTAGTGTGGAATCTGGAGGGACACTTGGGTGAAAACACAGAGGCTCTGTTGAAGATCAGGGGCCCCCAAGGGATCAGGGGGAGCCATGGTGGTTAGAACTCTGAATGGGATGGGATGAGTACACGTGGATTCCTAGAGCATGTTCCAGCTGTCTTGGTTATGGCTCCAGTTTCTGTGGTGGAACACTCTGACCGAAGCAACTTAAGGGAGAAGGGGTCTATTTTGTCTCACAATTCAAGGATACTGCTCATCATGGTGGGAAAGTGACAGAGAGGTGCGGGGCTTGAGGCATCTATAGTCAAGGAGCAGAGTGACAAATGCTTGTGCTCTCCTTTTTATATAATCCAGGTTCCCCAGGCCACAGGATTGGTACTGCCCATAGTGGTTGGGCCTTCCCATCCTAACCCAGTATGGATAAGTCCCCAGAGACATGCCCAGATATCTATCTCCCAGATGGTCTCCAATCTCAGAACATTGGAAATTGAGATCAATCATCACACCAGCCTTCTTTGTGGCCTCCTGTGACCAAGTTGACTCCAGGAACAGAGAAGACTTAGCATCAGAGGCAGGGTTCCTTGGGGGTGGAAAGCGGCTAGTCATATGAACTAAATGTGGGAATGCAGGAATAATTGGTACGTTTCAAAAAGCATTTATGTCGGGCCCTGCCCAGTTTTGAGCCCTGTCATGTCACCAAGTCTCTTGATCCTGGAACAAAGCATTATTACCATCTATGTCAATATTACTGCCACCACCACCATCATAGCTGTCAACAGCATCACCACCATCACCATCATCACCACTATCAGCAGCAGCATTATCATTAAAATCACCATCATTATCACCATTCTTGCCGTCACCAACACCATCATCATCACTATTATCATCACCACAGCATCAGCACCACCATGGCCCCAATCTACTTGCAGGCTTTCCATTCCCTATACAGTAGAAGCTGGATCACCGTGACCTGCTCCCCCCTTCCCCTTATTCTTTCTCCCCCTTTCTCTGCTGTTCTTAGAACATGGCTTCATAGTGACTTTCACAATCCATTTATGAATTTCTCAAGATGAGATCTATAGTGAATCCAGGAGAGCCAAGAGCTGATTCGTGCTAGGCTTCCTATCAAAGCATGTGGTAGGCCCCACCTCCCTTTTGTCCATCATCTTTGTCTCTCTCAGGTGAGCTGTGCAGGCATCTTCCCACACAGCCCACAGTGAAATGAGGCTCGCTCACTCACATGCATGTCTTGCTGCTCTTTTAAGTCAAATCTTAGGTAATTTTTGAATTGGCTATTTCTAATAAAAAAGATAATTTTTGCCTCTGTGATTGTTTATGCTGTTGGTTATTTCAGCTTTTATAGATAGATAGATAAATAGATAGATGGATAGATAGATAGATGGATGGATGGATGGATGGATGGATGGATGGATAGATGGATGGATAGATAGATAGATAGATAGATAGATAGATAGATAGATAGATAGTCCTCCCTGTCTATGCTGATGAATGTGCTTCTTCCAGTTGGGTTTGTGTTATTTATTTCTTGTCTTGTGCAGTTTCCAGACCTTTTACCAAATGCCCCTAACCACAACACCTAGCATCTTCGCTGTGCCCCTGACTTCAGTGGTGCCTCTGATGACCTGCAATGTGAATGACTCTCCCTCCCGGCTGTGTGAACATCGCACACGGACGATGGCCTGGATGTCATTTACACCTATTGTCACAAAAAATTTTAAAAGTCACACTCAATTTCTGGTGATAAGAAAAGAATGCTGGACAAATTCACCCAGAACTGGTCGAGTAGGTTTAGAATGTGTCAACAGCGTCCTTGTACTTCCACATTAGCTCCTTGGCCTCTATGGAATATGCTAGACCCACTTCTTGACTTCACTCTCCAGGCAAGGCCACAGCCTACCCCTCTGAGGACCTCAGGGCCCTGTGTAGGGTTGTACTCATATAGGTTTGATGGACATGTGGTAAATGTATCTGTGACCCCATCTCATGTGACCAGCCTCAGTCTGCAGATCTCAATGGCCTCAGGTTTGTGGATGGCGGAGGTGCCACACGCTCAGGGTGAAGTCAAGTTTCCCAGCCTCTGACTGGTAGCATCTTCTAAGTAGAGTTCCAGGCACTGCTCACCAGGGTCAGAATCCTGATCACCACCTAGGAAATCCTAATTGATTTCAGCACCCTGAAGAAGGCATGAGACCTGAGGCCGTTCCAAAAAGGGGCCGTCTAAGAGGAAGAAGAGAGGAAGAGAGAAAAGAGGAGTATGTGTGAGTGTGTGAGTGTGTGTGTGCATGTGCGTGTATATGTATGTATTTGTGTATTTGTATTGGTGTTTGAATGATGTGTGTGGTATGTGTTTATGTGGTTTTTGAATGATGTGTGTATGGTGTTTATTTATGTGTGTGTGTAGTGTTGTGGGATGTGTAGTATGTGCGGTGTGATATGTGTGGTGTGTGTGTTTGTGTGTGTGTGTGTACAGTCTTTGTATGATATGTGTGTGTCATATATGTATGTGTGGTATGTATGGTTTGTGTGGTGTGTATGATAATAATGTGTGTATGTGGTGTTTTTATGATGTGTGCTGTGCTATGTGTGTGTGGTATGTATATGTGTGGTGTGTGTATGTGTGTTTGTATGGTGTGTGTGTGGTATGTGTATGTGTGGTGTGTATGGTATGTATGTTGTGGTGTGTATAGTGTGGTTTGTGTGTGTGTGATGTGTGGGGTGTATGTGTGTGTCTATGGTGGACTTGAAAGTGATGGTGGTGGGGGACAGAGCAGATGCTGAGGAAGGAAAGATTGAATGGTTACCTCAGGTAGAGTTCCCCACTGTCCATGTCCAGAGGCTGGTTCATCCTGAACACCCAGAGGGACAACATGGCTGGGATCACACACAGCCCCATCTACACCTGGGCCACTGTCCTAACCCAGGTAGCTATCTCAAATCTGTGTGCAGGGTCTAAGATACTGTGATGTTGCTACAAGGAAGGTCAGCAGGGCATTATAGGATGAGCTTTCAGAGAAGGCCCTGAAATGAAGACCTGCCTCTCAGGAAGGTTCTAACTCCTGGCCCCTCTCACTCATATTTTGTAGTCCCCTGCATATAGTGATGTGCTTCCAGCTCTGTTCCCATCTCTGCTCCTGGATATTCTAGATACTCCATGACAGCATCCCAAGGTGGTCCCCTTCTCTTTTCCTGAAGAATATGTTTGTTCACAAAATCTCTACTGATTTACCTCTATTTAGGGATCCAATTGCTGTCTCTTCAAATTAAAAAAAGCCAGGCTGACTCTGTAGGTCTGTTTATTGTCTCATTGACCTCTCCTGTTCTCTCGATTCTATCCCCCACTCTTTTGAACCATCAACCAAAGAGCACACAGGGACTGGATCTGGGGCCCCTCGAAATATTTGTAGCAGATGTGCCGCTTGGTCTTCATGTGGGTCCCTTAACAATTGGAGCGAGGGCTGCTTCTGACTCTGTTGCCTGCCATTGGATCCTCTTACCCTAAGTGGACTGCCTGCTTGGGCCTCAATGGGAGAGGATGCACTTAGTCTTACTGCAGCTGGACGTCCCAGAGTGGGGTGGTACCCAAGGGAAGGGCTTCCCCTTCTCTGGGGAGGAGGGGATAATGGGAGCTTGTAAGAGTGGGACTGGGAGGGGGTGGGGGGATTGGGATGTAAAGTGAAGAAAGAAAGAAAGAGAGAGAGAGAGAGAGAAAGAATAGCTAGATTTTGTAATAAAATAATTGAAAAATTTAAAAAGCCAGGCTGGTTAATACTCCGTCTGTTCTGACAACATTGAGAACAACATGAAGACTTTAGAGCTACCAAGACTCTGTAAGGGCACTGGTGCTCCAGCCCCTGTGGACATCAGAAGCAAATGAACAGAAGGATATTTCCAACCTCCATGGCCTCAGCAGTGACAGGAATGGTTCTCTCTAGAAGAAGCAAATGGCCTGGCTGACCTGCAAGGTTGAGGACCGACTCAGGGCCGCATAGACCAAGTTCTTAGCTCCTGTTCCACTCCTCTGCTCAACCCCTGGTCCCCAGAAATGGCAGAATGCTCAGAACTGTGGTCCTCCTGAGATGGGCCTCCACATCAAGCTGGGAACGTTGTGATCAGGTGGGCTCCATCCCCCTTCTCTCCCTGCCTTGCAGTGGACGCCTTTGTCACAGGAAGTGAGCTAGAGAGTCCTGACATGGGCCTGTTCATGGCTGAGCAGGGGATTTGCAAGCTAGAACTTCATCTCCAACCCAACACATTAATAGACACCAGACTCAATTGTGCTCAGTAAAATAGTCACAGTCACCTCAACAGGGGCACTCTTGAGGCTTTGCATGGCCATATATAAAAATATGTGTGTATGTGCATGTGTGTGTGTGCGTGCACACTCTGTCTTCAGACACACCAGAATAGGGCATCAGATCCCATTACAGATGGTTGTGAGCCACCACATGGGTGTTGGGAATTGAACTCAGGGCCTCTGGAAGAGCGGACTATGCTCTTAACCCACTGAGCTGTCTCTCCAGCCCCTATGTTTGCATTATTAACTCTCACACTTGCACACTGCCTCCAGGGAAGAGCCTTCAGGAATCTCTCTGCCATTCTGCAAATAGACAAACGGAGCCTTGGAGCAGTCTCTGTGTGCTTTGCAGCCTACCGTGGATCTGCACCCTCGTTTCTGGGCTGTGTTCCTTTTCGTTGCTCAGGTTCCATATGTGACTTTAGCTGACATCAGAACTGGAGCTGCCTGAAGCCCGTCAGGAGCTTAAGGGATCCTGTCTTTTGACTCTCACTGTGTCACTTGCCCAGCTCTGTCTAGGACACCCATCAGGATCCTAGAGCTCCCCCTCCTCCCGTAATCCGGAAGGTCCCCATGGCTGCTGCCTGTTCTGTGGGCCACTCCCTGGCTTCAGTCTCTCACCCAGTCACCAGCGACTCCTTGGATCTTGCTGAGGTGCAGGTTTAGCAGATCAAGGTGAGATCTGTATCCCACGGGTTCCCTGTGAGGCTGCTGACCCCTCAGAGACTGATCAGTAAGACTCCACGAATGGAAGTCAAAGAGCTACACAGTGGAAACCTGTGGCTTGTCAGGACTCCAAGCCTTTAGAACTCATGGACTCCATCTGCGACAGCTTGGACTTGGTGGTGTCTCCAAGCCTCCTAAGCATCCTTGTGGCCCTGGAAGAAGGAGCCTTCTGAATCTCTCATATTGCTCACCCAGACACCCTTGGGCTTAACCAATACCAGGTGTGGCGAGTTCTAATCGTCAACTCAGCAGGCAGAGGCCAAGGCTAGGTCCTAGCAGAGCACACAGGGATGTCTGGATATCTACAGCCCAGGAACCCCCTCTGCCCCTGATCCTATTAGGGACAGCCCTAAGGCAGGAAGTAGTTCAAGCGTAGGCCCATTCCATTCTAGATGCCACAGTCCCTGGAACCATTTTTGTTTGTGGTACTTTCTCTGGTCTATCTAGACTCAAATGAGAGATAACTAGTCCCCCTTTAGTTGAGCTCAGAGAAGGGAGGGGAGGAGAGACCACTGAGGACTGTATGTAAATTATATGCAGATGAGCAGGCTAGGCTGGATCTCAGATGGTTTGTTACCCCGGCTACCTTCCTGCTAAGCAATGAACCTGCAGTAATCCCCATTGCTCATTCAGTTTCTGAGGACAGCAGCCCAGCTTCCAGAGCTGTCTTGGGTTCAGCAGATTGAGGCTGGGAGCCCCATGTGTTCACTAGGGGTGGAGTCTGTATTCCCCCACCTTGGGTATGTATCTCACAGCCAAGGTCTGTCCTTCTCTAGGACGCCTCCATTGACCAGGGTAGGACACAGGAAGCTCCCTATGGGACACAGCAGAGGGGACATTGGGTAGGAGTCTAAAGATCATGAGGAAACGAGTTCCGCTGCTACACATCCATCTAACCGGAAAACAAGTGGGAAAGAGAACACACGTCCTTGTCCCTCACTGAGCTTCTTGGTACAGTGTCGCTGTCCTGGTTAGTTTATTGTCAAGCTGGCACAAATTAGAGTTATTTGGAAAGAAGGATTCTCAAAGAAAATCTCCGTAAGATTTTTCTTGTAGACAAGTCCAGGGGAGCATTATCTTAATTAGTGACTGGTGTGGGAGAGCCCAACTCACGGTGGGTGGTACCATCCCTGGGCAGGTGGTCCTCTGAACTATAAGAAAGCAGGCTGAGCAAACTATGAGGAGCAAGCCAGTAACCAGTGATCCCCTGTGGCCTCTACATCAGTTCCTGCCCTGCTCGAGTTCCTGGTCTGACTTCCTTCAATGGTGGATTGTGATGTGGAAATAGAAGCAAGATAGTTTTCTTTTCTCCCCAAGTTGCTTATAGTCCCGGTGTTTTGTCACAGAAATAGAAACACGAAGACAGTCACCAAGACAACACATCAGAGTGCCAGTTGGTGATACTGGAGACAAAAGGAAGTAGATAACCTCTGGATGTGTGGTCAACAATGCCTAGAAGGGCCTTAACCATGGTACTGACCTCTAGCAAGTGAAAGCAGGTAGGATGAGAATTAGTGCAGGGGCTGAGCTGGACCAAACTTACGGGAAGAAGACGGGTGCAAACAAGGGGACTAAAGGGGACTCAGCAGACACCACAGCCAGGCTGAGGTCTGTGGAATGCATAGAGGTAGTAGTGGCAGGGATGCAGGGTGGGGTGCGGGATGGAATGCAGGATGGGGTACAGGGTAGGATGCAGGGTGGGGGATGCAGGATGGGATGTAGGGTAGGGTGCAGGATGGGATGCAGGGTGGGATGCAGGGTGGGGTGCAGGGTGGAATGCATTGTGGGATGCAGGGTGGGGTGCAGGGTGGGATGCAGGGTGGGGTGCAGGGTGGAATGCATTGTGGGATGCAGGGTGGGGTGCAGGGTGGGATGCAAGGTGGGATGCAGGAAGTGCAGGGGGTGCAGGATGGGGGAAGCAGGGCAGGGTGCAGGGTAGGGTGCAGGATGGGATTCAGGATGGGGTACAGGGTGGGGTGCAGGGTGGGATGCAGGGAGGTGAGGGCAATGATGAGATGCTGATGCAGGAGCAATGATGACTGGGATGAAGACATGCATCAGCAGAGTAAAACTTACCTTCTGATGAGTGTGGTCAGGTGTTGGGTTGCTGGGCTCCACCTGTTCATTCTGCAGACATGGAGCTGATACAATGGTAGGTGCCATCTCTCACTAACAAGCCCCTCATCTGTAAGTTACCCTGTCCAGGGCTCTGGGCCTTGTCTGGTGGTCCCTAAGAACTCACCATTCCTGATGATCTCCTGAAGAGGGACCATTTCATCCTCATTTGTTATTGATAACAACAACATATCTTCATTCAACACTCTTATTTAACCACAATGGGGATGGCAAGGCCAACCCAAAGAGAGCAGTAGGTGGCCAGGAATTCAGAACTCTGATTTATTTTCTTCCCTGGGCTATGCCTCCTTGGGTAAGGTTACTCTTAAGTACCTCCTCCCTGGGTTCCTACTGGCTGTCCTGTGTACATATTTACCACGAGTCACATACAATAAGAAAGGCCAGAGTCTCTCACTGGCATGAGATTGGTCCTGATGAAATCCCATTTCTATCATACTGGGGAATGAGCAGGGTTCTGATGGTCTGAGAACTGGCCCTGGGATCTGCCCCTGGACTGGAAAGGATCTCAAACTCTAGAACGGGTGCACTCTTAGGGTGCTGGAATAGGCATTGGGGTAAAGGCTTCTGAGTAGAATTCACCCCCAAAGCTGACTGCTTTGCTGTCCTGTGGAGTGGCACAGCCTAGTAGTGGAGAGACCTCCAGGCTGCATAGTATATATAGGATGTGTAGGCAGTGGAATCCCTCAATCTGTAATCACCAGCTCCATTGCCCTTGAAGGTGCCAGTCTCTGGATCAGGAGTCAGCTGAGGAAGGAGACCCCTGAGGTGGGAAGGATGCTTGCCAGGGCCCTTTCCTTCTTACCAGAGCCTGCCAGGAGCGGAGGATCTCCATGGAGCAGCAGACAGTGTTGTAAAAGCATCCCCGATGATAAACTGAACCATGCGCCGCTGTAAAGTCTGCAGGAAGCACACACAGTAAAGCAATTAAAGTGACGTCCCACGTTTGGTCCCAAGGATGGGATGAATGAGGACCGGTGAGAACATTCATCCTTTACAATAAGTGTCAACTGACTATTAAAAATTAATTCACCAAGTTACAGTCAGCTCCCGGGGACACATCTAAATCATTTGCGCCGTAAGGATCTGCTAATCTAGGACTCCACCCTGATCAGCACAGGGAAGATCTGCCCTTGGCAGCTGAGGTGCTGGAGTTGCCTGAGGTCCATGGAGGTCTACAAAGACAGACAGACAGACAGACAAACAGACCAATATAGCTCAATGGTCTTGCTTCTCTCTCTAACACAATCCTTTCTGAAAAGGAGTGTACTTTGGGCGGGCATAAAGGGAGGGGGGCTTGGGTTTAGATGCTCCAGGCTCTTTTTTTAAAAAGATTATTAATTAATTAATTAATTAATTTAATATATGTGAGTGCACTTTAGCTGTACAGATGGTTGTGAGCCTTCATGTGGTTGTTGGGAATTGAATTTTAGGACCTCTGCTCTCCATGGTCAACTCTGCTTGCTCAGTCCCTGCTCGCTCTGGCCCAAAGATTTATTTATTATTATACATAAGTACACTATAGCTGTCTTCAGATGCACCAGAAGAGGGCGTCAGATCTCATTATAGGTGGTTGTGAGCCACCATGTGGTTGCTGGGATTTGAACTCAGGACCTTTGGAAGAATAGTCAGTACTCTTACCTGCTGAGCCATCTCTCCAGCCTCTGACGCTCCAGGTTCTTATCTCAGGTCCTCTACCTGGGACAGAGACAAGAAGATGTGATGAGGCTCCATGAAAGATCCTCAGTCTTGTGTGAGACTCCCCCTGCCCTTGGTCTGTTGGCATGCATTCTGTGACAGGACTACTCTCCATCCTGTGAGTGCTATGACTGATGCTGATTGGTCCACTCTCATCTGATGGCCCATGCTCCATCCTGATTGGTCCACACTCCAGCCTGTATATTCCGTGGCCCATCTTGATTGGCCCGGTCCATCCTGCTTCCCCATCCCTTTCATTCTATTTGGTCCATGTTGTATTTGACAATCCAGGATCCTGAGGTGTGTTATCCCAAACAGCATGTTTGGTGTTTTACAAAAAAGAAAGAGAAGCCAGGGATATGTTTGGTAGAGGTGTGGTATGGTGCAGGGGAAGGGGGTGCCTCTGCGGGCCCATGCTGAGGCGTCCCTTTTCCCTTGAGGTACCAGCCATATGATGGATATAGTATGGAATAGAGTTTATTCAGGGCATGGGGCAGGGAGTTGGGAAAGGACTACACACACAGGGAGAGAGAGAGAGAGAGAGAGAGAGAGAGAGAGAGAGAGAGAGAGAGAGAGAGAGAGAGAGAGAGAGAGAGAGAGAGAGAAGTAGTGGCTGGCCATGAGCACCTGGAGAGAGAGGGGGGAGAGGAATGGGGAGAGAAGGGACAGAGAGGGAAGAGAGGAAGAAGAGCCAGAGAGTGAGAAGGGGCAAGCAGCCCCTTTTATAGTGAATCAGGCACACCCGGCTGTTGCCAGGTAACTGTGGGATGGAGCCTGGAAGAAATGCTAACAGCACCTACCACAGATCTGGAAGGAGTTGGGAATCTACCCACTCCTCACCTCTTTGCAGCATATCCTCAGAGGAGAGACTCTAGGGAAAGCATGTGCGTAATATCCTTAGGCCCATAGGAGTGCTTCAGCTCTCTCCAAGGAGAAAGGGCTCCTGATGATCAGGTTGGGATCTGAGGGGGAAGTTCAAGTTCTCTTCAAACCCAAAGCTCCCCTCACTGACCCAGTCCTGCCTATGGCCTGCCATCTCCTTCCTGTCGCCATCCAGGGACAGACTGTGCAGTCCTGGAGTCTCATTCTGAACTTGCTTTATAAAAACCAGGTGGGCATGCTGTCTGACTGTCTTCTGGAGCTGAGATCTCCTTGCCATGCTCTGCCCAAGGTGGAGCCTTCCAGAGTCTTCCTGGAGAGGCCGGCTGCTTCACAGAACCTAGCAAGTCAACTGTCCAAGAGTGGGACAGGAGAGCATGGCGTCATGTGTGTCCACTTCTGCTGCACAGCGCCCAAAGCCCCCAAATAGCACCTGTCCTCTAAATAAGCCCCTAGGGGGAAAATCCTTCAGGGAGGGTTCGCAGTCAGCCCAGGCTCAGGACCCAGTATCATCAGAGCTGCTTGGTTCTATTATCTGTAACACAGGCTGATGATGATGGCATCTGTGCCGTGGGGAGCATGGGATTGTGGTCCTGGGGAATCACGTAGATAGTGAATAGTTTCCTGTGCCAAGAAAGGGCACGGGGAATAGGCACCATGATGGTGCCTTGTGGTGCCACTTGTAGTCATTTATGTCAGTGACAGAACAGATATCTGAGAGACACAGAAACCTAGTGTCCCAGCTACCTCCCCGTCCAACTGCTTGCTGTCACACAGAGTCTGGCATATATACTCAGGATGACTTGAGAAGTAACTTTTGACTTGTGACCCAGGGGCACCTGGTTCCCATGAGACCTGACCTCAGAGGACTTGTCAGTTCTCTTCTCTCTCAGGTGCCCACACTCACATCTCAATCACATGCCCAAGGTGCCCATCACCCATCACCTTTCATGCGTGATGCTGAACCACCTTGAAGAGCAGACTGGTGTGTGGTCAAAGCCTCGGCCCAGAGGAAAAGTCTGGCTTTTTGTTTTTAAAACATAAACCTGCCCCTTGCCCTTGATACACACAGAGCAGTGAGTTCTACTGACCTCAAGTCACATCTCAGACCAAATCTTGGCTCTGCAGAGAGAGAGAGAGAGAGAGAGAGAGAGAGAGAGAGAGAGAAAGAGAGAGAGAGAGAAACAGTTAATTAGTGTGAGAATGCCATTTCTAACCCCTCTTGCCTGAGAAGCCCAATTATGGTTCCTCAGGGAGCTTCACACTGACAGTCCCCCAGTCCCCAGGGCCCCAGCAGGAGCTGGCATCAGCATGGAGGCAAGCTGGAACAGCTCTGGACCTCTGAGCCTAAGAGGGAGGAGCTGGGGGCTCCAACGCAGAGGACCTGGACCTGACCTTGGCCCAGTCAGCACCTGGACCAACCCCCAAACACTCTGAGACCCTAGGATCCTGGAAAGTGCTAGAAACAGATAAGAAGGCCATCTGAGATGTGGCCACAGGAGTGTCCAGGACTCCAGGGGAAAACTGTGTTGGGACTGGTGGTTCCTTCCTGGGACCAGAAACACAGATGCTGGCACCACACTGAGATGGAGAGAGTCCATTGCCTGTGCTGATCAGCGTCAAGGACAGTAAGGTCTCTCCTGGCCCTGTCACCCTTCTTCATTCCTTCATCAAGTGTGAACAACTGAGATGATTTCTGTATCAACTATTATTATGGATCACGTGTTTGCTTGTCAGGCCATTGGCCAGAGGAAAGAGACTTTCCACCCCACATCGTCTTAACAGTTGAGCAAAAATGACCTCAGATCGTCTGTGAAAACCCCTCCAAGTGTATCAAGGGCATTGCGTGGAATGCAAGATTGTAATTTCTCAGAGGAGAAAGGGGACCATTTCTGTAACCTTGGCATAGGGGAGGCTGAATGCTAGAGCCGTAGGAAAAATAGGTCGATTTCATCAAAGTTAAAATCCTTCCCTCAGCAGAAGACTCTATTAAGGGAGTGACAGGCCAGCCACAGCTGGGCAGGAAGCATCTGCAATTCATATGTGACAATGCACTTGTGTGCAGAACATAAAAATAACCTCAGACGAAACAGCAACCAAACAAAGACCCCAGTGTTCTTTAACCGGCAAGCGTTTCGCACAGACATTTTCCTCCGCGGGGTACAAGTAGCAAATATAGACGGAAGAAATGCTCAGATGCAAGAGTTAGGAAGAAACTGAGGGTGAAGCTGCCGGCAGTGCCACACACATTGATAGTGTTAAATGTCAACCTGGCAGAATCTCATATCACCTGGTAGGTCTCTGGGCATATAAATGGGGATTGTTTAGAGTATATAAGCTGATGTGGGAAGACTTACCTACCGTCGGTGACCTCATTCCATGACTGGAATCCTGGACTCCAGATAGGTGAAGACAGGAAATTGGTCAGCAGCATGAATTAATCCCTCCCTGTTTGTGAAGCATAGATGCAATGTGACAAGCCATTCGTCTGCTCCAGACACTACACTTTCTCTGCTTGCTTTCAAGGCTTCCTCACCATGATGGGCCGTGTCCCTCTCTAACTCTAAGTGCCCCACCAAGCCCCTTTCTTTCTTGGGTTGCTTTTCTCCCAGTATTTTATCACAGCAGAGAAAGTAACCGAGACACAAACACTCATTCGCATGTCCGATTTATTTACTTATTTTATTTATGTGTGTGTGTGTGTGTGCACAAATGCATGTGCTCCAAAGGGAGTCTGTCTTTTCTTTCCACCACAGGTCTTGGGAACTGAACCCATGTACCTGGGCTTAGCAGCCAGCACCTTTACACATTGAACCATCTTACTGAAATTTTTTGTTGTTGTTGTTTTGTTTGTTTGTTATACAGGGTTTCTCTGTATAGCCCTGGCTGTCCTGGAACTCACTCTGTAGACCAGGCTGGCCTTGAACTCAGAAATCCGCCTGCCTCTGCCTCCCAAGTGCTGGAATTAAAGGCATGTGCCACCACTGCCTGGCCCTGAATATTTTTTTTTTAAATGAGCGGCAATAGGAAGTCTGTGCAGTGATGTTCATTTGGTACAGGCCTGGCAGTTTCTGATGGGTTAAATACTTCCCATGAGTCATAGCCCCAGGGCCCACTCAAAAGGGATAAAGATAGGTGACCGAACAGACCTCCACGTGGAGTAATGCTCCTGGCTGCATTTATGGCCACAGGTCCTGGAATCAATCTGAATGTCCCTTGCACTGTGACTCCATGTGGACTCGTGGCCCATCCACTCAGCAGTCAAGGCTGAGTGCTGAGTGGGGCTGATGGTGGAGGCAGGGCAGTGTGGACCAGTCTGCAGTGAGTTAGGGCAGCCAAGGGAAGGAGAGCTCAAACTCCACAAGGCTTCAATCCAGGTCCTGATGCCCTGGACGGCTGGGAACAGTGAGCAGAGGGCAGGTACCAGGACTGAGGCATGTGGGACACAGGGCAGGTAGAGGGCAGGTGGTGCTGTAGGGGACACGGCTCCTACACTTACAGAAAGCCAAGAGCTGCAGAGCACATCCTTCCATAAACACGCTCACTGTGGAATTGCATGAGTGCCACATGCAGGTCCCTCCCTAGGTGCAGGTCAGGCTGTGAACAAGAGAGGAAAACCCAGGCATCCTACCACATGGGGACAAATAGAGAGCAGACCTGCAGGGACAGTGGCATTGCACAGAGACGAGGTCTCCTATCCTAAGTCATGTGGTCCAACTCTTGGGTCATGAAGTCTGGACACACCAAAATGATAGGAAATTCCCACAGATGAGGAAAGTCTGCAAATCTCTTTCCTAAATGAAGGCATGTTTGTCGCCAATGTTAAATACGTGGACC
Organism: Mus caroli; assembly: GCF_978045245.1. NCBI lineage: Eukaryota > Metazoa > Chordata > Mammalia > Rodentia > Muridae > Mus > Mus caroli. The sequence continues at coordinate 133,630,561 of NW_028227259.1, read as the reverse complement.
TACAATGCTCACTCTGCAGGGTGTATTATAAATTACATATCACATAGTGGAGGTGGGTATTCATGCAATAAGATAAACAGAGAGTGCTGATATTGTGTTATAAATTACATATCACATGGTGGAGGCGGGATTCGTGTAATAAGATAAAAAACAGAGTGCTGATGCTGTCTTATAAATTACATACCACAGGGTGAAGGCAGGTATTCATGTAATAAGATAAACAGAGAGTGCTGATGCTGTGTTATAAATTGCATATCACATGGTGGAGGCGGTATTCATGTAATTAGATAAACACAGAGCGCTGGTGCTGTGTTGATAACTCGTCTGTCAACAACACAGGAAACCTGGTCCAGAAGAACGTGCTAACCCTTGGAGCTTTTCAGACGCAATAACCATCTTTTATTTGGTCTTGAACCCTGCTGGTGTGGAGGGAGGAGGAGAAAGCAGCCAGGGAGGCCAAGCTCCTGCTCTGGGGAGTCAGCTCCATAGAAGGATCGCATCTGTCAGCTTCTCAGCACAGCCAGGACTACAAGGGGAGCCATGAGAATGAGAGTCTGAGGCGGGGCCTGTGAACTTTCCTTCTGCATTTCCTGACAGTGAGCCTGAGACTAGAGTACACAGGGAACGTGGTGTGGGTGGCGCACTGCTCCTTGGGAAAGAGAAACCAGTTAGAGTGTGAAACGTCAGTGTTGACAAAGCGGAGGGCTTGTGTCCGGTGCAACCAGTTTCCGGATTCAAAACAAGAATATTAAATGTCAGCTTGAAAGTCTGAGCGGAGACACCTTTCAGCATGCTGGGAGAGGTTCTGTAGATCGGGTGTGAAGCCTGCTAGTCTAGGCTGGGCCAGCATGCCTCCTGGCTAAGCTGGTATGCTCCCCAGAGCCTGAGCAAGGGAGGGTGGGGCCGTGGGAGGACAGGACAGCTGTCTTCTGACCAGACCCAGAGGCAGGGCAGGTAGACACAGATGGGGGAGGGGCTCAGAAGCACATGCAGTGGGGGCGGGGCATACTCAGGTGCAAGGGAAGTGGGCACAGGTGCATGAGGGACACAGACTCAGGTGGGGGCGGGTGACAACTTTCTCCAGTTGTCTTTTGGGGACTCATCCCTGCACCATGATGTTTGGCCTTTTCAGCCTTGTGTTAAGCAGACCACCAGCTGACTTCATCCCAGGAAGAAGGCAGATGGGGCAACAGGGATATCTGGAACACTCTGAAAATGTCAACAGTATCCAATCCCACACACATATTCTAACTGTACCTGAAACCACAGAGCAGAGTCCGAATCCCATCCTCACCATGCAAACTGAGGCTCAGAGCTGCCCAGAGATGTCCAGAATGGAGCTGCGACTCAGAACTGCGACCCAGTTCTGAGCAGGTACAGCGGCGCTTGTTGGGATTGTTAAAGTCAAAGGCAGTGAGACAGTGAGACGGATGTCTACACCTTTACCATGTGTCCTCTGAGGCAGCATCCACGTGTCCTGCCCTGGTGCTTCCAGGAGAGAAAGTTACTCCATCTCCCAGATGTTTTGTGAGTGGGGCGTTCTCTCTGGTCTCCTGTAGAGCTTAGCAACTTCCGTCTGATTAATTACCAGAACGGAGCCCAGAATTAAGAACATCTTAGATTCCAAACTTGTGTTTTCTCTGAACACAGTTTAACTTCATTTCCCTCCAGAAGTAGAAATCCCATTACCAGCGCTTGCTCTGCTGTAAATGGCTAATTGCTGCCTCTCATTAATTAGAGAGAGGCCTGTGGCTGTGTCTCAGCCTTGTGGCTTACTAGGAAGGAGCGGTCACTCAGAAAATGAGGCCTGGGTGACAGAAGTAGGCTGGCAGCTTGGGACAACATCCCAGGGAGGTGACACCTGGGGCTTGGGGGATGATATCCCAAGGGGATGCTATTCCAGCCATAGAGAAGCAGGGCACACCAACTCTCCTCCACTGTGGGCACCTGTGGGGGACCCTTACTTCCTACTTTCTGTTTTTTCTTTCCCCAGGTCACCTGCGGGCTTCTTATGATCAAAAGCTGGAGAATTGTCTTAGATACTAGGAAGAGGCAGCCTTCTGGCTGCTTGATGCCCCTATAAACTCAGAGTAACGCTCCCTTGACCTGCACCCCTCTCCCCCTTTCTCCACCCTATGTCTGAGACCTGGGGCTGATTTTATTTATGCCGCCACAGCTCACTGTACTTATGGGATCAGAGCCCCGTTTTCTTGGCAGGGCCATTTGTACAGGGCTGGGCAGTCATCTGGATCTGCTTCGGGGAGACTGTTTCAGAGGTTCTGCATTGATGGTCTGTGGAGGGCACAGACATACGAAGATGAGCTGGCAGTTCAGGGCAGGGAGGAAGCGTTGGGTATGAGCTGCAGCATTGTCCTGGACTTGAAGCTGGCTGGTCTTCCCTCCTGTGTTATCCCATTAGGAGTCCTGAGCTCAGCTTGCAGAAGAGCATGGGGTGGGCACCTATACAATCTGGGACACGGTAGCCTTGGAGAAACAATGATAGGATATTGCATTAGGCTTGTTAGGCTACCTGTGTGTCTGGATCCTATTGTCCCACAGAAGGTTGACCCGCCCCACACGGTTGTCTGGGGACACTTTAACATTATTATTTTTTTTTTAAAAAAGGTGTATTTATTTATTTTATATATGTGAGTACACGGTAGCCTTACAGATGGTTGTTGGGAATTGAATTTTAGGACCTCTGCTCGCTCTGGTCGGCCCTGCTTGCTCTGCTCTGGTCAACCCTGCTCCGGCCCAAAGATTTATTTATTATTATAAATAAGTACACTATTGCTATCTTCAGATGCACCAGAAGAGGCCGTCAGATCTCATTATGGGGTGGTTGTGAGCTACCATGTGGTTGCTGGGATTTGAACTCAGGACCTTTGGAAGAGCAGTCAGTTGTCCTATGAGCTGAGCCATCTCGTCAGCCCTGGCATATTTTTTAATGACTCATGAGTTGAGCCCTATTGATCTTCTGAGCTGGCTCTGGCCTAGGGCTCTAGCTGAGAGGTCTATGCTCCCTAAAGGTCACATTGCTTCAGGGAGACTTGGCACCTGCTGTGTTCCTACAGTGACACTCAATGCACTTGGCAGTTCACTGGGAGGATGCATGCTTTCTAAGGTTGTCATGACAACGGAAATAGAAAGTCTCAGTGGGGACAGGGTCAGTCAGGAGACCTGGCCCCACCTTCCACCCTGAAGTCCAGCTTGGCCCTGACCAGGAAGGCCAGGGAGGAGAAGGGACATGATATGTAGGGGACCTTCTGCTGATGGCCTGTGCAGGAATGTCCTTTTCTGAGATTCAGATGAGTAGAGAATGCTCTTGTCTTCTGCTGTCCGTCATGGGACCATTAAAAGTGATTTGTATTTATTGTGTATATGTGTGTTCACATGATAGCATGAATGATTGTGTGCATGTGTGTGCACACGACAGCAGGAGTTTGGAGTCCTCCAGGACAGCTATCAGGAGTTAAGCTTCTCCTTGTATGTGGGTTCTGGGGATTGGATTTAGACTGTCAGGCTGCCTTCGTCGGCTGAGTCATCTCAACAGCCCTCATGCGGGGAAACTTTCCAATGGCTCAGCCACTGAGGCTGAGAAGCCTGCCTGAGGTCCACTGAGCCCACAGGCTTCTTGACTGGTCCAAGAACGAAAACAACCTGTTTCCTGGGTCACTGTTTGAAACAGTGTTTCATAGAGTGACAGAGGGACATTTCCCCCACAACACAACTGCATCCCTGTTTCCTCTTCCCCTGTGACTCAGGGGACCCTGGTGACAGAGTGGGGGCTGGTGCTTAGTGTAGGAGACTGACCTCAGCATTTGCATGCGTGGTTATCCTTCATCGTGTTCCAGAACCCTCTCCAACTCCTGTCATTCTTCTCCCTCCTGCTTTCTCTGATGAGACAGACACGGGGAGCAGAGTGGCCCTGGTTGTTCATCCCTTTCAGGGCTGACACCCACTGTTTCCCCAGCTTCGGGCTCTTGATTAACCCTTTTCAGCCTGGTGGTATTTGCCGTTCACAGCAACCTTGGCCTGCACCATGGATCTCACCATTCTATGCTCTCTCAGAGAATGTCTTTGTGAAGTGTGGACACTGTCCGGTCACCATCCGGGGCACTAGGGCTCATGGGGGTAGCACTTGCGCCCTGCTGTGGGAGGCTGCTGGTTTAGACAAGGATATAGAGTGGTCTGGAGTTTTTGGGGGGGAGTAGGGTGTGATTCCGGATGCTCTCCTGCCTTCACCTCAGGCTGTTCAGACCCCGTGGCACACAGGGAACAATGAAGCAGAGTGCAGAGCAGATGGAGTCCTGCAGGATCCCGGTCTGACTGGGAATGAATGTGGGGGCCAAGGGGCAGAAGGACTTCTCTGAGGATCTTAGTATTACAGCTCTTCTAGGAGAAGGCCTTCTCTGGCAATCTTCAATGAAACAGCTCTCTGAGATGATTTTAGCTTGTGCTTATTTCTTTATTTGGAGTGGACTTGTATGCATACTCTTTATTTGGGGTGATTCAAGGGTTATATAGTTTTGGGGAAAGGGGTGAAACTATCCAGGGTAGGCAAAGGTCATTGGCTGAAGGCTTGAGGTATGGAATGCCTCATTAGCATGGGGAAGCATTCCAGGGATCTCAGGTGCAGGACTCCTCAGGGTGACACTCTTCAGGTGGGCTTCTGGATCCCTCAGAGAAGAGGAAGTCCCACTGGCAAAGGGAGTCTGCCATTTTGCACTGAGCTCAGGGCTGTCTGGTAAAACTTCGACCTTAGCAGCAGGGCCACAGTAGGGAAAAGGATTGGGGGTGGTTATGAGGAAAGTGAGCACTTGGCAAGGAGGATGCGATGCTCTGAGGAAGATGGGATGCTCTGCATAGCAACTGGGAGCGCTGGAAGGTGCAGAAGGTAGTTCCTTCCCTCTGGTCCCTAGGGGGCGCCTCTTTGCCAGTGCAGAAAGAAGCCTCAGCCCCTTTCTCCCTTATAACTGGGCCCTTGGCCTCCCTCCCATTCTGAGAACGGTGGCTTTTGCTCTTAGGTCACAGCTGCAGGGGTCTAATGCCTCATTCAGCAAACTGTCTCATTCAGTGGCTCGCGGGCTGGAGCTAGAAATAGGCCTGAGTAATCCCAACCCTGCCCACATTGTAGCCTGGTGTCTGCCCCCCTTCTTGTTTGTGAGTGAAGTTAAAAAAAGACCTGTGTGACACCCCCCCACCCCCACCCCAAAGCCACATATTGCAGCTGGTTGACCTTTATCCATATACCATCTTGTGTGGAAACCCCAGCTTGGGAGGGGCTACTCCCTATACAAGGCAGCCTTGTATGGCTCTCTGAAGGCCTTTCATGTTTAGACCATCTTCCTCTGCCCCTGACAGTACAACTATGGCCTCCTACTCTCCACTGACCACTGGTCTCTTCTATCCAGGGCAGGTGGGAAGGGACTTATGAGCTCTGACATCCCTCCGTCCCTCTGTCCCTCCGTCCCTCCCTCGGAGAGAGAAGACTCAAGTGAAGCCATGTATTAGCCTAAGAAAGCAAACTGTGTGCACATGTGGTGTGTCGCATAGCTAGGGAAACTGAGTGTGTGCACAGCATTTTGTGTGTGAAGAGTGAGTGTGTGTCCATACATGCTCTCACATGCTCAGAGCTCTGGGGACACCTGGATATGGTTTCTGGAATCTGGGATGATGTCTCATAAGCATCCCAAGAGCTGTGTGTGTACCACTCCAGGCACCAAGGACATGCCTATGTGTGCTCAGAAGCAGCTACTGGGTGCTCATAGAGGCTCCATTGCTGAGTTAAGCCTGCCAGTGTTCAATCATACAAGGGCACTGCCCAGTAGCAAGTAGGGATGCCCTCTTGGGGGCTCTTCTGGAAGTCCAATCATCTCTCTCTCAGAGAGGGTCCAGGCCTGGGAGGGTGTAGCCAGGAAGGAGAGGTCCAGCCCATAGCACAAAGCCTCTGTCTCTGTTTCTATCTCCTCCTCCTCCTCCTCCTCCTCCTCCTCCTCCTCCTCCTCCTCCTCCTCCTCCTCCTCCTTCTCCTTCTCCTCCTCCTCCCAGAACCAAAGGGATCCAGTGTCCACATGCCCTGAAGACACAGCACCACTGTGGAGTAGATTCTTGCTCTGGGGTGGACCACAATAGTCCCTGCTGAGGCTGTAGGCACTGCTGGGGACATCCCCACACTGAGATGCGGATGTCTGTGTGTCAGCCTGGACTTTGCCCCATCCCTAGAGAGTTAGCTTTGCAAGCCATCAAAAAGAGTCCCTGGGCTGTGGATCCCAATCACGTCCTGTGGTCTCTAGCTGCCTTGTCTGGCATTCACCTGCTGTCTGCAAGCTTTGTTTTTTTGCTTGGAGCTGGGGTGCCCTTGCTCAGGGCACTTGATTCTAGGAAAGGAATAGGTCTACAGCCATCTAGGGAAGAGCAAACCACGCCCACTAATCAGCATATTCCAGCCCACTTTCCTGGCATTGGCTAAAGTGACGGCCACGTGACCTACGTGTCCGGTTGCAATCTGTTCTGGGTTTCTTTTCGAAACCGCAGGAAAGAGTCTTAGCAGGCAGGTGCCAGCTGGATGCAGATCTTCCTGGAGTGTGTCCAGGCTGACTGAAGACTTGGGGATGACTAAAGCGTTTTAGTTTCTCTTCAAATTGGAAGAAAAATGAGCTCTTGGGCCAAAGGAAGCATTCTAAAAAATATAACATTGATTGATTCCTGTTCTCACCAGCCACAAGCTGTCATTTGAGAACGTGTTTTATGGAGGAAGAACTCAAGAAAGCACTCACAGACCTCAGGCCCATGGAAGCCACAGTGCAGCTGCATCCACTCTTTCACTCACAGTGAGGTCAGCCTGGTCACATGCTGGCAAAGACCTGGACAGAGACAGCGGGGATGAGGGAAGGCCTGCGTGCTGGACAGATGGCACAGGCATGCTTACAGCTCCTTACAGCACACTGCAGCCTGCTGGTCTCACCGTGGGATCAACTGCCTAGCACGCAGATAGGAAAACTGTGGCCCAGAGGGATTTGGCACATGCCAAAGTGACACAGCATGTCAGTGCAGGGACAAGATTTGCACAGGTGAAATTGGTACGGTCCTAGTTCTGGCTGCCGAACTGCTTCCTGCCCTAGGTCAGGGTATATACCTGGAACCAGCCTCATGGTCTGGGTCCTTCTCAAAGAACCTTGAGGAACACACACAAGGGTAGGTAGCGAGGTGTCCACGCTGCAGGGACCACAACCTCTATAGAGGACTGCTCCGTGAGTTTGGGGTGGGTCTTTCCCCTTAGCAGGAGATTTGGGGACTCCAGAAGCTGCGCAGCACAGTGCTGAGATGTCTCATGGCAGCTTCCTATGGAAGAATGAGAGACTGCTCACAGCCAGAGAGGTGTGGCTTCTTGGAGGTTTGTAGAATGTGGCAGGTAGATAGGAAAAGTCTCTTTAAACTTTCTGTGTGTGTGTGTGTGTGTGTGTGCTCATGCGCACATGTGCATGCACCCGTGGGTACAGATAGGATATATAGATGTAGACATTTAATTTCTGCCAACGTCATAGCCACAGGCCTCTCTGTCAAGGAAGTAACAGATCAGATCTCAAAATGAGCAATTAGAACGATTGCTTTTTGAGTGAAGAGCCTCTGGCAAAGTAATTTAATTAAAAGTGTCATAACTCAAGACCCAGGCAGCTGGCAGGGGTTGGGGGATGGGTTCTTCCCAGTGCAGAAGGAACAAGATGGGTAGAACCCCAGTAATATCAGCATGAAGTTAGAGTGCAAATGAAGGATTGCCATGATCTAAATAGCCCCCAAGGCTCACTCCAGTGTAGTTCAGTAGTGTGTGTCCCAGGACTATAATTGGAGCTTTGATCAGGTAGGACTCCTGTTCAGTGAAGCAATGTGGACCATGTGACAGAGGTCCAGGTGGACAAGTGCTGAGGTAGTCAGGGTGTGAAGTGCAAGAAGGCCTGAGAACAAGGGACCCAGCCACTTTCAGCATCAGAGACACTCAGGAAGGAGGAAAAAGGGCTTCCTGCTAGGATATGGATCAGCACATACAAGGATATGGAATTAGAAGGCCTGTGGGGGTTAGGAGGCCTCCATAGACTCATGTTTGAATGCTTGGCCCATAGGGAGTGGCACTATTAGGAGGTATGGCCTTGTTGGATGAAGTGTGTCACTGTGGGGGTGGGCTTTGAGGTCTCCTATGCTCAAGCTACTCCCAATATGATACACAGTCTCCTTTTGCTGCCTGCTGACCAAGATGTAGAACTCTCAGCTCCTTCTCCAGCACCAGGTCTGCCTGGATACTGCCATGCTTCCTGCCGTGATGATAATAAACTAAACCTCTGAAACAGTAAGCCAGCCCCAATTAAATGTTTTTCTTTGTAAGAGCTTCTCTAGTCATGGTGTCTCTTCACAGCAATAGAAACTCTAAGGCAAGGCCCTACTTGGATGATGGATCAGCAGAGGGTTCTGCTGGCATGATGGATCACAAGAGGGTTCTACTGGCATGATGGATCATAAGAAGGACTTGCTAAGGTAATGGATCAGAGGAGGGTCATCACGTGCTGGCGTGATGAATTAGCAGGGGACTCCACTGGGGTGATAGATCAGCAGAAGGTTGCTGCTGGGATGATGGATCAGGAGGAGAGAGTTCTCCGGGGAGGATGAAGCAGAAAAAGGTCTCTTATTGAGACCCAGGGCTAGACAAGACCTGTGTGGTGTGTTAGGTCAGAAAAGGACCTTTCCCCCTGCTATGTTAGAAAGGCTCCTTGGGATGGAGACTCTGCACCCCCCATTATCTTAACTAGTTTAACCAGCTGCTTGCCTGAGGAAGCATGGACTGCAGAGCCCAGGCTGTAAAGTCTCAGGTGCACCCTCCCTCAAGCACTCCCTGACTATGGGGGGAGGATTCCAGAGCACCCTTCTTGAGCTACCCTCCCTTTGACCCCAGCTTCGTCTCTTTGAGGGGGCAGAGCACACATCAGTTTTCAGATGGATTAATGGCATGCCAGCCCCGCTAAAAGGGATGAAAGTTGGTTTGGTTCCCTGAGTTTCTCTGATGACTAGCCCTCTGATCCTGACCTTGTTCACTGACACTGAACTGATTTCTGTAGGCTGAATGACAGCTGGGGCTCTCCGGCTTTCATGTGGAGGCTGTCTCCTGAACAGACATTCTGTTCTCTCCAAACACCCACAGACTGTGTCCAGACCAAACCCACCTTGTCCTGTGGGGAATCTCCTAAACATTCTGCAAGCAGAAAGTACCTATGCAAAACCTCCTTATCAGGTCTGAGCAATAGCTCAGTGCCTTTAGAGGTGTTTGCCATGACTTTGGATGACCTGAGTTGGATCTGGAGAGCCACAAGGTGAAAGGAGAGGATCCACTATCACAAGATGTTCTCTGACCTCTATGGTACACACACACACACACACACACACACACACACACACACACTACAAAAACTAAATAAACAAATGTAAAACAACCCTCACCCCAAAAGCAAAGAAAAGATGGAGAGAGATATCTCAGTAGTTAAGAGTACTTGTTGCTTGTCCAGAGTTCCATTTCCAGCACCCACATCAGGCAGCTCACAACTGCCTGTAACTCCTGATCCAGTGAGTCTGACACCCTCCTTTGGCCTTTGCTGCATATATGTGCATGCATTCGCATGTACACACATATAACATAAATAAATAAATCTTAAAACCTCCATACCAATTATGATAAGAAGCTGTCTTAACGAAGTTTCTTGGGTATGATGGCACAGACCTGTAGTATTTGGACGGTAGAGTCAGGAGGATCTGGAGTCCAAAGGCAGCCTAAGTTGGATGAGATCTAGTGAAAAAAAAAGCAAGCAAGTGATCAACCAACCACGACACAGATGAATAAAAGTTCTTGCTGGGCATAACGGTGCACTGCTACCAACAGCTTTAATCCCAGCACTCAGGGAGACAGAGGCAGACGGTTTGAGCCTGGTCTGATAATCGTAGCAAATCACAGGCCAGCTGGGCAACACAGTGAGACCCTGTTTCAATATATATATGGTTCAGCACTGGCAACCTGGGCCCTGTACAAAGCAAACATCAAAGGCAAGTTAGACACTTGAAAGAGCATCCAAAATGAGGTTTAAAGAATCAACAAATTACACGCAATCTTGTATTTCCATAGAAACAACACAGAAATTAAACCAAGGCAGCAAACATTGGATATGAAGCATTTGTTCAAAGCTAAACAATAATAAATAGGTTTTAAATTGCTTTCCCCAGGATTATTTAACATGACCACATGGCATAAAACAGCTATCTCTAATGTCTTTTTATTTGTATCCCATTTGTCCATTGGACTCTTTTCTGCAGAAACGCTGATGGAATAATAACATAAAAAATAACAACCCCCCCCCTCTCCCAAAGCCCCAGAGCTCATGTGACTGACAAGGAAGAGAGACTCTGGGTCCTGGTGGCATTTTTGTCTAGAACAAATGCATCTCGAATATTAATTCAGGTGACTTCTCATTCAGTGTGGCTGCCAGCCGCAGCCTGAATTTATTAGTCTATGTTGGTGATCTTTGCAGAGATCTTTGCATGTAGTTGTCTGGTTCTCTGGGTGTCCTCTCCGTTGCTCAGTGCTAGAAATGAAATCCAAAGGCCACAGTGTGTGGACCTAGGAGAAAGCACAGTGATAATGCCCCCCAAAGCCTTCTGGGAAGAGGGAAATGAGAGGGCATAGCAGTTAAAGATGCCCATCATCGAACTTGGCAACCTGAGTTCAAGTCCCTGGGGCCCACGTGGGGAAAAGGGAGAATAAATTCTGCAAGGTGCCCCCTGATCTTCAAGAGCCCACCACACCCAAGCACACACAATAACTAAATAAACACATAATGAAATTTAACAAACAAATAAACAGCAACCAAAAAAAAATTACTGCTGATGAGAGATATCGTAAAACCTTGGAAGTTCTGTGAAGGAGAGCCTGCATCCCTACTCTCAGTTGCCATGATGGAGCAGTGATTTACCTCTCACCACTGCTGGCATCATTCATGGATGAAGAAGAAAACAAAGGGAAGAAGAATGATCAGGAGGAGGATAAGAAGAAGAACAGGAAAAGGAGGAAGAGGAGGAGGAAGAGGAGGAAGAAGGAGGAGGGGGAAGAGGAGGAGGAGGAAGGAGATGGAGGAGGAGGAGGAGGAGGAGGAGGAGGAGGAGGAGAAGAAGAAGAAGAAGAAGAAGAAGAAGAAGAAGAAGAAGAAGAAGAAGAAGAAGAAGAAGAAGAAGAAGAAGAAGAAGAAGGTGGTGGTGGTGGTGCTTTTCAAGGTCTGGATACCCTTCCCAAGAACATCTCTGGGCTAATGTGGTCCTGATGTTGGTGTTGGGTAGCCTAATGTGTACAGTAAGATCTGATGCTTGCTCCCAGACACAATAAATGTGTGCCTGTGTAGTGCTGCGTATGACCCAGTGTCCCCAGGGCACTCATATCCTATGCGAATGGGCAAGTCATTGAGATGTGGAGTTAACCTCATTGTTTGCATTTCACAGTTTATTTAAATCCACCCTGCTTGCCCTTGGTCTATTTAATATCCATTAAAATCATAGCTGTTTCATAACTGGAAGGAATCTCAGATAATGGCTCATCTCACTTCAACTAGCTTATGACATGTTTGAACATAAAATGTACACATGGTCTACCCTGCCTCTTCATTACATAGAAAAAGCACCCCAGGGACTCCATCTAGGTCAGCTGCTCCTTGGACACACTCCAGAGTCAAGTGGAGTTTAACGCCAACTGGCGAGTTTGAGATGACAGCCAGGGATAATTTGCTGATGGGAAAATTGTTTTGGAAAGTTGTGGCCTTGTGCATGGGGACTCACACGAAGTGTAGCGTCTTCTCTTGTGGCACCTTGGCAGATACAGGCTTTCAGCTGCACACCTGTGCCAGTCCTAGGGTGTGTGTGTGGGGAATCCAGGAAGCAGAGCTTGCCTCTGCTGTCAGTTCTTCTAACCCAAACCCCGCTTTCCAACCAGGGGACCCTTGAGAAAGGATGGAAATATTAGGGAATTTGCTGGGAGAGATGCTCAAAGAACAAACAGAAACCTCAACCAGAGACACACCACCCACAGTGCAGGTTTGCTGAGAAAAATCTCGGGAGACTCAGAGAAAAATGTCTAAGGTCTCCTTAGACAGAGACCCTGTGCATGATGCCAGGCTCTCTATCTTGACCACTCTGTGCCATGCCTGGTGCTCCTTCCTGGTCCCTGTGTACTACACCTGACACTATGCTGGCCCCTGTGCATTGTGCCTGGCATTCCATTCTGATCCCTGTGTATCATGTCTGGCACTGTCAGAGCCAGAGAGCCTGGCACCCAGGAAGAGGCATTACATTTTGAACTTGAGTAATATGGTTAAGTTCTAGTGAATGGTGAGCAGGACTCCACCTTGGAGGTATGATAGCCTCCTCCTGAGCTACAGGGGCATCTGCTTTTGCCAGGAGTTCTCTGAGTTCAGTGTCAGCTCATCTTTGTGCACAGCCCTAGATTCCTGAATTGTTTCGATGGAAGAACTGTGAGGGACTTTGGCCTTGCATGTTGCACAGACTAATCCGTGTACATACTTAATACGAATGAAGGAAGAGAATTATAGCTGAGCAAGGAGAAATGGTGCTTGCTTTGGGGGAACCCATCCTAGTCTGTCTCCGATAAAATAGAAAGAGGGTCCCTCTACACACCACATTCCTGAAATCTCATAAGAATGTACCTGGTGTCAGATCCACTGGTACAGTCTGAGAATCACTGTCCTCTAGCCACACAGGCACTTCTGAGTTTATGGGGCCCAGGCCCATTGTAACTGCTTCATGCCATCTCCCACTTCATTATTTTGAGACTATTCCAGGCTCAGAGACAAGGTGTGTAACCGTCAGCCACCGGGATGTTCTCATCTTCCACTTCTCCCTGCTACCGTGGGAGTTCCAACTTTCAAAAGCAAAGGCTGGGAAGAAGGCTCAGTGGGTAAAATGCACAAGTGGAGGATCCGAGTTCTAATGCCCAGGCCCCATATAAAAAGCCAGGTATGATGGGACACACATCTGTGGTTATAGGACCACAGCTCTGAGTGTTACAGAGAAGGAGGATCCCAAGTTTCCCTGACCAATCATCAGTCTGGCTGAACCACTGAACTTCTATCAGGGGGCTGGATAGGGTCAGGGGTTGGGGTGGAGAGAGTCACTCTATTATTTCTATGGGAAATAATTGAACATGCATCCTGGAGTGGCTGGATTGGACTCCAAGTCTTTCTGTTAAGTGTGATGACCGTGGTGCTATGGAAACACCACAGCCCTTTCTGTTGGATTCTACACTGGGATCCTTTAGGATGGGAGCTGCCGAGGGGATGAGATGAACTTGCCCTGTGTCAAGTGTAGCTCTCCGAGACTGATGGAGGCTCCTGGGTCAGTCATCTCTTCTGGCTCCTTAGGGATAGTCAACGCCATGCAACATACATATCACACTCCAAGACTGAGAGAGCTGAACCCGGTTCTCTCCTGCATACATGCTGCACAACATGGTCGGTTTGTTTCCTACAGATTGAGTTAGTGGTGAAGGGCTAGAAAATCCCACATAAGAATCAGGATTTTTCAGCTTCTCTTGAGATCCCAGCAACCTTCCACTTGTGTTTATCTTCCTCGGTGACTGCAGGTGGCTGAGTCCTCCACGTCCCTCTGGTAGTGATGCCTGTTTCAGCACCACTGTTGCTGTGGAAACTGCATCCTGGCATTTGCCTGTTCTGATCTTCCCATGGCCCAGATATTGTGAAATCCTGGCTGTTCCTCCTCTCGGTCAAGTGCTCTTCAGCATCACCATTGCTATGGAAACCACATCTTGGTGTTTACCTCCTTCATGTTGGTCCCCTGGTTCACGCATTGGAAAGCAGATGTGTTGATCAAATCTGATTGGTTGGTGTCCGTGCCCTGAGTTCTGAACCATTTTGACATCACCTTGGCATGTTAAGTTTGAGGTCATGACTCTGTGTTAATGCAGCAATAATAGAGACCCATTCTGAACTGTTTAGGGGATTGTGTCTAAAGGGCCATTTAATTCCAGTGTCCTATGGGCAAAAGAAAGTCAAACCTGTATCAGGATGTGCCAGGGGTCACAGTGATCCATAGCCTTTAGAAAGGAAATGTGTTTAAACCTAGGCACATCAGCACGCTCCCATAACTCTCACATGCTGTTCTTGGCTCCCTCCTAGTCTTCTCTCTAGACTCATGTTATGTTCAGGGAAACATTCAAGAAGGAGCTGAGAGTCTGTGTCTTGAGTTCCTCTGACCCTAGTAGAAAACATCTAATGCTGACAAGAGCCCCATGTCCCCTAGAGATGTGACCCAAGCAGGACCCTGCCAAGACTTATGGAAGCATCCTAGAGTCCACTGTCTAGGAGGAATCCCAGTTTCAGAAGAGGTCATGATACATCGGCATTTCCATGTCAGTGAGGGGGGTGGCAGGTCTGGGGTCTGTACCTCCCATGTGTTCCTGTGCCCTGCCCCCAGTGTTTCTCCCAACATCCTTGTGATCAGTAATGAGGTATGGGAAGTGTCCCCATGATTCTTTGGACGCATCTGTTCTGAAACAGGTGTACCCAGATGCCAGAGATGGACCTAGGAGGCCCTCCTCCTGTGGCTTTAGAAGTCCAGTAAGAAGTAGGTAATGGGTAATCGTTGGAGGTGCTGGGTTGCCAATGATCTGAGTTCTTTGTATTTGGTCAGAACTTACTCTATGCTTCCTGTATGACAATCGGGTCCCCGGAGGTCCTGGAAGCCTCTTCTTGCTCAGCATAGAGTGGTTGCTCTGAGCTGCAGCCTGTGGGTAGGTGGCTATGGGTTTAAATCTCAGTCCTGCCAGAATACTCTAGAGTGGGGGATGGCACATGAATATCACTGTCACCTTTTATACCCCCACTAATTAAGAGGGCTTCTGAGGCTGCAGGACTGCCTTAAGGTGAGGTCTCAGAATTCAAGGCTCTGCAGATCTTACCAGGAGTCTATTGTTTTGTGGTTCAGTCTCTGCTTCTGCAGTTACATTTTGTTGTATAGATTAGGCTGGCCTCAGACTCACAGAGCTCTGCTGTCTCTGCCTACTGAGTGCTGGGAATAAGAAAGGCAGGCACCAAGCACTTTCAGATCACAGCTATATTCTGGATTTGCCAACAAGTAAATATACATTCTGTTTTTCTATTTATTTGCACCAATGGTTGGTTCTGTTTCTGAGACACAGTTCCCTGTGCAGCTTTAGCTACCCTGGAACTCACTCTGTAGACCAGGCTGGCCTCGAACTCAGAAATCCACCTGCCTCTGTCTCCCGAGTGCTGGGATTAAAGGTGTGCACCACCACTGCCTGGCTTATTCTCTCTCTTTCTGAAAGGTATGTGTGTGCGTGCATATGTGTGTGTGTGTATGTGCATATGTGTGTGTGTGTGTGTGTGTGTGTGTGTGTGTGTGTGTGTGTGTGCATGCACACATGCTTGAGGGTACAGAGGTGACAGGAGTAGGAATTGGTTCTCTCCTTTCTACTTTATGGGCCGCTAGAGGAATTGAACTCAGATTTTCAGGCTTGGTAACAAGCACCTTTCTCCTCAGAGCCCTCTATCCAGTGCCCCATCCCCACCCCAATGTCTTTTTCCTCTTATTCTGAGATGGGATCTGATTTGTCCAGTCTAACCTTGAACTCCTAATTCTTCTGCCTCCATTTCCCAAGCTCTAAGATTGTAGGCATGTATATTCCTTAAAAAGAACTCTTACTGCTTATTAATCTCTACATACAACAATCTCTCCAAATGTTATGATGCTGAAAACGCTCAAGGCAAGGGACACAGATTCACTCACTCTCCCAGAAGTGACAAAATGTCCCCCTTGGTGTCCAGTAGCAGGAAACATGGCCTCAATCCACTGCCTTTTACTATCTAGGAGTCAGAAATGTGTCATTTTGAGACTGAAATATCATTTGTATCTCCGAAGAATCTACCTTCCTGACAGCTTATGGTTTTAGTGACATGGGGCGGGGGGTGGGGGTGGGAGAGGTGTCACTGTTTCTGATACTTGTAAATGTCACAACAAACCCTTATCCCCAGGGCTGCTCTGGGCTTGGGAACACAAAGCGTCAATTGCCTTGGCAAAGCTCAGTGGTTTAGGAATGGTGTTCCTCTTGCTGTGTGTCCTTTATGAAGATTACATCTGCTGCCTGGGGGACTTGGAGGGCTGTCTGAAAACTTGTGGGAAACCACAGATCACATGTTTGCCTCTTTTCTGTGCTGGGGCAGATAGATGTGTTAGTATCTTCTTTGTGGCTGTGATAAAATAGCCAACAAAAGTGACTTAAGTTTTAGTGTGGCTCACAGTTCAAAAGTATGGTAAGGAAGGCCTGGGGGCAAGAGCAGGAGGCAGCTGGTCACATTGAACCCACGGTCAGGAAGCAGAGAGATGGAAGCTAGTGCCAGACTCACTGTCTCTTTTTCACTCAATCCCAGACATCAACACTTGTTAGGGTTTTACTGCTATGAATAGATACCATGACCAAGGCAACTCTTTTTAAAGATTTATTTATTTATTTATTTTATGCCACACACTCTGGTCGAGTCAGTTTGACAAGCCGAGAGGCTTGGAAGCTACTCACTCATGAGGCAAAAGAGTTTCACAGAAACTCGCTCCTGGAGTCTGGTATTCTCTCTAACCCATACATTAATTTTCCATTCCTGAGTTAGTCTAGTGTATGGATCCACGTGCTCTCCTTTAGTATTACCCTATTGTAAGTGCCTTTTAAGATTGAATTCTGACATAGCTAAAGCCAGTGTTCCAACAGTCCTAGAACGTCCTTGAGCAAGACCTTGGGCTTGGAATTCAGTACTGCCCTAGCACTTTGAGTAAAAGTTAGGTCACTGCCCTTCACAGGAATCTACCATCACCTAGGAAGAAAGAAGTTTCTGACCGTAGGAGAAACCAGAATCGATACTTAGAACTATAGCTGAGTTACACCCATATACAGGAAGTAGATTGGGTTGTGGTTTTAGAGTATTGCATTATTCATGAGATGGTTAGCTAGAACGGAACTCCCTAGTTAGAACCATGACTTGGGTGTGAAAGCCCTTGCCCTAGGAGTGAAAAGATCTCACACCTGGCTTCTAAGACTATAGCTGACCTTAGATAGGGCTGACTTTGTCTCAGTTATTTTATTGCCCAGTTCCTGCCAGTCTTTGCGTTTTCATTCCTCTGTTCTGTGTAAGAGTCATTAAGCATCCGGTTACCTCATTTGTACCTTGCAGGTATGTCACCCAACTTCCTTATTGTCTTCTGCATAAAAAGTCTGATGTTCAATTTGACAAAATACATTCAGATCCAACACAACCTCTCCTGTGTACATCTGTCTGTCAATTCATCCTACGCTTTGCCCACCCGCGACTAGAGACCTGTTCCACGCAGACAAAGGGGCCCAGAGGGTCTGTGGCAATTTTATGTAGATAAGTACACTGTGTTCAGACACACCAGAAGAGGGCATCAGATCCCATTACAGATGGCTGTGAGCCACCATGTGGTTGCTGGGAATTGAACTCAGGACCTCTAGAAGAGCAGTCAGTGCTCTTAACCTCTGAGCCATTTTTCCAGCCCCTAAGGCAACTCTTATAAGGGCGACATTTAATTGGGGCTGGCTTACAGGTTCAAAGGTCCAGTATCATTAAGGTGGTAGCATGGCAGAATCCAGACAGGCATGGTGCAGGAGGAGCTGAGTGGTCTTTATCTGAAGGCCCTTAGGAGAAGACTGACTCTTATGCACTAGGTGGAGCTTCAAAGCCCACCCCCACAGTGACATACTTCCTCCAACAAGGCCACACCTACTCTAACCAGGCCATACCTCCAAATAGTGCCACTCCCTGGGCCAATCATATTCAAACCACCAAACAATTAACCTAATCTAGGAACTCCATCACAGACATGCCCAGAGACTTTCCTTCTGGATGATGACAGATCCTGCCAAGCTGACATCAGTATTAACCACCACACACTATAATCCCAAAGCATATGGTGTGCCATGGCTGGATGGGACCCTAATGTAAAGATACACAGTAGTGTCTGTCACCATGGCAATCACACTGAGGGCTTTTCTTCTGGCTTCCTTATTGTAGAGATACCTGAGGGACTGTGACAAACCTCTTGTCCATTAGATGGCAACACTCTTGAAAGGTCAAAGGAGACCAAGGCTTCTATTAGATTTTTCCACTCAGGCAAGAAAAGCAACTTGGATGGGTGATCCCAGATCTAGAACACATGGGTTTTGGGGTTCTGAGTCACCAGGAACCCTTGCACTGTTCTACCAAGCTGGGTGTGGGTTCCCGGATGTCTGGGAGACAAAAGTTAGGCTTCTTATAAATCTTTAAAAGAAAATATTTATTTATTAACGTGTGTGTGTGTGTGCGTGTGTGTATGTGCATCAGGTGTCCGAGGAGGTCAGAAGAGTGTGTCAGATTCCCTGCAACTGGAGTTACGGGTAGTTGTGAGCCGCCCAGTGTTGGTGCTGGGAATTGAACCCAGGGTCTCTGCAAGAGTAGCAGGTGCTCTCTACTGCTCATCCACCTTTTTCCAGTTCAACCCAGGCTTCTTGACACGACAGACAGGTGTTTTGACTGAGTTGTCTGGGCTCTTCTCCAGGGCTCACTTTGGAGTGGGAGTTGTGAAGGGGGTGTCTGTGTTGGAGTGCAACATTCCACAAGGAAACAAATCTTTCCTGGCTGGAGGTCTCTAGGCTTTGCTCTACAGTAGAGGTTCTCAATCTTTGTAATGCTGCGACCCTTTAATACAGTTCTTCATGTTACAATGACCCCCAACCTTAAAATTATTTCATTGCTACTTCATAGCTGTCATTTTACTACTGTTATGAATTGTAATGGAAATATCTGGGAGGTAACCCCTGTGGGGCTCTCCACCCGCAGGTTAAGAACCACTGCTCTACAGGATCAGGTGTGTATTAAGGTCGACACGTACACAGGTATCTTAGTTAGGGTTTCTGTTGCTGAGATAAAACACCCTGACCAAAAAAGCAAGTTGAGGAGGAAAGGGTTTATCTGGCTTACACTTCCGTATCACTTTTCTTTAAGGAAGTTAGGACAGGAAGACATTCACTTCCTGGAAGCAGGCACCGATGCAGAGGCCATGGAAGGGTGCTGCTTGCTGGCTTGCTCCCCTGGGCTTGCTCAGCTGGATGTTTTTATAGAATACAGGACCAGGTGGATAGCTCCACTCACAATGGGCTGGGCATTTTCTTAATTTAGGTTCCTTCCTCTCAGATGACTTTAGCTTGTGTCAAGTTAATATAAAACTAGCCAGTGCATCAAACCAGCATGCACAGAGAGTGGGGTGCACCGATAAGATCACCTAGGCAACCAGGTCAATTTTCCTTGGATGGTCCCATGCCAATATGTTGCCTCCATGGTGTGCTGAGCTAGGTCAAGTCTCTCCCTGAGCTGTGGTTGCGCTGTCCTTGAAGCAGAAGTTCTGGATGGTGATACTAGTGCAGGTTGACCCCTGTGGTGACTAACCACTTGAGAAATATGTAGTACCATAGTTATTGCAAGGACAGGACTCAACTCACAATAAGTGGTTAGCCGTGCATCTGTCATTATTCCTTTTGGAGAAATGTAGCTACCCTTTGGTTTGCTTTGGTGTGTTGGATGGAACCAGTTGGTCCAAGGGGCTTGAGTTTTTCAGTGTATACCATGTTGCTGCTTCAGGAATGTCCTCATGCTGGCTTTGCCTAAAGCAGGACACAAACATGTATATATCCAGGCTGTAGCTTGCACCAGGACCCAGGTCTTAATCTCCTCTCTCAGGTAGACAGCATCATTCCGGGAGTGCAGTGTGCAAGAGAGACATGCAGGAGCAAGGTGAAACACAGAGGACTGTAACTGTGGGTCAAAGATCACTACCCAGATGACAATGCCTCACTCTAATCCAGAGCCTCCAGATGTCCCATCCAAGTCAACTTGGGGAGATAACAGTTACCTGGAAGGGAAGATGACAGTCAGAATCAAAAGTGACAGATGACAGCTTGGAGAGTAGCTGCCCTATAGGCCAAATCACAGAGCTGGGAGGTACGCAAAGTCCTCGGTCCCACTTGCCATATGCTGGGTTGTCACCACTTTGGCTCTAAGATCTCTAGGCTCTTTCCAGGGCGAGCTCCCTTCACAATTAAGCTCTCCCTTATTGTTTTGGAAGCCAGGGGACCTTGTCCTCAGGGCTCATGCCCAACATGCTCGGCCTGAATCTTACCTCAGCTCTTTGGAGGTTCTTGGGTTACAACTTATCCCTGAGCTGTTATAGGTCTGAGCTATGTGAGACACAGCCAGGGATACAGGGCTTGCTCATGTGCCTGGCATCCACTCAATGCATGACTGACTGAAGGGAGGGATGGCCAGCTGAGGAAACTGTAAGAAACTGAAGCACTGTCATAAGGAAAGGAATGGTCACGAGGAAACGAGCCACACCCCGCCACAGCAGTATTGACCATAGGGTTGTTTAATCAGGGAAAGTGAGGTTTCAGACAGGGCGATCCAGGTAACTGAGGCCACATAGCCAGGCAGGGGCAGGTGCCGAGAAGCAAAGTCTTTGTTGTGAGTCTTTCTGGGTTGAGGTAGAGCCCCGGGCCAGGCTGCTGAGCCTCACCTGGATTGTCTGCAGTCTGAGGCTGGGGATTATATCTCAGCTCTTTTGCTCTCCCTGACAGATGCCAAAATCCAGGCTTAAACAGGAAGGAAGATTCAATAAGGAATTGAAAAATCTCATTCCCAAAGGATCGCTGTCTCTGTAATTTGAACTTCAATATTAAGCCGAAAGCCTGGCTTCTGGCTGGATAACCTCCTTTGCATTTTGTGATAACCTTCCCCTGGCTCCCAAGAATTGCTGAGGGAGAGAATTATGCTTTTGGTCAGCCCCCCTCATTTCCCTGTGGTGATCAGCCCTTCTATTGGCTCCCCCAGCATGTGGGATACCCGGCACCCCCCTCCACACACACACACACACACACACACACACACACACACACACACACACACACACACACTCACCACCTACCCGATGAATGCTTCTCCTCTGAGTCAGGCTTCTGTATGACCATGTGAAGACTCTTTGCTGGCACAGCATGGTTTTCTTGGCCATGGTCGGCCTGGTCCTAGATGAGAGGTTCTCAATCTGTGGGTCTCGACCCCTTGAAGGGTTGAAGGACCCTTTCACAGGGGTCGCCTAAGACCATCAGAAAACACAGATATTTACATTATGATTCATAGTAGTAGCAAAATTTCAGCTATGAAGTTGCAACAAAAAATAAGTTTATGGTTGGGAGGTCACCACACCATGAGGAACTATATTAAAGGGTCTTGGCACATATGTAGCAGAGGACTGCCTTATCTGGCCGCAGTGGGAGAGGATGCACCTACTACTATAGAGACTTGATGCCCCAGGGAAGGATACTCCAGGCCAGACTACACCTTTGAGTATAAGAGTATGTTTGAGGGCTGGGGGTGCTTTCTCAGGGGGTAGGAGTGGACCACTTAT